>NC_068945.1:35604095-35917095 GCF_026419915.1 Harpia harpyja | reverse complement strand
CATATTACATATGATACACAGCATGCTACTGTTACAGGTATTTTTGGAGCAGTTAAATGTGTAATTTCTATTAGGTGTGTTTTTCTTCATTGTAAGTTACTTCAGTGACACCGCTGCTCATTACAACTGATGGAGAATGTCCTGTCGTCTCCAGTGAGCAGCATCTCCGGAGCACAGTCATAAAGAATCTCTGTTTTGGCTTGGCTCCACAGCATCTTCTTGAAGAAGAGTACAAACTTCTCGGGCAAAAAATAACAAAACAAAACTATGTTATACTAATTCCAGCTTAGGTGTATTTTTAAAATGAGGAAATCTCTTGTATCTACAGTTGAAGTTCTTCCTTTGAAGTGTTTCTCAGTATAGTAAGGATGCTAAAAGCACTTCTTGCCAAAGTAAATGTTACTCCTCAATCATCGGTCTGTTCTAGAGGTTGTTAAGTTATCAGCACAGTAGCAGAGCACTTTGTTGGCGTGTGGTCTAACCTCCACTGAGAACTATTGCAACAGACTTGCCGGGAAGGAGAAAAAGCGTTACGGTTGTTCACCTTTAAATCAGCTCTCTTCCCCATTAATTTACGCTAGGCTTTGCTTGATGATGCAGTTCCCTGTGTTTATTCTGTGGCATGTGACAGCAGGGCTGAAGTGCACAGCCATCAGTGTTAATTACTGCCTGCCTACCTACAGCTTGGAGCAGAGCACATCCTAGATTCAAATAATTTTATTACTACTAAAAATATTTTGTTTTCAGTTTTTTCTTTTTAGTTTCACTCTCCAGCTTTGAAGGGTGTAGCCTGGAGGGAGAAGCACCAGAGCACGTAGCGAGGTTTGAATTCAATCCGCATCACTGCCAAAGATCTCCTTCGTGGCTTGCAGCAAGTCACAGCACGTGGAACCGTCTCATCTGCTGTAACACTGAGATCGCAGTACTGCCCTGCCTTGTGGGAAGATTAATCAGCAGTTCATTGTGATATGATGACGTGCAACAGCTAGGGATGCCCGTAATCAGCTAGTTGTGCTCTTTCTCCCTCCTCTGCCTTTTCTACCAGGTAGTTATTAGGCTGTCAGTCGTTGCTCGCATGGGCGGCTGCAGAGAGCTTTGTGGCTGATGTCCTTTCGCTTGCTGGGTACGGTGATGTGTGTGCAGACTGCAGAGCCTGGCGTGGGCAGCGAGATGAAGGTCGCGGAGCCGAAAGGTTGCTCTGCGTCCTTCTGCATGGCAGAGGGTGGGTGATCTGTGCGTAGCTGGATCCGTTGGGTGAGGGGGATTTCACGTGGAGTGGTTTGAATTCGGGACTCGTTTTCAAGTGGCGGAGAGTTCAAGGCTGATTATAACGAGTACAGTTATCACCAGTTTGTGGCGGGATGGCAATATGTTCTTAAATGACTGCAACTTCAAAACCGTCTTCAGTTGGTTTTAATAGCCTGCTGGTTTTCATGTGGTTGTATCACAAGTTGCTGTTTCTCACAGCGTCGTTGCCATTTGTGTCTTGGCTCCTCCCTATCTATCTGTGGTAAGATAACCAGAGTAATCTGGGCCAATACCTTTAAAAAAGCTGATTGCCTTTTACCTTAGGTGAAAAGAAATGCAATAATAGAGTAACTAAAATCTCATAAAGGTGAATCGTGGTGAGGTCGGTCTTCTGCTGTTTTGTTGGGTGGCTTTTGGACAGCTGTTTTAAGGTAGCCTTTGAATACCTTTTAGGTGGATTTGCTGCAAACTGCGTTTTGAGAGGATCTGCTGGTTTTGTTGTTTGGGGATTTTAAATCGGCGTGTTCACAGGTAACTTGTCCTGGCAGAAAGGAAATTTTTCTTTTACCCAGATACCTGCTTGTTCTTTATCTTTGGGCAGGGCTCTCTGTGTTTATATTGTTTAGGATGGAGTTACATGGTGAATCATGAAGTATGAAACACATCCTCCAGGACGGGGGGTTGTACCCTCACCCCAGTTCTGCTGCTGGCCTGGGTGGGCTCCTTGCTGGCCCAGGGCCCTGGGAAGGTTGGCTGGAGCACAGTCGCTTCGCCAGTCACTGGTGAAGGGAGCAGTAAGGGGCGAAGAAGGGCCGGTACTGCTTGCTCTTTTCCTTTGGAATAAGAGCCTAGAACCAGGGACCTGCACCATTACGGAAGTTAATCTGATTACATCATTCCACTAGATGTCATCGGGGTAATGAAGAAATGGGGTGGGTGCTGTTCTGAGTGCGTCTCCCCGTGCTCCCTTCACAACCCGAGAGCTCTGTCACTGCCCTGGGCACCGCAGCGTGCCAGTGGGGCTGTCCTACCTGCATCACCTGCGGTCCGTAGGGCTTGGAAGGGTCGCAACTTCAAATCTCTCTTCTGTCATAAACCTCTCTGAAGTCTTGGCCAACTGACCTACGGCTGACTCCGTAGTAAAACCCACAATGCATCAAAAATTTAATCCACTTGCCGCAACCCATGTAACACGAGGTGCCTGCGCTGTGTGGCTGTGTTTGGATTGACCCCAGTACCAAGTATCGCTGTGTGTTTATTAGAACTCTCTAAATTTAAACAGTCATTGAATTCCCCCCTAGGAACTGCCCTGGGGCACCAGGCTGGAGCTCAGGGCTTGATGCAAGGCCATGGAAGTCCATCTCCTTGTGCCCTCTTTGGCTTGATGATGTGGCTGCAGAGCCGCGCTGTGTCACGGAGAGGGAGGTGGGGGTTGAATCCCCCGGTGAGGAGGGTCTCCCACCCCCTGAGTTGCTTATTTAATCCCTTGTGTTTTGGGGATGCTGAGGTTATGGAGCGAAGCCACATGCTTTGCACAGGGAGCAGCAGCTCTGTAGTGTGTTTGCATTGGTTGAAGACAACCAAATCAGAGGCGCATCTTGTGCCTCCAAGATATGTCATCGTATTTTCAGGGGGAATATCTTGGAGTTTATCAGTCTGATATGGTAATTTAACTACTAGGTACCATGCAGTGGTAAATAGTGACTGATCAAGCTGAGCGTGCGACGGCCTTTTCTCCTAGGTGCTCCCTAAGGACAGGTTTCCTTTTGGGTGCACCTGTGTCCCTGGTCCTCCTGCTGCCCACGGGAGCAGACCCTCTGCTCTCCTGGCTTTGGGCAGGGCGAGTCAGTGGCCGTGCTTCGGCCATTAGCGCTCCTGATCTGCACTGTAAATACCTGCACGTCGGATGCCCCTCTGTAACTTGCGGAGATTAAAAAAGGCAGCAATGTTCCTGTCCTGTGTTAAGAGGAAACTCTACCCACCATGTGCAAGCTACTTTCCTGGTCCTTAGGAGCCCCGAATTTCTGCAACAGACTCTGGAATTTATAGGTAAACGCTGACTTCCAAGAGTTGTTATTTTCTTTAATCCCACCTGCTATTGCACCAAAGCATCTAGGAATCCCTGGCTCTTTTTGATTGATGCTTGTCATAAAAAAATTCAGTGGTTGTAGATCTAATTTCTGCAACACTTTAGGACTAATTATATGACAACCTGCTGCCAAAATTCCTTGGGTTTGGCTCCTGCAGTAATTTTTCTCTGTGTTGGATTCCACTCTGGGTTTGATTGTTCACTGTGGATAATGAGCAGCTACTGCATTGCTGTAAGCCCCTGTATTTATTGCACAGTCTTTGAAAATGAAGAGCAGACTGAAAGTTTACTGTTGGTGTGTGGGTCTCTGGGAGTTGTGAGTGAGTTATGTTGGAAAATAGAGTCAAGTTCCATAGCCCAGCCTGTGCCTTCTCACAGATTCATCTCCTTCTATGCAAGTAGTTAACTGTGCTTTTATTTTTTTTTACTCTCTAGGTTAGTGATTTAAAAAAAAAAAAAATCTTCATAGATGCTCCATTCATTATTTTGAAAGCTGCTGCATCTAATAAGTACTCTTTAATAGCCAATTTCAGTAATCATCTACTTTTTATTGTCCTTACTCTTGTCTCTACTTTTTTATAAACTATTGACTAATGTGAATATTGCACTATTTAATAATCATCAAAACCTTTGCCAGAGTAGTTTCATCACTGTGATTCAAAAGGTGCAAGTTCACCTTTGGAATCAACATACTTGTTTTACACACTGATGAGTCACGATGCCAAAGATGTGGCTGCTGGGGAAAAAACCCAAACCCTTTTGTTGGCACTAGACTCTAGCACAGTGATCTCTATAGCAAAACTGAGTCAAGATTTCAAGGCCTTTCCCGTCAGACTTTAGCTGCATAAACCAGACTGCAATGGCACTTGCTCCGCAAAAATTAGCTGTCCTGACTAATGAGCTACTTCTGCCCCTGCCGTTTGTCCCCATCTGCCTCTCTTCTTTGCATGTTCTGGGCCTGAAATGTTTCTGTCCTGGTGGTGCTGACACTGCTCAGCCCCAAAACACGGTATCCTGCCTCCCACCCGTTTGCTTGGTGCAGTCATTGCCCTTTGAGGAGACCAGGCAGATGGTTCTCCTGACACATAAGTCATTCGATTTTTAAATGCATGAAACTCCTCACCTGCTTGACTGCATGCATTTGCAGGACCCAGATCAAGATCTTTGCATGCACCCAAATCAACTTCTGTGATGGCGGTGCGCAGCATGCAGCAATCTGCAGGTAAAGGCTGGGGGGGAGTGGTAGACATAGTCAACCAGATGTACTGAAAAGCTCTTTGCAACTGTAGATGAAGTGGCGATTTTTTTTTTTTTTTTTTTTGCTGTTAGGATGCTTGAAAAGGTCCGTGCCCCCAAGCAGGCATGTGGTAATAAGGCTGGCTTACAACTTAGGCAAGAAATTTTTAATTAACTGTAGTCCATTGGATTAAATTACTTTCAAGACTCTTTTCTTGGAAATAATGTCTTTCAGCATGCCTTCCCTCAGCCTCCAACGCAGCCATCTTAACCGTATCTCCATCTACTTGAGGTAACGTCGTACTCATCATGACAAAACACTTCCCGGCTCAGTCTCCCTAGCCCAGCTTCGCTAGGTGATTACAGCTGCAGGACACAGCTCCGAGCGCTGCTCTTCTTCCTTCTGAAAACTTGGCCTCAAGGAACCGACACCTCTGAGCCTCCCTCTCCCCAGTCACCGTCCTCACCAAGCCCCTTGAGCCTTGACCGTAATTTCTAGCTTTGCTCCTCAAAGTGGTGTGCTCTTCCCAAAGACCCCAGGCCCGTCTATTAGGGCACCTTCATTAAGCCCACAAGCAAGATACTACATGAGCAGTGTCTAGCCAAGACTATCCTTTCCCACCATGGCTGTTAACGACCAACCCCAATCTAACAAAGTCTTTGAATTTCACAGAGCAGGCTCTCACACAGCTGTGTCAACATGTGTCTGCATTACCTATGGAGGTTCCTCATCAAAGTACAGTGGGGTTAATCCTAGGAAGTACAGTGATGCTTGGAATATAGCTCCCAAGGAAAGGTAGGCTATCACGTGCTAAATTCCCAGCGGGCTATTTCAGTGAAGGCCACTGTTTGGATCAGCACTTCTGGCGTGTAGGACACAGCCCAGTTGGTTTGAGTCCTGCCCTTGTCTGGTCCATACAGCAGCCGATAACGCACGCTGAGCCCCGCAGCGTTGTGCAAGACCCAGTACCCAGTCCCCACCACAGCACTCGCTGTAAACGGACATTCTGCCACATGCATTTGGGTTTTTTTTTTTCAGGTTGGAGCATCTGCAGACAGGCGAGGCAGGGTGAAGACAGAGTAACCAAAAACAAAATGAAAATGTAAAGGAGGGGGTGCCCAGACCACACAGAACAAGATTAAATATGCATATGTGCAGAAGTAATAGCAATTACATTGCTTTCTGAATTAAACCACTTGAGCCAGAATCATTTAAGACCAAACACGGACTACTGCCAGCTTAGTGAAAAGAATTTATTAGAAACTGTTAAGCACTACACAAAACTAGTTTTTAGAGTATTTTTTCAGTAGACAGCACTCCAGCCTTATGCTACAAACACCATATTGTGGACTTTGGACAGCCACTGTGCTCGTTAAGATACATCTTTAGGATGAGACATTCAAGCAGCATGCACAGTGAGACAGTGGAAGGAGTGCAAGGAAAACCCTTTTGATTTGCATAAGTTCACAGAAGGTATACAGTTTTGTACTTGTTTTCCTCAAGGCAATTTGGATAGAATGAATTACCGGTATCCTAGAGGCAGCGAGGGGGCTCAGCGTCCCCAGCACTTTGCCTTCAGTGCTAGTGCATGTTGAGACTTTCAGTACAAGGAGTTTCAATAAATAGAAACAGTTTTTATACTATTTTAACAAAAACATGACTACAAGGTTAAAGTACACGCCTTCTTGGGCAGTTGCACCAACAGAGACCTTACTGCTTTTTGGGAAAAATAGGAGGAGAGTCTATGTATTAAGGCAATGCTTTTTTTTTTAATTCAACATAGAAATTGTAACAAACCGTGTATTTTCTGTTAAGTTCTGAAGTATTTCATCGTAAAAAATAAAGTTACCGATCACATGCTACTCTATCTGATATTCTTCATTACGTTTTGAAATACAGTGGAGCATCACTATAGTCACTGCCCCAACAACGCAGCAGCAAGTGACAGCTTATATTCCAGCCAGGAGCTGCAAAACAAGAAATTAATGACCCCTCCCCTCACCCAGTTTAAATCTTCCAGTGTTCCTTCCCACCCAATTTCCACCTCTCCTCTAAAAGGGTAAAAGAAACCACAAAACATTCATCTGGCTCCTGAAAGGAGCTTTATAGCAAGGCTCAACTGTATAGAGTAAAAAGATATAAAAAGTCATTAAAATCCAAAAATTCAGAGAAGGAAAATGTAATAAAAATAAGTACGCATGGCGTGATAACCCAGGATAGACATAGCAATTTGCTACAACATTTTTCAAAAAGTGCTAACCAATTTTAGCTTAAAATAGTTCAAGAGATCATACAAATTGCTACCACAGTGTAAAACTGAGTATTTTGAAAAATCTAAAACCTGGCTTGACTGTAGAAAATGTATTATATCTGTTTCTAATTTACATAGTATTTTTATTTAGGCACACAAAAATAAATATAGACAGTCAAATGCTTCATTAAGTCTGTAGAAAGCTATAGTTAAAACCAAGTGAGCAACTGTTGCGACAAACATCACATTTTTTACATGTATATATATCTCTCTCTATAATTACGTGTGTGTACAGGGTTGTATATCCCTTATTTCATCCTCAGGCTTCTGCAAAAGTTAGTTACGGGTAAGACTGCGTTTTCTGCCAAGAACAGTTACTTTGGGAACTACTGGCTACTAAGAGATCATTTCTCAGAAAACTCGATTGATACTTTCTGTCAAAATGGTTTATAGTCATGCTTTTGGGCCAGGAGACCTTGGGCTGGAGCAGAAGCCAGGCTGAGCCAACACCGAAGGCTGTTACCGCGTGGGAGTGCTGGAATTTCAATAGCGCTGTCTAAGGGAACAAAGATTTCTGTCTCGGAGTAAGTAAGGCTCCTTCTCCACTCAAATCCGGAAGGATCCCAAGCTGTTCTTTCCATAAGGAGCACACAGCGATGACGGTGTTCCAGCAACCCTCCCTGCTGCTGCTACACCTCAGTACAACTGGTTTTAAGCATTCCCCTAGCGCATTCAATGACCCCACATCTGCTTTTAAAATGCGTGTGGTACCTCTGCTGACCTCCCTATATAGAAGTGCTCGGGGAAGTAGAAAAGCCGTTGCAGGTGACTTCAGATTGCGCACATTCAACAATACCAGGCCGGTGACACGTGCTACGGTCCCTAGTTAACAAAGAAAAGTATTAGGCAGTTAAGATTGGCACAACAGGCAGTCTCTGAGCAACTGGGAGCCTAGTAACAAATTCCAGCTTCCTTAATGTTATTTGAAGAAGAAACTGGTTTATGTTTCTGAACATCCAGCTCTAGCCTACTAATTCCCTACTAGCTAAGGGCAGGGTTAGACATGAACTGAGGTTGTCAGTGTGTGGTGAGTGAGGGCTTTCAGCACATAAAAATTATTCAAGTTCATCCCACTATCTTGAAACAAATTGAAAAACGTCACAAACAAAACCAAGCAGCATAATTTTTATTTGGTGTTACAACAGACGTGCAGCACCCATGGTTTTGGGCACTGCATTTTACTGTTTATGATTTTTCTTTTTAAAATCTAAACAGTTCTTCTGTTCAGACAACTCCATGTGCTTTTTTTTTTATATATATACACATTGTGACCCCTGCATTCAGCCTGTCCAGTTAACGCTAGAAATATTTGTCAAGGCAATACATTATTTTATCTTTGCTATAATTAGGGAGAAATCAAAAGAAAAATTTTACTTTAATCTGACTGATTACATGTACTGTACATACCTGTTCCAAAACCAATGTACCCAGACAGAAGTTTCTAGTTTAATGCACTCTTATTCAATTCAAAATGCTGTACATCTAAGTATCCACACAATCGTACATTCCTAATGATTCTTCTTTACACCTTTATTTTTTTTAGACATCTGTTTTTAAAAAGGAATAAAGAAGTTGCCCTGTAGATCTATATTTCTTTAGAACAAAACATTATATACTACATTGAAAAATAGTTTTATCAAAACCAGATTCAAATCACTGTCATGTACAATTTTCAGTTAACGGTTCATATTGAAATTGCACTTTGCAAACAGAATAAAATTAAAAACTGAAAACATGTTCTATTTCCTTTCACAGGAGACTGCTTCTTCAAGATTTTTCTTCCGTGAATGTTTATATTTGTCTACATACGCTTTCACTAGATTTGCCACTTTTGCAGAATTAACTTCTCCGCTCTTGCTATGACAAACCTACAACAGTTTTAAAGAAAAAAATGTTTGAAACGCTTCTGTTGATTTGCCGCTATTTCACATTATTTATCCTCCCAACACCCCAGGTTTCTCCATCTCAGGCAGAACAACTTTGGAAACTCCTAATGCTTCCCAATTGCTTCCCAAATACTTCTGAATTCCCATTCAGCTCTTTCACACAATAAATGAGTTACGTTCTGAGGAGCTGAAAAAGCTCTCAAAGAGAAAGACCAAGGTATTTTTGCTTTTCCTGTTCCCCCTCCCAGCAGCTACCAGTTCTTCCCACAAGATTTAGGAAGACCATCCCAAACTGTACCTCAGTTGAAATGTATGCATTGCAGATAAATAGATCAACTTACTTTATCTACAGCTTTCCGCACAATTTCTTTATATTCTTCCTTAGTGATGTCTTTATTTTGGTAGAAAGGCTTAATAGCTAGTTTGACCTCTTGTGCCGCTTTTTCTTGAATTAACAATTTCTAATGAAAAAACAAACTTGAGTATTATTTTTCAGTGCCTGCATACGTATCTTTTTATCAATCACAAATTAAAACTTCACAAAGTTACTACAGAAGACTAGAAAACCATGCTGCCCTCATTCACATTTCAGCTCTCATGCGAGCTGCCTGTGTTTTACTGAGAACAGAATGTTGTCCCACAGCAATTTAATATTCATAATAGTGCTGCTTTAAAGAAGACTACATTAAAGAGAGTCAACTTGCTAGTTTATGTCCTACAGCCACCATGAAAGTATCACGTACATGATGGTATTAAGTATATTACACAGAAGGGGTATTGTTATAGTTTGCTATTTTTTAGTATCTCAAAATTTTATTTTATATATTTTATAGATATACATATATATGTTTTTTTATATATTGTATACACACACACACTCTGAACTTTGAACTTGCCTGGTCCTTCTTTGAGCTATCTGCGCTGGCTTCCACTGTTACGCTTGCTTTGTTTTCTCCCAATTTTACAGCTGCGTTAGAGCTTTTGATGTGACTTGATGACGTTGCATTACCCGAACTTGGTCCCTGAACTGTTCCCACGTTTCCCAGGACTGCTGTTGGAGCAGGCAAGACTGGAGCGCTCATGTTGTTACTTACATGAGCAATATTTGGAATACCCTGTTTTAAAAAGTTATCAGCAGTTAATATATTATCCTTCAGCATGACAACATGCCCTTCTAGAATTCTCAGCAGCTACAGAAAGAGCATCAATACTACGTGCTTTGGTTCATTAGCCAATTTCCACACTGTCCCATTATTATGGAAGATCTCCACAATATATCAAATCTACTTAAAGGAAAAAAAAAACCACAAAGCTTGAAAAGTAAGGCATCCTCCACGTCACCACTGTGGTTGCTAGATTCTGGCTCTGATCCCAGTGATAAAGCAAACAAAGTACCCTGCAAACAGGCATGGAGTGCGTTAGCACAAGGGGAAGGAAGCTTATGGCTGCAGAACCTCTCTACTTGTCACAGGAGAGTATAGGAAGCCCTGTTTTGTACATCAGATTAACGTTTTTTTACAAATTAGCACCTAAACATACATATAAAAAGTCACCTTAAACCACACTTGCATTCCTGCATCATAATGATGCTGCTTTGGAAACATTTCTTTTCCCGTTCGTTATCATCTTGAACTTGTGAAAGCATTTCAAATGTAAAACACAACTACAAGTCTACTTGAGGCTAGAGGTGAAATGCTGGTTGAAGGACCGTGATCTGTTCCTCAGGAAAAGCCGTTTTCTGTACACTTCCAGACATCACCAAAAGACCACGGGCACCGTTGATACTTTGGAACTGAGAAATTAAGTAGCTCTCAGACGTCAGATAGAAGTCATTTTATAGCAAAAGCCTAGAATGCATCCTCCCAACATATTTCTGGCAGGCTACCCTAAATGCTACTTTTTTGCAGGTAATCACCATTAGTTTTTTCACATCTGCATTTATCCAGATGGAAAATAATGAAACAGGAATTTGAGCTCCTTGGAATGGACACAGATACTGAGCTGTTATAACCAGCACGCTAACACTCGCCAGCGCACTCTCTTCATCTTCCTGTCAACAGGAAGGCCAGGTGGAGTCCTGCACTATTCAGTGACTTCTGTTGTGCTACCACCAAGGACTTGTTCAACAAACGCTCAAAGCAAGAGCAGCAGCCCCCAAGAGCATTCAGGTTCATGGACACCATTCCGCAACAGCAGGTAAGAGCAACAAATTAACAGGGGCTTTACTAACAAATAACTGTATTTTGGAGCAATACACAATATCTTTATAGAAACATATTTACTGCTGCACTAGATACTGTATTTCACAGAGGTTTGTAGCCTACGTTATGACTTTTTACATTTTTAGAGGTTAAACCTACTCCATTTCCAATTGTGAAAATATTTTAATGACAGACAGCATGCATTAGTCAAATCAACAAGCAATCTACCAGCCTTTTAGTTCCAATAGTACCTTACTGTTTTACCTTACAGAGTATTAAAGTATTTCATACGGCCTGTAACCACACTCAGTATTTCCCACAGTACTTAACTCCTTTTGTTCTAAGTTAATGACTATGAATGGGTAACAGCAGCTGAAAGTGAAAAGAATGTAGGCCATTTTTCGGTTTGCTTCAAATCTTTAAAGGTGATGCATGAAAACAGAGGGTTAGAAATCATTGTTCTAGAACACCACTTTTTCAACCTGGAATGCAGGGGAAAGCATTTTAGGTTAGAGCAGGCAGCCTGCAACAGAAAAAAAGCACAAACCTCAGTCAAACCCCGAAGAGCCTTTTACACATCACAGATGCAGCGCTACATCTCCTTGCAGCGCCATGCATTCTCCTGGAAGTTGTTCATATTCCTTTCTCTGATATAACAGCTCTTAATATAAACAGCTGGCTACAGGAGGAGCTCACACACACAAAGGTTGCTTTAAGATCTCTTGCAAGGCACAAAAAGATGGTCTGACCTGCCCCAAGCACGCCAGAGTCTTTTTGAAACTGGAGAAATGAAGTGAGAGTTAGGTCTCAAACAGGGCATGCAAAACCAGGAGAATCAGGCAAGAAGGGGGAAGTAAAATGTACCAAAGAAAGCTTGGAAATTATTAACAAAAAGGTTCAAAAGATTGAACAGAACAGAGAACACGTGTGTGGGGGGAAGCTGCTGAGATAGTGACAGCTGGAGAATGGAAGTGTGGAACAAATGGGTGCCATGCAGTACTTGATAATTTCCTCTGCTGATACACCCCACGGGATGAGAACTGCAATAAAGAGGTTTAGGTCACTTCCTACACGCTGCTGAAAGAGGATTCAACCATTTCCTAGAGCTTAAAAATCAGGTTTTGAAGGGGAAAACTTAGAAGTGTTCCGTTTCCAAAAACTAAGAAGAAAAAGGTAATGGACAACGTTGATGAAATTTTTCAGTGTTCCATTACCAGCTGGAACACCTTGTTACCACAAAACCCCAGTAATGGTGTCATATTATTATTATTTACAAGCTATAGCCCCAAACCAACCCATATTCTCATGGATACTTCCACTTGAAATTTGGTGTGGGGTGGAAGACAACAGGCAAGAGAGAAAGAAACTGCAAGTATAAATTTATCAAGACTATGGTATTCAATATAAGAAACGCTTAACTGATATTACTTTGATGCTGCTCTTGCTATGGCTTCTGATAAAGCATACCTGCAATTGTTTTCCATCTTGCTGTGAAGCAATGTAGTTGACTTGTTGAGATGGTGGGGGTGGAGGTGGAGGTGGAGGTAATCCCTGAGACAAATTTGTGGGAGCAGCTACCTGTATGAGAGGCACTCCGGTAGGGAGATGCATGGGCATTGGAGGGTGGATGTTGAAAGGATTTCGTTGCATATTCATCATGGGAGGATGGACACCCACTGGATACGGAAAGATATTCATAGGTTGGTGCTGTACATTCACTTGTGGCATTACATTCATTTGTTGCTGCATCATATTTATTGGTAACTGAGAACCATCACTCTGCTGGTTGCCTTGGTCTTTGAGGTTTGGATCTATCAAAAGAAAGAAACAGACAGTATATGAAGTAGAAAATCCGTACTTCATAAAGCAAAAGTGGAGCCAGGTGTCTAAACTCTTCATGAAGTATGGAGTATCAAAAAGCTTTCTATAATCTGAATATTTCAAAGATATTGCATTACACTATTACACAGCACTCATCACCAGACACGTCACGGAGCCAAATGCTAGTTTCTGAGTTTAAAAGTTCGGGTTACTATGGAAGCCTGCATTTTGAATTTCTATTTTCTCTACTTGTTCCTATAGCACAGCTAATAAATTATTTCATCACAATGAAACAGTAATTCTCCACCAAAGAGCAGGAAGACAACATAACTTATTCAGCTTCTGCAATTGCAGAAGGTTAGTCATACGTTGTCACATACGCGATTCCCCGCTCTCCTTTGCCTGATTCGCACACACTCACTGTACATTCTTGGTAACTACAGAAATACTCTGCTGTTGGGGTTTTTTTTCCCCCTACTGAATAATAAATCAACCTCAACCAATTTCAAAGATGTTCATATTCAGAAAGAGTTGTTCAAAAAACCGGTAATGGTACAACAGGTATAGCCTAGAAGTAAAAATAACCTCTCAGAATGGCACTTCTTAAAAAAAAAAAAAAAAAATTACTTTAGTATCTCATTCTATCTTCAACAGAAGCCAAAAAGTTAGAATCTAGATACAAGCAGCAAGACTTCCAGAAGTCAAGAAATTAGTTCTGAGAAAGGGTTGATGGGTTATAATTCAGATGTCCTTCCCTTAAAATCCCTTCCTTGAGGAATCCTGTCACCTAATTCACAGGGACTGGGACTTAAACCCTTATGCTCCACCCCAAATCACCTTTTTTAAAGATCATGGGATAACAGAATTGCTGAGGTTGGAAGGGACCTATCGAGATCACCTAGTCCAACCCACAATTCACATCTGTCTTACTTCAGAGGATTAATAATCTGTAGATGACTTCTTAGCTATTCAGAATCCATCTCATCCACAGTTAACTCACTTTCTACCAAAAAGTTTATTTCTGTCAGGGCAGTTACCTTTTCGATATCAAACACTCAAAAATATTAGACTTCTATTGAGGCTTTAGAGGAATTTTAATGCTGAGTACAGTAAAAGTACTGTTTTTGCATTTATAAACCTCCCTAGATTTTTTTAAGCATATAAAGAGGAAAATGCTTATTAAGAAGCAAGATAAATGTCAACATAATGATTTGTCATCTCTAGAATCCTCTGTGTGGGTCTACACAGGCAAATGCAAATCTCCTTGAAAAAAATTACCCTTTTTAAAAGGTGCACAGATGCTAAAAGTAACCATGAAGAGGATTTGCTTTCTCTTCAACCAAATTGATTTACTTAAGTAGCACTATTCAGATGCATAGTCCTTAAATTTCATCTAACTTCAAGCAAAACCAAAAAGCCATCAAAACACAAGCAATCCCCAAACTCCACACCTACAAACCTCCGTATTGCAAAAGGACTATAGATTTACCCCAGATTATTTTGAAGAACTAAGCAACTTGAGATAGGTCAATGTGACTAGGATTTTACTCTGCTACTGCAGCCGTAGCTAAGTTTTTGAAACTATGAATACCTTGTTCAGGTGTCTCCTCTTCTTGTCTCATTCCCCATCCAGACTGTGGGCTTGATGAATTGCGTCCTCTTCTTGAATAATAATTCTGCACATCAGCAGGTAAAGTCTTTCTAACAGCCCAGCTGGATGCAGACGTCCACCCAGATCTGTCAGCAGGTGTATCGAAAGAATAATCTTGTTCATTCTTACGCTTGTATGGCTGATGTTCTGGGAACCTTGAAGTTTCATTCCCAGAACCATTTGAGTTCCCTGAGAGAGGTTTTCTATTTTGCCAGTGATTTTCACTCTGGTCTCCATACATGAAACCACCTCTTCCACGCCCACCTCGGCCACGCTGACCTCTCCCTCGATTTGGAATCCAACCCGAACCAAAGTTTTTATTCCAAGACTGTCCTGAATTGTCATGCCTGCCATCTTCCCAATGTGGTTTATCTCTCTCTCTGTTCTTGACCTCTGGAACTGAGTTTATCCTTTCCATTACCCAGTCTGGACAATCATTCCTCCGCTTGTCTGAAGAACACTGATCATCATTGTTTTTTTCTGTATTGTCCTTCTCTTTTTTAAGACTTTCATTCTGTTTTTCTTGATCACTTCTTCTATACCGATCATTTCCTCTGGGACTCCTCCAGTTGTCATTTGCCCACCTCTCTTTCCATCGAGGTGAGTGACTGTC
The DNA here is from genome assembly GCF_026419915.1 of Harpia harpyja. Classification (NCBI taxonomy): domain Eukaryota; kingdom Metazoa; phylum Chordata; class Aves; order Accipitriformes; family Accipitridae; genus Harpia; species Harpia harpyja. Next base: position 35,902,038 of record NC_068945.1, on the reverse strand, counting down.
CCTCTCATTTCTAGAGAAGGAAGAACCTTTATTTCTTGTCCTAGATCGTGATCTTGACCTAGATCGTGACCGTGACCTAGACCACCTCCTAGTTCTTCTCTCTCTGTCACGATCTCTTCTTTGACTATCTCTATCACTGCTTCGAGATCTAGATTTTTGCCTTGGAGATGAATCCTTAGTTCTTGACCGAGAAGATGATCTCCTGCTTTCCCTGGCAGTTTCCCTTTTGGGAGATCGAGATGGTGTTTTCTTCTCATCTTTCAGCATGTCTCTCTTCGGAGACCGAGATAAGGATCTCCTTCCCTCCCTGACAGTTTCCTTCTTGGGTGATCGTGAGCTCCTGTCTCTCGTCATCTCCCTTTTAGGGGATGGTGACTGAGACTTCCTGCCCTCTCTCCTAGAAGGAGACCAAGTTGTTGATGGAGAGTGAAATCTAGACCTTCTAGTTCGAGTCTTTTTATCTTTCTTGAGTTCTGACTGGCACTCTCTCTCTTGAGGAATAGTTTCATCTTTTTCATCAGAAAGTCCTGAAACTGATGTACAGTTTCCCACATCACGCTGTGAAGAGTTCACTTCTCCTTGCTCTGTACATTCAACTGGTGGTAACTGCTCAATCTGAGGTTCATTCTGGTCACTGCAAAATGAGTCACAATCCATTGGTATCATTTCGTTGTTATCTTCACCAAAATGTTTATGTTCAGCATTTACCTGGGATGACTCTGAAGTTCTACCCTCTTCACTTTCTGGCATGGCGTTCTCTTTTAAGGATTGTTCTGATGTACTGTCCATAGAAATACTGTGTATTAATGTATCTGGTTCTTCATCTTGAAGATTTTTTAAGTTTTGAATATTTGTACTTGCACAGTCTACTACTGTTTTTTCTTCAGCCTTGGAATCGTTTCTTTCTATGGCTTCCGGATGCTCAGGCAATTCGCTTCTGGGGCTCTCTAATGGCTGATCTTTTCCTAGAGGTTCTGGATACTCCAACAATTCATTTTCTGGACTAGCCTCAGGTTGATCTATTTTTGTCAAAGTTTCTACATTCTCCATCAATTCATTTTGAGGACTACACAATGTCTGATCTACTTTTTCAGAAGCTGCATGGTCACATACTTCATCTTTGGGACTAGCTACTGTTTCCATTTGTTCCAGAGTATTTTCACAGATGTCCTGATTCTTAAGATCTACATTTTTTTCAGTAACTCCTTTTACTTCAAATTCCTGACTTTCACCCCTTGAAGTTAGTACTAGAGGTTCTTGGACAGAAAAACTTATATCCATGTTGCCTGAAGTATCTTCACATTTGTCACATTCTCCTGTAGTTTCCTCAATTTCTGCATGTTCACTACAGCTTTCCAATCCATTAGCAGATTCTGCTTCTGCATTATTTTTCTGTGGAAGACTTGTGTTATTGCTTTCATTATCTGACTGCTGGTCTTTATCTAATGTTAGAACTGCTTCAGACTCAGCAACGTCATCATCTTCCACTGAATCACCGGACGATTTTTCAGAACGTGCAGAACTTCTCACTTTCTTTTTAGCCACAGGTGTTCGTTGTTTAACTATTCTTTTAGACTTTCGTTTTGGAGGAGCCTTCTCTGGTTCTGAAGGAGATTTATTCAGGGACGGGTTATTGCCATCAGGGGCACCGCACGCAGAACTGCTTGAGCGAGGTGAGCTCCGAGATTGACCCAGAGCCTCGTTTTTGCTGTTTCGTGCAGACCTTCTTCTAGGAGTAGTATTAATTGATTTCCTTCTAGTTCCTCTAGTGCCAGATGAACCAGAAGCTTGCTTTTTCTCTTCTCCTTCTTGGGTACACGCAACAGCATATCCTTTGCTTAAAGATTCTAATAAGAGCAGAATACATTAAAGTTTGATAATAACCGTTTATCCATCACAGTTAAGAACATAAAACGACCTCCTCCAGTTTAACAGACACCCTCAAATAATACAATTTAAGATTTAGTATGAAATACTGCCACAGCCTTTTTTTTTTTTTTCTAGTGCAGACTTTAAAGAACAGAATCAAGCTAACAAAGTGACATGTTAGACATCCAAACACACATTTTAGAAGGACTGCTGGCCCGACTACATGGACAGTAATGGCATTCACAATGAAACCGCTATTGATATTGCTGTTCAAAGATAGTCAGCATTTAAGCTATTAGAAAAGTAACAAATTAACCACACAACATTGTTAGCATATAGCGGTTTCTGTCATTCTATAATGCAGGCCTGTTGGCAGTGAAGCCTCAATACTGCAGAAGCAAAGCTCAATACTACAGAAAGTGACATTTTTAAATGGCCATCAGTGGATGATCCCATGGGAAGCAGTTGATCAGAAGCAGCAATGACAGCATATCTCTCTACAAAATTGAATTTCAGACAGTGCAAACTCATTCGCCAGTTATAAGACAGACCCTGCATGCTCCATGGCAAACTGTACTTAAACTCTGCCGCAAGGCACCCAGGGTACCTGCAGCAGCTAACGAACTGAATAAGGAATGCAAGTTTTGGGGCAGCCTAGGGTGCATCAAAAAACTAAAGCTGTAAGAAGAATGACAGTAAGTCGCACACAGCAGCACAGGAGTTCTTGTGTTGATACTGCATTAATTTATTTCATGCTATCCACAATTTGACAAAAGTCTTTGTAGGGAAGCCAAGGGTTATATTCACTGCAAAGGGAACAGACTGTACTCTTGATACCTATAAAAGCTTGTGAGGGACAGCTCAGGAATTAAAGATTAATGATAATTAAGTAAACATACTTGAATATAATACTCACTTCAAAGCTAAATTAATTTCTTGAGATGTCCATTGATTTGTTTCATACTTTGTGTAGGTTTCAGAAAGCATCAACAATTTGGTGTTTAAATGGATTCTTTTTACAGCTTCAATTTCATACACAAATAGTGGAAACTTGCTAGGAAAGATTAATTGCTATGGATTTTACAATGAATTTATCACACCACACTTAAACACCTGATTCTAACTCTCTAATATATAGTATTACTTCCCATGCTTTTACTGCACTAAAATACTTATTTTTATATAATCTGTTTAAGAATACATTAAACAAGATAGGAATAAGACAAGTAAGTAACAGCACAAAAGCCTCTTTCTACCACTTAGTACTTTGTTAGCAGAATGAAAAACATATCACTGTCTGTTAAATGTAAACATATAATCTGATAACCTTAGAGAATTAACTCCACAAGCACCTTGCTAGCCTTTAAAAGGCTAAAACAGAGCACAGGACTATAATCACCTCCTCTGACCTCCCATGGAAACACACAGTAATTTGCATGAACATGAAAAAAATACAGTTTTGATTTTTGGATGTCCACTGATCAAATTACCACTTAAGATAACGAAAACCAACAGTATCAATTGTATAGAAGGTACCATATATTTAAAAGATAACAATGTGCGTGGTAAAGAACTTGCAATGGAGTTTTAGGTGATTGGCACTATTGAGGTATCTACTGTAACAGTCTCTCCAATAGTTTTGTTAGAAAGTGACTTCACAGTGGTTGACCAGGAGTTACTCAGTGTGAGACAGCCTCATGTGGCCAACTACATCTTCAAACCTATTACAATAGCCAGGAAAACAAGTCATATGTTACATGTCATTACAAATTTTTAATATTTCTGATTATTTTCTTCGAGGGGGAAGAAATCACCTTGCCATAATAAAACAATCAGAATGCAAGTGGAATGTGGGAATCCTGACAGAATTAAAAGGCAAGTTATTTTTGTAGTACTTCCAAAGTCTGCTTGTGAAACACAAACCCCTTTTTAGCATTTCTTACTACTTGTATAATTTTAACAGATAAGCTTCACATGCTTTGGACTTGAACCAAATAGAAGGCATTTCAGCTCACTGAATCTTTATTTAAAAATATTTTAATCATGCAAGAGAACTGCATAATGCCAGCCTAAATCATAATGGTATTTGTAGATTCACTAATGCATTTTCAGGTCAAATTAGTAAAAAGACTATTTAATGGTAAGAGAATCTAAAAAAACCTGCAGCAGCTACAGGGAGGATTCAGGCAGTACAGTCATATGACCATCAGTGACAGTTGTATGCCTCCTTGAACAACTCTGGAAGCAACTGTCAACTACTACTCTGATGCAAAACTGTATACTTTAGGTGTGACCAAGAGATGAGGGGAGTGTAAAAAAAATAAAATGCTTATGCTACCATCTTTCAGGCGCAATTTAATAAGAATCACAAAATCTAGTTTGCCTTTTTTTTTTTGTATGCATCTATTTTCCGTATTTTCTTCATTTTTCTCCTATTCTCCACCTTTGCAGAAAGTCCCAGTGTCCCCTGTTTTCTTTGTCCTTACCTTTTCTTGTGCATGTTTGTCCTTTCCTCAGTTGCTATATAAAAACTGAATGGGGAAGGAACACTCACTCAACAGAATATGATCAAAATCCTCAAGGGACATCTTCATATCCAACATCCCCTAGTTTCACTAAGAAATTTGAAGACTCTGTGTCTTACTTCCTGCATGCTCCTTATCAGTAGGAAGTCTTTAAGTCAAACTTGAAGGTGACTTAAAACTTTAGAGTCAACATACTACAGTGTTTTAAGAGTCAGTATTGATGACTGTCTTCAACTTTGTCCACAGTGTAAGTAATATATTACATTTAACATCTGAACTTTAGTTCAGGTGTAGCAAGAACATATGGAAACATACAAAAGTAACTTAAAAATTTATTTGCTGTGTCTTGTTAGCTTGATAATTTCACATTTCAAAAATCACACCTTTAAAAGAGGAAGTGGAATGCTTACATAAAACATATCAAAGTTCTAATCAAGACAACAAGTGAGAAAATTCTGTTCTAAATACAAATTTTAAAAGAAAAATATCTGAAAAAAAGAATTTCCTTTTCTTTCCCTATCAAGACCAAACTCAAAATCTGCTGCTTCTCCCAAAAAATAGCATAAAGGATTTAGTCCCATGTTCTGCCTTAGGAGTTGACTATGTTATCAGTATTTTCAGATCAGTTGCTGATATTATCAACAGCAATTATTTGCATATTCTAAATAGTCTAATGTTGAAAAATAATCTGGAGCTTATTTAAATATTCTTCATCTTTCTGATGAGAGAAAAAAACTGGGTTTGGGGTTGGTTGTTGTTTTGGGGTTTTTTGTTTGTTTGTTTTTTTAAAATGCTTCTAGTGCATCTTGACAAAGAAGCCTGACTGTGGAAGTAGAAAGATGAAGGGAAGTCAAGAGATATGAGCTAGCATGTATACTTATTACTACTAGAAGCAGAAAATGGTTAAGGATGAGTTAAATTGCACTGCCAAATGTCAGAGGCCTGAGGAAGCAACCCATCCATTTTTCACTGGGAAATGCGGAGGTGAAATAAGTACCTTTAACAAGAATGAATATGAATGAATAAAGCATCTTTTTCGCAAACATTCTACTAAACTCTTTCCAGCAATTCACTTCCTCACAATTTTTGTAAGCCAGGAGACCCAAATCTCTGCTATCTCTTTGCCTACTAGTCAAGTGAAAATAGTATAATTCCCAATTCAAAGAAGGTATTAACTCTAGCCTTAAAAACCAGCACTCCTTTGTTGTCACTTCTTTGAACTTGTGCAGCCTGTTGGAAGAGAAACTACATTCTTGCTGAGTATGGAGAGAGAGGCTGTTAAAAGTAACTGGAGGAAGGTAATTCCTTCCGTGTCTTTTCTTCTGCTGAATTCCTGCCAGATCCTGGCGCTCAAGCACTTTTGCAAGCTTTTGCCCTGTGGACCTTGTGGGCATCCTGAAAGTGATCCATACACTGCAGTGTTTCCTGACTACTTCTCTGTCAGGAAGCAGTTTGTTCCTCACACTGCATAATACACCACTGAAATATGTCAAGCCATTCATAATGTATCACAAAATGAGATTTATCCGTGAACAATACGAAAAGAAGTCGTAACATGAAAGAAAGCATTGAATTTAGAAAAATGAAGAACAGTCATGCCAGTTTTGGGGTGGCTGGTTCATCTTCTATATTCTAATTTCAGAAATAAACCAGCTGGTTTTGAAACAGTATCAAACTGCATCAAAACAGATTTTTTTTTTTTCTGTTAACTGTAACTATATACTCTGCTTTGATTTCCGACAATCGTATTTTAACAATACTCCACATGAGCTATAAATAAAACTTACAAAAAAAAAGTTTACCAAAGTTTTCCAAAGGCCTGATATTTGTTGGAAGAATTGTCCCTGCCACTGTAGTAGAAGTAAGAAGAAAAGTCTCAGCTTCAGCTCCATAAGACATTAAAGGAATTCTGGAAAAGTAAAAGCATTAACATCAGTTGTTTTAGCTGTTTGTAGCAAGTTTTGGAAACAATGCACAAAACTAAAACATTAGGCAACCACGACACTACCAACCTCATCACAGTTGGAGAGAAAGGCAAAGCTGACAGTGAACAAAACTTTCCTTCTCATATTTAATTTCAGGCTTATATTACTGCCTAATCTAATAAAACAGTTTGAACAAGGTATGTTATGGCAAAGCAACATACATTTGGCTTTCTTCAAAGCCAAACATAGAACTGTAACAGTCTACTCCAAATTAGTAGACTATACTACTGGAAATAAAATTATGAACACTGATTTAGTACTTCAGCAGAAGAACAGCCTCTTCTGCAGAAAAATGAGAAATAGTCTACACAGCAATTTAGTAGAGGCTTTTTTTTTTTTTTTTAAAAACAAACAAAATAAATATATATACTTATTCAGACTCCCTCAGCAAACCTTGGGCGAAAACAGAGTCTAGTTATAGATGTACACTTTTTAAGTTATCACTGAGTTGGAATGAAACTTGCAGGAAAAGTACATGTAAAAAATTTAAATTTATTATTTAAATCCTAGGTCCAACTTTTAATTATAATTAAAAATCTCTCTACTTGCTCTTTTGTCCTTAGCCTTTGTTTTATGCCAAAGAGAGTAAAGAGATATGTAGTGAAATTAAGATCACAGATAGAACCATTTTTTTACTGTGCTATTTTAAAATCAGTTATTTCTATGCTTCTGTTTTATATTCATGAAAACATCCTTAGGGTATGTTTTCACATGTATCTGCTCTCTGATAGAAAAAAAAAAATATTTTATGTTCTCTGTTTCATTTAACAGAACCCCTCTTAACTCTTTCTAGATGCATTTGTTTAATAAACAGTTACAGAAAGAAGTATTAGAACCAACCCATGAAAGGGAGGTACTGGGGGGTGGGTGGGAAATCAGAATCAGACTGATGTTAAAGCAAATGTAGTCTGATTTCTTGTGATAGAAATAATTTTAAAAGCACATTGAACACTAACTTCCAAATAGAATATATTTAGACTCGCATTTCTGTGAAAAAGTGACATGTTAAGATGCACAAGTCCATGGAGTTACTATGCTTGTCATGAGTACCAAAAAAGTTTTAAGATATACAGAAAAGAATCTATCGATATAAAAATAGCAGGCAGAAAATACACAAAATTTTAACAAGTTACATGCAAACACTATTTAGTTTTATGATCAAACAATATTCTATCTAAAGAGCCATTTGAATTAAATTCCAGACTTGAAGTATTAAGATCCTTTGGACTATGAATCCAAAACACACACACCTTTCAACTCTAGCAATCACAGATGAACAGGATAATTCCAGTTCTTGTCTCTTCTGTCTGATCGCTGCATTGACTTCTGTGAATTCTGTACTGGAATACCAATTTCATACAAAAAGTTACAAAAAGTAACTTTGTACTATTTTGTATTTCATATTGCTGCAATAATTGCTTCTATCAATGACTTTTTTTTTATTTAACTGTATTAGAACTTTCAATAGTCATGATGAAACTATGCATGGTGGTGGTTTTAGAGAGAAAAAGCAGTCATAGCAAACATAACAAAAGTCCTAAATAAATGAGGCAGGCAGAATGGAAAACAGGACATGAGATATGTCTTCTGGGGAGCTGAAAGATGGAGAAACTTTGCATCCTTGACAAATTAATGCTTTTGAATGCATGGCAAAAAGTTTTTTTCTTTTACAGAGCTGAAAACATCCAATTTTTTGATTAGGCCTTATTATCCAAAAAATGCTTTATATTATTTCTAATTCTATTATTACTATATTATTTACTGTTAACTGTTTTGCTAACTGCTGTTGTTATAACAGGACTAACCCTTTCCTATACAAAGGCTTCAATTCAGCAAGTTTAAACATGAGCTAAAAATAAAACTTATTAACTTAATTAAATAAATGAGATTAAAAGCACACACTTAAATATTTTAATACTGAACACATGACAAAATTGGGGTTTGCCCTTAATAATATTAATTTTAAAATGTTTGTGTTTATCCTTTAACAGCTTTTCATCAATACAAACCCAGGCAATCCTCAAAATATTTCAAGGCAGTATATACAGTTAGAAGCAGAAGGAACTATAGCATCTACAATACAGTAACCCATCGGTTTATATTAAGCACTAGTATATACTAACCAGTCATTTCTACAGCTAAAAAAGGATTCTTCACTGCTACCACCGGCCGGAAGCGTGCTGAAGAAATTAGTTCTGAAGCACTCATTCCAGCAGGTCTGTCTTCTGGGCTACAAAAAAATTTGATGAATTAAAGACATCCAAAATAAAATAATTAGCATTTAATACATGAAGATGCACTGAAATTAAATCATGTCAGCAAGACTTTAGGTCACAAAAAGCAGGCACCGCAGTAGCTCCATAGTTATATGCCAAGATTTACAGTTATAGCAAACAAATTTTCTCTATTCAGTCTCTAAATTTTCAACACCTGCTCTTTGCAGATAAACTTTGTATTTTATACAGGTTTTCCACGGCAAAAGCGTTAATGCTCCTTACAGAAATTATGAATAAATGAGCCTGATCTTTACTATTTCACAATTCCCATTTCTGCTACCTAATGAACCATGGTTAAGTACAGCACTAGCACACCTTCAGACAGACCCCTTCACAGCAGTTCACTGCACGTTTGGTTTCAAAGTAACAGGAAAACCTAATGTAAGTAGCTGGGATTCTCCTTTGCCCTCAGGTAGGATTACAAAATTGAAGATGGACTCGTGCATCTGTTTACTTGGCCCTCACACAAAGGCACAATACTCAGAATACACTTCATATTTCAAAAAATACCACCTTCTATTTCAACTGTTAACAATGCCCAGCCACCTGCTCTATGCTAGCATATTGCCTTTTGCATTGCGTACAGCGAAGAGCTCGACTCTGTTGCTGTTGCTGAGTACTGGGCTGGCTGCAGGGCAAAGAAAGCCAAACAACATTCCTGCAAACACTCCTCCCAGACCGACCTGCACTGACCCATTTTTGCCATTTATGTCTTTTCACCTAAAGGGTTAATGCCACATCGAATCTGACAATGACATTCCTTTTCACTCCCCATGACTGGTATTTTAAAATGGGAACTCACAGGGTCTTCCCATCATTTTCTTTCAGAATATATTTACTCTGATGAAAAGCAGACTTTGTAATGGGATGTATATATATGCCTGTCTCAAGTATGCAGCCATTATCCATATGCTCCATCAAACTTTGGCACAGAGAGCTGGTTTTAATTGGAACATGCCCTGTTTTATCAGTGGGCAAATTTTAAGTTTCTCCTAAAAAGCTGTTGTTTTTAAGTTTTATTTCAAAAATACTATCATTTTGAACACTAACATTTCTCCCTCCATCTAAAAAAGCTATCCGGATGTTCCACAAATATCCTTATTAAGTGGTTGTTCATAAATCAGTGCTTTCTTCTAAATTCTTTTACATTTTGAACATTTATTGGATAATTGAGCCCTGTAACTCCTCCTGAAAGTTTTTAATGACTCTACTTTTGTTTATGCACCTTTTCTGCAACAGGTACCATTTAAGACATTAATGGTATTAAATAGTGCACAATAAATCAGTGAAACTAGATAGGAAGGCATTCTCCAACTTTGAAGTCAAGTTAGAGGTTGATCTACCATTAAGCCCTGTCCTTCCAGTTCAAAACCTCTTCAATTCAATGAAAGGTATGTTTAACTTTACATGGTAACAGAACCAAAATTCCTAAATGCCTGACTTGGAAGGGGAAGGCTGGAGCTGAAGATATCCCTGAGCACTATGGTGTATAAGCACCAAATAAAAGTGACAACTCAGGCCACCAGCTATTGAAAAGACATATGATGTAGTATGTGCACATATACTACATGAAGTAAGGCAGCAGGCAAAACAGGGACTTGAAAACAGTTTTTCCTCCAAATTTTTAAACTTCAGGTAAGACAGAATGATGGAGAATGATGACATTTACACTTCAGAATCAAATGTATGGCCTAAAACTATTTCATGCAAATACATTTAGAGGTACAACTATGAATAAGAAAGCACTGATCACCAACTTGTGTCCCAGAAACACGAAATATTTTTGAAAGGAGGGAAGGCAGAAATCAAACAGAGCCTTTATAGCTCTTTATAAATTCTGCATATTATAAGCCTGTTTTATAGGCTAAAATTTATGAACTGAACAAGAAACCTGGAGACACAAACATTCTTGGGAGTAATCTCCCATTAAAAAAAACCCAACTTGATGCAAACTATAATGTCCGTGGCTTATTCATATAACAAATTACTTGGTTGATTACAACTACGTATTTTCATGAAAATAATGAAAACCGTCATATAATGGTACTTGGCTAACAGCTTGTAGCTGATATCATCTTCTTTTGGTAAATACAGACGAGAACAGGTTAGTTACAGTATCTTATAATGTAATATCCTAATCTAACTGAAAATATTTACCATCACAAAACTAAGTTTAATCTGACAGAGAAGCTTATATAACCTAGCACTATATTCTAATTACTTCCTTCAAGACAAAAAGAGCCAAAATCATAAAGTTTGGATCATGCTAAAATTAAAAAATAGAAGTTAACCTTAAAAATAAGCAGAAAGGTAGTTTTAAAAATGCTTTCATGAAAAAATATGTTTACAAATGTTTCATTATCAGAACCAACCTTGTTCATCTTCACAGACAAAGCTTTCTTGTTTTGTTTGTCATACAAAATATTACCTGTATGGAATAAGAAACAAAACTTTGATCTTAACTTTAGCATATTAGTTTTTAATTGTTTGTCAAAATCACTAATGCAATGAGATACATTTTCATTAACTACTCAAGTTTTACAATGTTTTTACATACAAACTTGGTAAAATTAAAATGCATGCACCTTCACAATAGCTTTTTATATATCAAGAAATTTTCACCTCTTCAGATATTTGCTTGGTTTCATAAGTTACGAACACACTTACCAAAAAACATTTATTAAAAAAGCCTCTCAAAATGGCAGCCCCCAAATACATCTAAGTGCTTCTTGTGCCTGAACTCTCACCAAAAAACTTCCTGCGAATAAAAGCTAGTCATTAGGCTGAAACCAAATCCATTTCACTTGTGACTGAAATTGAAGAGGCAGTCTTTCCAGTAGAATAAGAACAGTAGTTTCACATACTGCAGTTTTGTTCTCTTAAGTTCCATGCTTTTATTCCTTGGTATTTGCTTTTCATATGCAAATGTAGGTAATTAAAAAAAAAATTAAATTGTCTCATCAAGAAAAGAAATTCTAGAGGTCCGTAATAAAAACCAGCAATTCTAGCAAATGGAGGACAAATACCAACTTACTGTATTTTTTCTTCGCAACTTTGCTTAATTTTGCTCTTAATGGCCCTCTGTCTGGACATACAGCTCTTCTGCAACATTAACAGAAGATATTACAAAAGTTATTTCTGGGCATATTTAAGCTAACAGTATATACACCCAAACAAAATCAGCTCCTATTTTAAGGAATTTTTATTTTGTGCACGTAAAGCAAGTTCCGACTGCTACTAAAACCTGAACTTGCATCACGTATATCATCTTCTATACATTAAAAACCACAGTGCTTCAAAAAGCTTACAGATGGAAAAAAAGAAAATCCATTTACACAACAGAAGTTAATATCCGGTATTAAATCTGAATGCTTAATTTTGCTTGATTTCATGGCAACATGTGAAAGATGTTATAACCTGCTTGCATAAATACTTTGAAGAATATCAAAGTCAATAGTGATTCAGAACAGAGAGGTGCAAAGATCTTTCTAATAAGAGCCAAAAAAGGTAATTTACTTCCAGTTATCTATTCTGTAGTGAAGTCTGCTTCAAATTCAATCTCAAGAACTCTGTATATATCATACCTTCCATTAAACACTGACCTTAGATTACCATTATTTAGTGAAATTCATCTGTGTAATCCCGAGCTTCCCCTTATACAATGCAGCAAATGTGACAAGATAAAGCTTCTCAAAACAAGAATGGTATGGTATTTCCAGTTCCTTCTCAAACTCACTAGCGTAAAATCAGTTCTTGACTACAACTACGTTTTCTAGTAAGAGGAACACCACCAAAGTTTATGATAACATGCAAGAAAGGGTATGTCTGTTTAGATAACCAAAGAAAAAGATTTATATTGTTAAAATATGATCTAGCCATAAAATCTTAATTCAAATTAGTAAGAAATTTGTCAGAATTGCTAGGAAAATGCAACTTTCACAGAGCTCAATGCAAGAAATACCTTGCTCCGTACTTCTTGCTTGCTATTGTAAGTATTCAAGTAGGAATTACATCAGTGATAAAAGTAAAGCTAAACTACCACTTATGGAAAATAGTTTATTTAAAAATAAACTTAATCTTTAAAAAAATTCCAGGGTGTACATTTTATAACAGTTGAATTTATATTTTGAATATTCCAATTAGAATGCTTGAAATTAAGCGGACGACCAACCTCACAAAACTTCTTATCTTCGCATGGCTATATTTTCCCTTATTGCAGGCACAGTTTTCCTCTTCTTCCTTCCTCCTTAGATGTTTTTTAACCTGAACCTGTATTGAAAAATAAAGTCAATGCAATCTAGAATCTCAATACACATGGGCTTTAAATACATTCAAAGCCTCTTAAGGTCTACAGAGAAAATAAGCTCAAACAGAAGGACTCGAAACCATTTCAAATCATTACTTCTTTAATCTCACAGTTTGCAGATATGAATTTTTTTTTCATTTGTTTTTCATGAAATGGAAGAAAACCCACCCTGGTATGTATATTGGCTATGCCAGAGATGCATACTAATTCCACAAGTCCAAAATCCCTGAACATTCAGACTGCCATGGCAAGTATCTCAAAGCTATGCACTATCTTCCATTGAGAATTTGGAAGCTAAGTTTTTTAAACTAAGTTGGTTGATCTGAATACACAAGGTTCAGCTTGGGAAAATGCTGAACTACCACTCAATTTCAAATGCTTCCTCGTAATTAAAAACCACCCTATTTTCCTGTAGAGTAAAATAACTTACGAATTTCATATGACGCCGTTTTTTCCCCCCACATCTTCAAAATTCTAAGCAAGCAATACAATTGTTATTACATACTATGAAGTTACTTCAACAGCTACATCACAATTGTTTGCGTTACGTATTTTGTACTACTTCGTTCTAGAATCTTGGCTTTATATGCAACTCCTTAATCTACTGGCGTTCTAATTATGAATATCACAAAGTGAAAGCTGCCAGTGTCCTGATAGTGCCCCTGCTAATACTTACCACAGTGTCAGCATTTCTCGATACACTTTCCATCTACCCCTACTGCTCCAGTGGCTCTTTTTCAGAGCAGGACCCTTGTTCTCTGCCCACCTGTTTACACTGCAATTCTACGAACAAAGAACCTTTAAAAACTGTATTTTGATACAGCCTTTACACTCTTCCAAATGAAAACTTCAGTTTATCTTGTTTCAGCTGCTTCCTTGATTCTTTAGAAATAAAGAAGATAAAATATGCTAGCCTGGTTTTCTACGAAAAGAAAGTATCAGCGGCTGTCAGTCTGGTTCCTTTGCAGTTGACTACCTGAGCTTCTAGAAGCACAAGAAACTTGTAGTGGGAGCATGTTTTCTCAACATCGCAAAATGCGAAACCAACAGCTTAGGAATTACTTATAACCATAATATCACCACAGAATTTCAAAACTGTACACAGAATTATCAGCAGCTTTCTATATAGATTTTGAAGATCATCTATCAGAATCTAGTTTTATTTTACAAATTGATAAACTACTCTCCACAGCAGTATTATTCAGAAGAGCTGAAAGCTGAAAAAATTCAGAAATTTAGGTTGAATAAGGCTTAGCATTAACTGATTCCTCTTGCCTTCATGCGTTTTTGTCTGTGAATTAGAGGCTTTGAACATACAAGATTCACCTCAGCTAAAAAAAAAAAAAGGCAAAATTGCATGCTAATTGATTTAGCACTTGTTTACAAAACCTGGTTAAAAACCACTGAGACCAATTGCTATACTTCTATTCTTGGATATATCAGGAACACTCAAAGATACTATGAAGTAGCAATAGCAGCTTTGTGATTATTATTACTGTAAGGACTCACACTGAAAAAATAATTAAGAATAATTCCTAGCTTTGAATATGTAATAGAAACATTAAAGCAGCAATTATTTTGTTAGGAAAGCTTATTTAACACAGATGTACGAATAAAAGGCTGCAGCATAACTTGGGTGTTCCTACAACTGAATTTATTTAAGAAAATAAGTCTGGAACTTACCTTTATCTGCTCTTCTAACGCATCAAGCCTGCATACTGCTTGAAATGGTCTGCGATCAATAGGACACGAAGCCTGTGTCTGAAAAATTGGTTGTCTTATTACAGAATTTGTAATAAATTAGGAGATGTCTTACTTTTCTATACTTTTAGTCACTATTGTAATAGTTTACAGAAATACACAAAATTACAACTTGTTCACATTAAGAACGTATTTGCACACATTGTCCATCTACTTATATGAAACAAAATACTGAGTGTATCTCTCCTTAGGGGAAAATCTAAAGGAAACAAGAATGTATCTCAGAAGTTGTGTTCAAAAAAAGGAAAAACATTTTACATGGTTAGCTACATTTTATATTTTTTTAATCCCTGTTAGGTAACTCTGATTTTATACCAATACAAAAATGCCCTTTTTATTTCTTATTGTTCTAATGTTTTATTTCTTAATGTTCTTTTCAAAAGAAAGTGTGTTGGGTCATGTACCCCCCCAAAAGATAAAACCGGGAAGACGAACAGCAAAGATGGTAACACTTTCCCTCATCTTGCATATCTATTTGACTATACTACATCACTTTTTTTTTTTTTAGTAAGCAGAGAGAACATATTCCCACTTTTAAGGTAACTGAAGTTTTACAAATCACTTTGCAAGAGAATAGAACTGAAGAAAGTTATTTTACCCTACAGTTTGATGGAAATACAGATTTATTGGTTTTTCCCCAATCACCTCTTACTGAGGCCAGAGTACATCAGATAACGCACACACACACACACAGAACAATAAAATATTATTAACCACAGAACAGCGGAGCTTCAACTGAAGCTCCACCCAACTGGATCATGTAAGTGAATCAACTTTCAGAGAAATCCATATCAGATATTAGTTTTTGCTGCTAGTGAACTGCTTATTCATTTTAATTCCATATATGAGTTTGTGGGGGGGTTGGTGGGTTTTCTTTGTTTGGTTTGGTCTTTTGTCATCCCCCTCTTCATTCCATTGGCCTTCACAGGCTCAGTTCAGAACTCTTCTAGAACAAAGAAAAAAACCAACAAACCTCACAACCAGCTTCCAGCCCTAATTCATCCACTGAACAAGAATCAGTGTATGAATAGTATGCCCTTAAGAGGCATGCAATTTCTGCCCTTAAGACAACTATCAGGGTATTACACTTTTTATTCGCAGTATTAGAATTGCATAAGCAGCTATGAGAAACTTGCATACGAACTCTGCCCTGAAATTCAGTGAACTTCATTCTTGTCTTTTCATTGGGACTTTTCATTTTCCAGTTAATTCTGTTCTTTTCTCAATTTCAAAGAGTGCTCAACTACTTTTTTACCTACACAGCCCCCAAACCTCAAGCATTCAGGCAGCTTCTGATTTCAATTGAAGTAGAAAGAACAAAGTTAGACTGATTAAAAAAACCACGAAACAAAACCAAAAAAACCCCAGGGGTAGTTTCATGAGCAAGTTGTTCAGCAAGAACGTAAGTTAAAGCCATTACCTCTCCTTTTGATGCTCTGCTATTTTATTCTAACTAAAAACTTCCCCCTGTTGGGGGATACCATTGTTCCCTGCAGCGTCATGGCCTTGGTTGAGAAAAGCATATTGGGTAATTAAGCCAGTTCCCTAAGGACTCAGATCATGAAGACAGTTTTTGTCCTGTGGTCAGCGTAAAGCTAACCCACAGTAACATAGCAGTGCGTTGTTCAATTGGGATATTTGATAGCATGTGATGCACTGTAACTGTTGAATCAGCTGCAAACTTCAAGGTAAATACTTGGATTCTTAGCTATACCAGACTGTCAAAGATAGGTAGGAGGAAGTTAATTTTCTTAGTCATTTTCAGTCTCATTTCAGGATTTACCTTAGCTAAAAAGCAAGTTTTCCCAAGAATACAATCTGTTTCTACATTAAATCTACACATGAATATTAAGTTATGTTCCCAAGTTTAAGTCACAGCACATTATGTTTATTCATTGCAATGAAGCATCATAGAATACTAAGTGTTACTAGCAGCAATCCAAATGACATGTGTTTTCGCTCCACTAGAAAAATATTCAGTTATATGTTCAGTTCTTCTGGACAAATGTTTAACAATTACATACAGTTACACGTTGTAGTAGAAAAAGAGGAAAACATTCTAGAAGAATCAAAAGCTACTGTTAGGTTCAGATACGTTCAGAAACAGCAGATGTTCTTTCCATTCCTACTCAGTTGCTTTTCATAGCCCTAGCATTATTTGATAGTTCACAGCAAATATCAAGAGAAATTCTAGGAAAGACAGGACAGTCCCACGTGCAGCCCCAGGTCCCCCAGCACAGTACAACTGTTGGGTAGCCCTGAGGTAAGCTAGAGGTTACTTCATCTATATAACACTTCTGTCTAAATGTGCATCAGCTCTCATCTGCCTGCTAAGATATAAGAACAAGCCTAAGTGGAAATGGAAGAAAAAAAATTCCCCTGTCCCTTTTCCCAACAGGAAGACTGAATTTGGGCTGCTATAGAAAGGAGTGAGGGTAAAAAAAGTTGACTATATTTTTACAAGAAGCAATCATGAGGAATGGTGGCCTTTTACTCATCTCTCTCATCTTTTTTGAGAATATGGTTCAGTAACCAAAGAAGGTGTTGAGTCTTCTTTCATTCAAGGCAAGTTAGCAATTCCTCTCTTCTGAGGTTTCTGTTCAGATAGCATCATAAGTAATAGTGAATGTACACTGTCCTTTTGCAGGGAAAGTATTTAAAAAAAAAAAAAAAAGAAAAAAGCCATCGAGATAGAATGAGTCCAAGCAGCAGCTATCACTTTTGTTGTGCACAAGGGAGGAGAGGTGTGGGATGTGCCACAACCTTAGAAGAACCCAGCTTCATATATATTTTCCTTTAACATAGCTGTTTAAAAAATCAGAACACGTAGTATTTAATGTAATCATCAAAATCATTAGAACCTCACAGCTGGTATTTGTGAGTTGCTTTGCTTTTCTTCCCAACAGTGCTTTTCTTGGAAAAACACGGAATAGTAGCTCAGCACAGTTAATACGTTTTCAACTGTTTTACTCTCCACACGAAACTACTCATAGTTTTCATGTAAAAACTGGTAACTCCGCAGTGATTCATTCTTTCACTTATCCTGTGATATTTTGAGAACTCTCTTGATAAAATATGTAAGCATTCAGGAAGTCTGCAACCTCTGAAAAGCTATCCATGCATGTGTGTGTGTGTTCTTCAGTTTTCCAAAACCTCATTTCATAGTGTTTTATTTGTTTTTTATGACCCTCTAGAAAAATCTTGCTTTAGCTCCACAGGCATAACTTAATGCTTAGTATTCCTGTAACTGCTACAGCACCACAAAACTGTGATCTCTAAACTCAAGGAGTAAGAGTCCCTTATTTTAACTGCATCACTTCAAACAGCATTTGAACAAAGTGAAGTAGACAAAAGGCTGAAGCAGTTACTATATTCCAGCTGGGAATTTTCAGGAAGCTACACAACTAGGTGCAAGCTAAAACATACTTGGCTGATAAAATAACTTTGGCAGATATCCCCACCTCATCAAGTTCCATGTTATGAGGTTTCATAGTAAGTAATGGCAAGATGTGAGTATGGATTTAAAGTTGGTGCAGTAAATCTCTTCCCCTTAATATATATCTTTCTTTTTTTTAAAGTGGCCCATAATAAAGTCTGTTCTTCAACTACTGTATTGAAAAGCTGATCCCAAAAGAAACACAATCCTGCACTCTTTACTGCTTCTTTATTAGAGGAACCTGTTAAGCAACACAAATAATACCAGATTCTTATAACAAAATTCAGGCTTAAAGGTGAGGTTTAGATTTTAAGAATAACATCTGTATATTTCACTCCACCTAGTAATAACAGTACACTAAAAGGCCCACAACAATTCCACCTCCAACTTCAGTGAAAAGGGAGACTATAACCACACATGTAGTGAGAAACACCTCTCCAAATGTTGATGAAAGAAGACGATGACGACATCAGGAAACGCACTATTTTCTAGAAGCATGTAAAAGCTCAGGATGACGTTTTTCTTTTTCATCTACTTAAAAAAAGCAAGTACATTTAAAGTTTTTACAGTTATACTTTAGGAAAGCACTATTTCTGACAAGAGATGTTAGGTTCTGGGTGTTTTTTGAAATCTCATTCATGGATAGTAAAGATACAGAGTGCAAAAGAACAGAGATTCTAGTCTCTACAGCAGATCAACCGGCTACCTAGTTACAATTCTAAACAGCTGTCTTCTCTCTATCTACATCATGCAGCTGGCTAGTCCTTAACTTCCAACCCCAAACTGCCATAAAGTGTTGACAAGTTCTATTGGAATGGTGGCCGTCTTTAGGAAAGGACAAAATGATTCACTATTTGTAAGGATCTGTGAATTCTGTGATGAGAAAGATAGTGTGTCATTGTACTTCCTTTGACAATATATTATTGGAAGGATTGAAGTCAAACTCAAAAACACACAGACTTTTGCACTGCACTTTAACAACATTAACTTTCATAAGTTGCTGCATGAAGGTACTTGATAAATCACAGAATCACAAAATGGTTAAGGTTGGAAGGGACCTCTGGAGGTCATCAGCAGGGAAATATGCCAAGAACAACTGTATACCACGAAGACAAACATGTAATTTGAAAAAAGGTATCTAATGTCTAGATTTTCTAAAAGAATTTGATTAATACAGTTTTTGCATGCAACAGTTCTCAGATGCATTATCTACGTATGCATTACCTTGCACACACTTGAACAAGAAGGGTTTTTATTGTTATGGTTTTTACGTTTAGTGCTTCTTTGAACACACTGCATATATGGTTCATGAATGTAATCTCAATCCTGCCACAGTGCTCTGTACTGCAGATCACTGTGGATCTTGTTGCCCCATGAGCTGATTCCTTCCTATATCCTTTAGGACAAAAGAAATCCAGATCAGAAAGAATACACATTAAGAATTCCAGTTACCACACAGGTAACTCTCTTTACCCTCAGAAGAATATACATGTGCAGTATACTCTGCATAATCAATGATCCAAACCTTATACCAGCACAAAGGAAATGACTATTCTAAAAACAGAATATCTGCTAGAAACATAATGCAAGACAGCAATTCGTGCCAACTGCTTGGTTTTATTAAGTCAACCACTGATACTGCACAGGGCCTGCACAAATATGCCCCAATACTTTGGGGAATTTACAGCTGAACATACTCTACTTTCACATCCTCCAGATGAGGAAAAGTGAACAAGGGAAACCAAAAAATGAGATCAACCAAGGTGCAGAGACTGAGAGATAAAAGCTTAGTAGGGGAGGGTCACTGAAATCAATGTCTCTTACACAATCATTGTGATAATGCAGACAATACACTGCCTCTTTTCTTTAGCACTCTTCTCTCATGATGGTTCAAAAGAGGAATTAATAAAAGAGCAAGGATAGAAACCTCCAGTATATTTATCAGCACTCTGAAGAACACAAGGGAAGTTAAAAAGCCTACATTAATCAAGAGTAAATACTTACCTCCTCTAATTTAAGATTATTTTCTTTGAACAGAATACAAAAAAGTAGAGAGTTTTCCTCTAATGCACACAAGCAAGATACTATTGCTGCTAAAGCAGTTGTCTTAGCTGAGGTGGTTTTGGCTACTTCGCATATCTGCTTGCGATAGATACCTAGTTAACCTCCCTTCACATCAGCTTTACTTAAATGCTTTCAGAACTTATTATTATAAACTAGAACACATGTGCTTGCCAACTGAAATAAAAAAATACAAGCATACCAGAAAAACAATGTTAAAAAATTTATAGTTTTGACCCAAGTAGTTTTAATCTACTAGTGGTATTACAGACAAGAGAAACACATAATGTAATTACTACCTTTGGTATAACACAACAGTACCGATGGTGTTTGAAGACTCTAGATAAGGATTTTTTTGTTGTTGGTCGGTCCCCCCGCCTTTTTTTTCTTTTTTTCCCCCTAGACACAGGGCAATAGCCAAAGCTCCTTCTTTGTTATTTTGGGCAGAATAATGTTATCATGTACATGTTCTTTATACTGAAAGCAACCCTTCACTTACACTGTCCTTCAGCACTCCCATCGAAGGAAGGGTGTGTCCAATAACCCCAGCTCCAGATTTAGTGCCTTTTAGTTTTTATGATCTTCCAACACAGCCTCACTGAAATACAAAGTCTCAAGCTTGAAAGTCTCCATTTGTAAGTTACACAGTGTCAGTTTACAGAAGCAGTTGACAGCTAGCACAGGCTGAGTGACATTTACCTTAATCTTCGCATGCCTACTGAAAACAGTCCCCAACAGTCTGCCTGCCCAGTACTGCCCAGCAATTCTTGGGAGAGCACTGGTTAGCATGGCCACAGGCACGCAAGATGACAGTCTAATAGTATAGGAGAGTTTAACAGTGTAGGCAACTGAATTTAGCGCACAGTGATGCTCTCAGGTACCACAATTAACTACAGTAAACACGTCCCTTAAAATGTTCTTCTCTCTTTGGCTATTTAAAAAAAATTAATCGAAAGACTAGTTTCTTAGTGGGGATTCTGGTCTCCCCCTCATTTTTCTTTTAGGAGTTGGACACCTTTCCTCAAAGGGAAAGAAAATACAGCACTGACTGAACTGTAACATTACTTGATTCTGAAACTAAATGCTCGGATTTAGCCATTAGGATCTAATACATTAGATGTTCTGTGGCAAATTTCCTATCCCTTTTTAGTCCTTCATGGAATGAACCAGAAGATACTCACTTAAAAGCAATTTTTATATATTGCTTTTAAGTGCATCTCTATCTACCTATATTGTCTCTCTCCTTAAAAAGTGAGATCTTTAAAGTGTTATGGCTGCTGCTTGCAGACAGAAAACCTGCTGGTACAGGACACTTAACTGCAGCTGCAATGTTGAAAATCTCCCATAGATAGAAGAGGGAGCAGAATGGTAAACAAACTCTTACCATCTGCCTAAACTACGCTGGTTTTAATTAGAATCTACACAGTTATATATAAAAGCCATAAACTCTCAGAAGAACAATGAATATGTACAATTTGAAAACAAGAATTTAAAGAAGTAGTTGCTCCTGTTACATTTTAAAGTCCAGATGCAACACAGAAAGACAGAGGAAATATCCAGCTTGAACACAGACTGCTGGCAAAGCCTGTAAGTGTATGGAGCATAACTGCAGATACACAAAAGAGCACTTCAAGTAATGTGAACATTAGGCTTTTTTTTTTTTTTTTTAAGATTTCGCACAACAATCTTATTCTCAATTTTGTTATTCTTCAGCATTTAAACAGGAAAACAGCGGTTTTAAAACCAATTTATTTATACCAAATAAAAATACTTCATCTTTAAACAGAATCTGGTAGCATATTTTTTAAAGAGCAGACAACTTCTATATCTTCATTATTTAGAGTGACTTAAATTTGACTACTTGTCAATTATTTAGTTTTCATTAGTTATGATCAACCAAGAACTAGCAAGGAAAGCTAAACCTTATGCAACACTTCTCAAAGAACAAAAACATTTACTTACTAAATATTAATAGTGGACACAAAAACCACATGGCATCAGCATGCTTCAAATGGCCACGTGCTTATAATATGTTTCTATCATTCCAAACTATAAAACCTCATCTGCTTCTCACAGCTGAAGCCTCTGAACATCTGTCAGCCAATTTTCAACACCTTCCCCCCCCTTTTACTTTTAATTAAAACTACTAGATTAGGCAATGGAGTTTCATGAACTCAGCAGGTCCAACTGTCATGTAACCTCAGACAAGGAAGACTGGCTGGTTTTACCCATCAGATGTCACTCATGGAAAGAAGGAGTAGAAGCCTTATGCAGCTTTAAAAACAACCCCCCACCATCACATCTACTTCACCTGTAAACTTTTAAAAGCAGAAGTTGCTTTTATTCTATTTGGATAGTACTTCACACACACACACACAAAAATTATTGACACAAGAAAAATGTCATATCATTCATTTGCCTCTTTAAAACAAGAAATTTTTCCTTCCTCATTGGGCTTAAAAGCATCTTTGTTAGACAATGTGAACAAAGTCAAATCCAGCAGCAAGCCCTCCATCTACTGTACTGCTTCCCTGTGCATGTCACTATTTATTGCCTTTCAGCTGTCATTGTAACAACCAGCTAAGGAAGTCAGGATAAAATTGTGGATGAGAATTTCCTGTTCCCTTATAAATAAAAGCACTGCAATTAATCATTTGCAGAACAGAAAATCTGGCAACAAGAGAACTAGTTTATTACCTGGTTTGTGAATCTAACGCAAGTTTCATCTAATAACCTTTTTTAATACCTTTTTTTATGTTACTGTCTGTCTTCAGTGATAAATAACACAAAAATTGAGTTAAAAATATAGTAAGTAAAAAATAATACATAAATAAGTATATTGTAGATACACATACATATGATACCAACCTTCTAAAGGATATACTGAAATCAAAATTATCATTTACTCGAAAAGAAAGTTATTGCAAAGAAACCAAGTAGTGGTCTCTACTACAATGAGTAACCAATTCAAGTGCACAGAAACAGGACAAAAAGCAGCATCTCATTTGATTACCCCCCCAATACAGTATAAAGCAATTCTAATTTGGTGGTTTATATGGACAATCGAAAAAAGTTACAGGAAAGGTAAAGATACCAAAGACTTAATGCAATGATTACAGGACATATGTGAGGAAAAAGGGACTAAACAGAACAAGATCATCAAGAATTTGTCCAACAAGTCATTTTTCTTTAAGGTTCCAGAACTATCTACAAAGGTATTGACAACTATCTACAAAGGTATTGACATAGATCAAATAACAGCCATAATTAAAATGAAAATTTTAAATTCAGAATAGCACTAAACCTTTTAGCTGAATTCTCTTTAGAGTTAGAAAACTAAGGTTTTATCAGACTCATTTTGTAGACTAACATGAAAGCATATTGTTCTCAGCCCTGAGAGTTGACAGTATGACTAACAGCATAAGTGATAACAAAGTAAGATTAAGCTAATGACACTGCAGTATTACAACATGTACATAATACTGTCTGATCTTCCAAACAGCCAACACCATTTTTTTACTGATCCTTAATCTCTAGTAACCATTAGTAAAGTCAGGTTGTCTAGTGAAAGAAAACACAAAGTACTTTATTGCACTAAGGAGAAAGCTTCCTATGATCTATTTATAAACTGGTCATTGAAACACATCTGTGCAAAGTCAGAATGCATAACTTATTTTCTTTAAAAAAAAAAAATCTGTAGGTATTAGATACAATAGATTGCACCAAAAAATAAACAAACACTTTGGTTCTCAGTCTTACCTCAGCCCATTTAAGAATGCAAGTCAGGCAGAAGGTATGACTGCAGTTCTCAGGAAAACCAATCTCTTGTTCTAAAAGGCAGTTCAGACAGATGGGGCATGTGTCACCGTCGTATAATAAAGTAGAACAGGAACAGCTTTCTTCATTTTCTTCACCTGGTATTATTAACATTGACACTTAGAATTTTTGACAGTTTTTGAAACAAAGTCCTTCTAGATTTGAATAAAGTGGCAATAAGATACCATTTTCTGTAGTTAAAAGTAAGTTAATAATTTTCAGGTCTAATGCAGTTAAGACGCTGGCCAGAGCAGTAGTTAAAAGATGTATTTCAGGTAAAAAATACTATGCAACATATTTCATAGACTACTGTACCAATATTTGCCATTAAAACAAAGGAAAGTTAGCTCCAGTGCTACTTAAATAAAGAAAGCATCACACAGTGTTTCCTATTGGCCATGTAGTCATTTAGACATTGTTCTCCCGAGTTCGTTCTCCTCAGATGTTTGCACTCTCTCTCCATGAAATAAATTACACCAGCATATTCTATATTCATTATCTTACATACACATGGTCTACCTTTATTTTAGTTTTCCACACTTAGAACTATTTTAATCTGAACATCCTCAAATATTTACCTAATCATGTACATTAAATAAAAAATGCTCCCGATTTTCTTAAAGTTAGAAATTGTTTTCAGAATATAAAAGGCAAGAACTTGTCTTCAAGGAATTTTACTCTAAATTATTTATTTGTTCTGAATAACAATTGCTATCTCCATTTTTGTTCTGCTACTAGAAGTCAACAAGTGAAAAACAGAAGAGACAGAAAAGGATTTGGGGACCCTGAAGAAAAATATTATGCTGAGACAGTGGATATGTTTACACAACTTCTTTCAAAACTAGCAGCATATTATTAATTGAGAGCAAATGTTAAATCTGACCTTCACAGCTTGAACCCGAGTAACATACTTGAGTATTTTCACACACACAGACTTTACCTTCCATGCCTTCATGCTTCTGACCCTCAGTATCTTGAATACATTGCTTTCTGTTCTTCATCTTCTTACAAAATGTAGTCTGGAAAACACAGTTTGCACAGTTCTTTTAGATTGCAACTTGAAAATAAAAATGACCACTACGGATTTAATGAGCGCTCTCCATTTCATTATACCGCTGTAGAGTAGAAACACATGACATTAAGAGTTATAGATCATTTACAGTCTGTTTGCAATTTATGAGCATCATTAACGCTGTCTAGCAACTGATACTTCCAACTTGAAAATCGTTTTTGTCCAACAAATGCGAAGTTTTTGCAGTGTTTTAAGACCACCAATGGTGCTTTTATTTTTAAAAGTTAAATGCTTTGCTAAGTTTCTATGCAAACCACCCCACATAACACTGCAGTAACTAACATCTGCAAATTGCCCTTCACAAATGGTTGAAGCAACAAAATTAAACACACAAGCACCAGAAGAGTTAGCTGCTTTCCAAATCTAGCATCACCGTAGTAGCGGCAAGTGAGAAGAATGAAAGCGGCATACATTTGCTTGCTTCTTGCTTTTGTCACACAATTAGAACTACCAGCACTCAGAAAAAAAATGCTCAGAAAGTTGTATCATCAGGGGAGGGGACAGGTCACAAGCACAGGTGCAGTGGAGTATCATGAATGGGGAGGATGCACCTTTTCACTGTTCTGCAAAGGAGCAGTATGAAATAAGAGTAACAGAGAATATCTTTGTGATCCGCATCACATAGGTTGAAAAGAATTTGATCTCGCATAAGAAACAGTAAGCATATGTTCTTTGGAGTCCTACCTACTACACACAGAATGAAACACACTTCAAAACAACAACAAAAAAGTATCTACACCAAGGACTGAACCTCCTGCCATTTCAAACTCCTGTAGTCACAGCAGAGATGGTATAAGCACCTAAAGCTCCAACCCAACAGCCCTAGAGGGACCAGCAGTTTTCTTTGGAACTATATAAAGCTTTAAAAATTATTATTTAAAAGGAAAAATTAAAACTTCACAAGAAGAGATTAAAGAAATCAGAAATTACCAAGATCTGCTACTTAAGCATTTAAACCTGAAGCAAACCAACTGAGGTTTCGAACCCCTTACTCTTTAATGCCTTTGCTAGAAAAAAGCAGCAGGACAGAGCCAACAATGCCACAACCACACTCCTTGACTGAACTTTCTCCTATTTTACTTACAAACTACACTGGTTTCCCTTTACCACCTGGATATCCAGGAGGTGGAGAGACAGAATTTGCCTTCCCAAACTTCTCTTCTGATCAAGTCTTTATTGCTTGATCTTGGCAGCAGGAAGTGTTTTAACGATCATTTCTTTTTACTGAGAAAAGAAATGCTGCAGCAGATACCCATCACATAACACACTTCTCACTTTTTTAGGTAATCCAAGAAAGCAGGACTCTGATCCGTGAGTCTTGAACACAGACAGTTCATTAAAGAAATGGTCAAAAACTGTGAAACTAATTAGAAATCTGTAATTAGAATTCTAAGTGGCTTCAATGTTCTCATTAGAAACTACTTTTTAATCCCCCAAAAGGAACATGTGAATCAAGTCAACTGAGGGTGGGGGAAAGGGAAGGGAAAAGGAAACAAAAATCTAGCTATAAGGGAATTTTCCCCTACAATGCTATCCTATTTGGATTAAAAAAAAAAAAAAGACTTAAAAAGATATCATTAGCATAAATGCCATCAACTGTAGTTACTAGCACTAATCTTAATTCAGACTGTTGCAGTGAATGCTGTAAGTTGTATACAAGTTCTGTTACTCGAACCACCACCGACCAGACCACCACCTATTATCCTTTGCAGACTAGGCAAGATGAAACCCAATAAAAGCCAAACTGCTACTTTAAAATTTAATGCCTTAAATAAAGCAAAATCTGCATCAAATTAGGGCAGGCAAGACCATCAAAGACACATTTGAACTTAAAATACGAGATCGAGGTCTGTTGTTTTCACTCTGATTTGCAAGAGGACTTAAGTGGCTTTGGTCCCCAAAAGTTTAAATCATGTGGTGGTGTGTGGTATACATGCTTTTATATATAAAACATAAGAACATTCCTTCTGCTCTATGTCTTAATAAAACCTCAGCAATGCTTCACAGAAGCAGAAAAATCCACAAGCTGTGCTCAAATCTCTCTCAACCCTAAAAGTCCCACGACACATCACAGCTGAGACCACTTAAAGACAAGATTAAGAATTCTGCACTCTGCATCCATCCACAGAAAAGGTTTTAAATAGACATAATCTAGACACCGAATTGTAACTTAAGCAGTAGCTGTAGAGTTCATGTTTATTATAAGAGGTCTTGAGTTCACTAAGGCAGACTGCAGAAAGAAAACCCACAGAAGCTCTTTAGATTCCAATGCCGCCGCCCCCGCTCCCCAAAAAAGTAACCTTTTCTCCATTGTACTCTCTCTAGACACAAAGACATCCCAGAAATTCTTGCACAGTTACAAAAATTAGAAAAACAGAGATCCTAAAATGTTGACAGAACATCAGTAAATCCAAGATGTGCAGCAACTGAAAACGTTTATGTAGTGTTATATCGTTCTTCTCACAAGCCTATTATTTAAACAGGTATCGAGTGCCACTAATGCATTTCACAGATCACTTTGCACAGCACACCTTTTTGCCTGTTTGACATTGTGCATTTCTCAATGCAGCACAGGAATTTAATACTACTGAAATAGAAATATTTATAAATAAAAGACATCCTCAAATTTTACATATTATTTAACAAATTAACTTTGGAAAGACTATTTTCTCCACTATTTTAAAAGGGGCATCACAGGCATTGGAATAGCCGAAGAGTTTAACACTAAAGATTGATGTTAAATTTATAAAATTAAAAACAGAGTTAGGAAAAGAGAATGTAGTGGTTTAGGAGGACTAGACAGCACAGAAAACAGAACTCTTATTTGTCCCAAAACATGACATAGTCCTTTAGATTCTTCTAAACTTTAAGAAGATTTGGAAGTATTTCCCAGACTTTTTCATTCCAGCTGCATGCCATACAAGAAATCTGTAGTCTTGGCTGGGAGGAGACAGTGAAAGAAGCGAGATCAATTTTTTTTGGTCATTCTCCCAGTTACCAAGTTGTATGAGCTCACATGAAGATCATATTATGTCTATATCCATGGCGAATCATGTCCGATCAGGCTAATATGTATTTGAAGAATGCTAATATCCGAAGAGTACTTCTACCAAATTCCAATGACTCATGACCAACACGTCATACATTTAGTTACGATCATTCAGTTGTTGATGTGAAACATTAGAAATACCTCAAGACCCACACATGCAAGGCATCTGACAAGACAGCAACAAGCACTATACTATGTTAGTGCTGACAACCCCCCCCCCCCAACTCTATAGATAAAATATTTTCCAAGAATGCCTGAAGACAGCAAAGCATTTCAGCCAAGATGGTCGTTTTCTGATGCTTCTAAGTTTTCAATGGAATTACTTTGCAAGAGAAATACCTTATTTAACTTCAGATCTGGGATAAAGGGAAGAATGCTCTGGTATATTAAAGTGAAAATGGTGAACAAGGACACCACCACAAGCACATCCTCTGTTATATTTAAAGGAGTTAAACATTTAAGTTTCTAAGTTATTGTTCGAAGGAAATTCCTGTTCTTGTCTTCATGGAAGGCAGAAGCCAAAGACATTTGCCAACAAAAGTGCTTAAATGAAGTTAATTGTAGAACCTGGGAATATATTCATCACTGTCTGTCTGAGGAATGTAGCTTCATGATGTACTTAACTCCACAAAGCAGAAGGCAGCAGACTGATAAAAGTGCCATTTACACAATCTTCTGTATCGCAAAAATTTAAGTATGATTTACCTTTTTTATTTGCACAAATTACTTCATACACTTCGCAACCTAAAAATACAGATGTACTTCAACGCTAATTCACTGTACATGCAGAAAGAAAAAAACTTAAGTCTGTTCAAAGTCACGTAACTGAATTTCCTATTGAACTAAAATCTACATTAAAATCTGAAAATTAGACACAGGAAAATCATCTGATGAAAATCTGTAGTAGTCTATGCAACACATGAAATAAGCACATCTCCTTTTTGACTAACTACAAGACAAAGTCTTTGCAAGCTTTCTTTATGTCCTGTAAATAAAACGCAACAGCTAAATACACTCTTCCTCCAATGCAGTAACGGACCAGGGACCTATCTAAACAGAAGTACACTTGTCGAATTGGAAAGGGGGGTGGAAATCAAGAACATATGCAACAAGATCTCCAGTAAGCAAGTGCAAAATGATGTACAAGACTGGCTTATTCTTGTTCCCTTAACAGACTTAACTTAGGAAACATTTGTAATTAACATTTCAACTTCTTAGACATATGTTGCATCAATACTTACAGGAGAGCCTTATTTTGACTATTGTGTTTCTATTTAAAAATATTTTCTCTTCTTTTAAAAAGGATCTGTGGCACTCTATTAGTTGTGTTTTGATTTCTTTACTAACTCAAGAAACAATCAGCTTCAAAACTGAAACAAGTCAGCCATACATTCAGTTTACAGAAACTATTTTCTTAATACAACTACAGTAACACCCTTTACTCCCATCAAATTTTTTGGCAGCAATAAGTAGGACTCTGCTCCATGCATTTTCATGGTCTTTAAGAAACCTTGGAAGGAGGTTGAAGACTCTCCCTCAGCAAGAATGTTTTTATTGAAAACAGATCTTGATAATCAGCTGAATTTACAAAACCAGATTTTTTTTAGTAATTAATGGTGGAACACTGAGTGTCCTCTGGAGTTCCCCATATGGGCTCACCATAACCTGTGGACCATTATGGGGCAAATGCTGCTGATGAAAATTTTGGAAACTTTTGCAGAAAGTCCTGTGCCATCTTGGGACATGGGCTGAGGAAACAATATTTCCAATGGCAGCTGAACATTTGAAAAGCTTTTTACCTACTCGTATCGCTAAGTCTAATGCAACACATACTCCAAGAAAAGAAAAAAAAAAAAAAAAGACACTATTGGGTAGTTGCAAAAATACATCAAGAACCTTCACAGTTCTTTTTACTTGGAAAAACTTTTAATTTGTCTGAAAAGCCTGGAAGGTAGACTTGCTTCAAGTGACAATTCAGTAGTGTTGTTTGCCCTCCAATAAATGAGGGCTAAACTGAGGATCTGGAAGCACTTATCCTGGATTTGCTCCTTTGTGTAGTAAAATCTCATGGCCCAGAACATTAGTGAGAATAGAACCAACAGGCACACTCAAAAGAGGGCTTTTAAAAGAGAATCTTTACTCTTTGTATGCTCAAATTGCACCTTGTCTGCATTCCCAAATGGAATGCCACAGAACCAACAAAGATGAAGAGAAAGAAAGGGACCAGTGCTATGCTTTGGGGAATAGAAAAAGAAACCTTTTTCTATAGGTGGTTTAAACCTATTCATGTAGATCCAGTGTCTTGGAAAGAATCAGTGCTATTCAGGCAAGGAGACACTGCTGATTTAAAGACTCTTTCCAGACCCTCTAAGGAGGCAATTACCCAAGAGAGCTAACCTAATCTAACAGCTTGCTGCCACCAAAAGAAGCAGCTCTGTTTCTCACCACTAGTGATGGTGAGCAGACTCAGCTAAGAGCCACACATGTGCCAAAGAAATTGCAAGTGACAGAATGGGGGAGGGAAGACATAAAATGGGATCACCCCTTTTGGCAGTGACAAGGTGCTAGAATAGCCAAGACTTTGTTGTCAAACTGCCCCCCTTCAAGGACATGGCAGTACCTAGATTACCTGCCAAGTCCATAAAAACACAGGGTAAAGTCACAGGAGAAAACTGTCAAAGCCAAATGGCTAGAATTGTACCATCCTAAACAGTACACTCCCTTCTGCCGACCTGCTCCTACCCTACACAAAAGAAAAAAAGCAAACCAAAACAAACCACCACAGCAGATATCCTCCTCAGGACTTCTTTTCCCACAGTCTAGCAGCAACACACTGACAAGCACACATACATTGCAGATGCTGTGGCTATAGCTATGTCCCTGCTAGATTCAACGCTTCCATTTTTGTGGCCCCCTCAACAATGACAAACTGAATAGCAGCTGTGGACACTCAACACTCACATCCAGTCAGCACTCACAGAAGTATACAGGACAACATCACAACTGCCTCCTAAGAAAGGAAGGCACGCACAACTCAATGGAAATGTGCAAATATGGCTTGAGGAACTGCTGCAGTGGATTAGATGCAGCAATTATCATCTAGTAACCTGTCTGACCATCTGAAGAGCCAAGAGTTTCAAGGAAGATTTAGAACCTTACAGTGGACACACACACACAAGGTAATCTCCTTCCTGTATAAAGCTTATAATCATAAACTGGCTCAAAACCTCCCATCCAGACCTCTTCATGTTAAGCCAAGGGAGTAGGCAGTGCTCCTCACTGAAGTTTAACAAAAGAGCACCTGCAAGACATAGGCAAAACATCAGGGCAGTAAGAAATGTAATTTTATAAGACCTCACATATTTGAGAATATTCTATAAACTGTGGGGGACACACCGTGTCTTTTACAGAATGTTACATGTTGAAGTGCTGCTACAAATCAGACTGAACTCCAGTGTCTAGCATTTAAAACACTTCAGTTTACTGGGCAGTATAAGAAGGTAGCCAAACAATGCCAGCAGTACCATTTCATGTATCCGTGCCTTAACAGGTCATGCTGATCCACAGGTTTCTCTAGTGTTCTACTATTACTAACAGTAACTGAAGAATACTTTATTCATCACAGGTTATTCAGATGTGTAAGGGTGAAGAACCATGTTCTAGCTCTACTTAGAAAAGTCACTATCCAAAAAGCTTCAGTACAACACAGAACTAAACCAGACAAGCTACCAACTTGAAAAAAAGGGTAACCTATCACAAAACTTGTACTTTGCTGTTAATACCTATAACAACAGCATGGCACCAATTTAATGCTCTTAAGTAAGAGTTATTATCAAAGCCAAAAGAACCCAAAACCCAACAGATTTACGCATATGAGAGACTGAAGATAGTCACAAAGTTAGTATCACCAACAGGCATCTATTAAGGAACTTCCCATATCCCTCTGTACTGGGAAATTCACACATGGGACAAGCGTCCCTTCACCTCAGAATCCCAGTCATGCAGCTGGCCCCCTGATTTACCAGCCTTCATGTTCCTTTCTTTCCCAAAGTAATCAGTTCTCATTGGTTTTTACCTAGTAACAAAGCAAAACAAGGATGTAGGTTACAGAAGAACCATTAGCGCTGGAAAACAAGAAGTTAACAAAACAACCAACTTGAAAATCTTGTGCTAAAATTCAACTGATAATAAAGCTATCAGTCTTCAGCAAAATTCCAAATCCCAGCCCAAGAACCATCCGAAAGAGTGAGCCATTTTATCAGTCTTAAGTAGTAGATAACTCAAGACAACACAAGACACCAAGGTTTATGAAACAGTTATATCACCCCTCCTCCTCCAAAGATGACACACATGCAAAGGGTGATTTGCTTGTCAGAATCAGGAGCATCCACACAACTACTGGCACAATCCACATAAAGACTGATACTTCCACAAACCAGAAATAGTACAATGTTTGACCTAAACAGTTAAAGCATCAAAAGGATATTAAATCTCTTTGTCAAAAACACACTGAAGAAAGTCTCCCTGTGTACATCAGTTCTCATCATGCTATCACGCAAGGCTGAGCCCCGTTTTCAGAGGAAGCTCATGAAGAGGTGAACGAAAGCTGATTACAAGCTTGCGCAGCAGTTACCAGCTTTTAGACATGACAAATCTGAGTTTGGTACTGAACTACAGTTACCTTACTGGCACTGATAGGTAATTATCTACAGAAGGCAAATTTCATTTCTTTCTGCACTGTCAACCATAAAATGCTTTGTTCCACTAGGATAGGTGGCAGAAGTTTAGGATGTCTCCTGAACTCATTTTAAGGGCTCATACCCAGTAAGCAGCAATGAGAAACTGTACTTCAGCAGATTCCTCCACAAGTCAATCTAAATCAATTATCCCTCCAGCATTTTCAGTATCTACCAGCAGCTGTGAGGTTAACTCATCAGACCACATGATATTACATGACAAAGTATAGCGAAGTGACAGCTCTGTACTATTAGCACATTCAGGGTGCCCAGTGACAATCAAGATGGCCCAGTGCTTCGGCAAATTCAATCTGCAGACTGAGAACTAGATGAAGCTAAACTTGGTAGTTAACCGGGGGGGGGGCAGGGGGGAAAGCACACTTTGAGGAGTTAGTTGTCACACTGGGCAGTCTCATTTGATTCAAAGTATATATTCACAGCTGATCAATCTAACCTGTAATTTAAAGCTACGCTTGCATCCCTACTGGCTCTTCAGTGACATTTCTCAAGCTTGTGAGAAAACCCCTTTCCACTCTGCCAGAGGACAAACTAGGTTACTCAGGCCTCTGTCAGCTCTTGACAATACAAAAGCAGTGCGGACAGAGCCACATAGCTTCCCTACGTGCTGAACTATGGCAGTTTTGCAGGGTAGCTCCTCAGTAAGGCTGCCACTCATAACACTGCTTTCCAAAGATGTTCTGAATTATACAAGACAATCCCAAACCTGATCTTTACAGAAGTGCATGGCTGGGTCCATGACAGCCATAAGAAATAACGCCCATTGGAGCCACGGTTAACTCCTCCAGGAAAAAAACACTTCATTTATACAGAAGACAGGATGAATAGAACCTTCTAAAGACTGATACAAGATGATGAAAGGTATATTCACATAAATTAAAAGGCTACCAATTTTGCTTTCCAAAACAGTATTTTCAATAGAAGGCAATATGCACTGTGCTGCTGTTTCACACGTGCATGTGTACGATAAGGCTCCCAACACAAAAAGCACCATACCACAACCACCCCCGCAGGGAGAACATGCATGTATGCCAGGGGCTAAGTCACGCTGTTCCATATACTGCTGATAAAACACTGAAGAACCGTCGTGATTAACATAATACAAAGAAATATAAAAGAGAAAACAGTGTACATAACATTCTCCCACAAAATGTACAATTCAACACTTAGGTGTTTCTTCTAAGTAGTCTGTGACTAAACTGGGTGAAATTGAGACTTACAAATAACAGGAACTAATTAGGGATTAGGTACTATTGTCATGGTGCACATGGTTCAAGCAACTAAATCAAATCAGCATAAACTCATGACCTTGCTTTCCACTGCTGAGGGTCCTCAGTCACATGCATACTTTTGCAGCTGGAAGGGATAACATTACATACCAAAGTCAGCAAAAATGGCTCAGCCATTTCCAAGAACAGTTAAAAAAAAAAAGTAGTACTTTTTTCTAGCCACTTGGAAGCACTAGTATTTTCATGCTTTCCACCAAAGAGCAGCTATTTGGCAGTGGGTCACTGAGATCAAGACCATGCTTTCCACACAAGCAACCCTTCCAAATCTAGCCATGTCACAGATCTGGGAAAAAAGTTTGCATTTACTCAAGAAATCTTTGCTAGTCATTGCATTTAATTTTTTTCCCATAAACTGCATCTGTGCTTAGCATAGACTAATAATTGGAAGTTCCTATCCCATTGCTACAGTGCACATGCACCATTCCCACAAGATGAATGAGCATACTTCAGCCAGTGCTATGGCAACACAGCAGGACTTGTTGCAATCATTTCTCTGATGCTAAAGAAACTAGGAAGACCATCTTCCTTCTTCTTATTTTTCTTAATACCATCCTAAACATGCCCAAATAGCTGGACTTAAATGCCAGGGATGCGAGAGCTGAACTGAAAGAGCTTGCAAAGACAGAAGTAGAAAAGCTAAGACCTTTTAACAGTGGAAGGAAAAACAATGGGCAAAACTGATGGAGTAAGACTGAACTCAGATTAAGCATTACTGCTCAGGGGCAGCAGCAATGGCAATAAGCACATTTAAGATGCAAAACATTAATGGGGCAACAAAACCAGAGTGGTAGGTGATTAGAAAAGTATGTTGAGCCAAAGAAAAAAGGGCAGAATCCAGCAAAGAAAGAAGTAGCATGGAATTGTCCAATTACAGACTACCATTTCTTCTCTCACCTACATCGCGGTAGTCTTATTTCTCAGCTTCTGAATGTTGAACCCCTGCAAACTGAAGGGCATACCTCTAACAAAACTTATGTAATGTATAGGCTCCCCTATAATTTTATGGATTTACTTAAATGGAAAAAACGTGCTATAGAAGATTGCGTAGAACCATACACACACACTTGATAAAAATACACTGAATTTGAGTCCTCTATTAAAAGCATGCTGTTCCTTCCTTTTATGTATCATATCAAGAGTTTAGTGATATGACATGTTCTTTTGGTATTAAAAAAATGTGTTTCCATAAAAAGTAATTTTGGCTTACGTGTAAAATATACAGACACTGGTACAAAAACAAACAAAAGAAAGAAAGTAACATAGCCATGCCTCTCCGAGGAGTACTCTTTTTAAAAAACCACTAGATGAAAGCTATGGTGTCAAAAACATGGTTCTCAAGCTCCTTTTGACTTTGATTAACTATTTCATAAGCTCAGGTCAAAGACCCACACTAACCTCTTACAAATCTCAGACAAAAAGAAATGCCGTATTTTTGGAAAATGGTGGAAAAATAAAGAGTTTGCAAAGCATTTATGATAACTGAAATAATTTTAAGTGTAATTGTATTTAGCACAAAATCTCCTACAATATTTGTAGGATAACAATGCATTAGACATCAGTTTAGAAGTAGTAGATAGATGGGGAGTAAGCAGCTTCAATGACTGTTGATCTTGCTTTCACAGCCCTTAATCAGCAATAACTTTCTAGATAGCTAAAATAAAGCTAGAAAAACATGGCCAGGAATGGAAGACAGGTACATGAGAGAAGGTTTCCTTAACACCAATAGCAACACACAGAAGGTAACAGAAACTATTAACCACAGAAGAGGGAAGAGCCAGATCTGAGCTTGAAAATACAACCTGAACTCCATCACCTTTTCCTTTCCACTTACGAAGAGAATCTATAATAGAAAAACATGCTAACCACCATTTTGGGTTACTTTCACCATACAGATGGCATCAAGAAATCACCCATAACAAAACAGTACTTTACTGTGAATTCTTAAGTAACCAACCTAGTTTTTGTTACAACTGATTATTCTACCTCATTGCAAAGCTTCAAAAGAACTTAAGCTTCCCACATCAACAATACTAGGCGCTCCTTCCAACGATAAACCCCATTCTCATTCAAAGTTTCTTGCCAGAGTAACCACCACAAAATAACCGCTGGTACCAACTGACTGATCTAAGAGTTGTGTAAGGTGCCTTTCTTGCTCAGGATGATAAAACTAGATCTTAAAAATCACAACTGCATAGGTTTAGAGAGAATATACTTTACCTTCATTGTTACAGGTATCTTTATTTGGTAACATCTCTTAAAAACAAAACTCCAATGAGCTCAAGGTAGTCCTAACTGACTGCTTTTCTCCAACTGTTTCATAGGACTTCCAATTGCTTTTTGTTACACCTATCCATCTACAGGGGTCACTACTTTTTACATCACAAGTAACAAACTAAGAATGTTTAAAAAAAAAAAAGCAAAACTGCATACCAGAAGCGCTTATTCAGTGGCTGTGTAGAAGGCAGGGAAGAACTTCATTGTCCCTCTTATGTCCAGAATTGCTGAAGTCATTTGCTCTGGATAGTGAGCAGTCCAATTAAAACTGCTCATCTACCTTCAAATTCTACCTTAAAACTCAAGTTTTGAATATCAGACAGCTCAGTTTCAGGTAAGGGTCTTCATCTCTTCTGTGGCACACTGAGAAAGGTAGGAGTTTCCACTGCTGCAGTTTTGGCATGTGTTGCTATCTAAAGGTATGGACATACATGAAGACTTCTATCAGACACTGATCCCATGGAATTTCACATTCCATATTACTGCTGGCAGTCTAACAAAAGCCAGGTAGTGAGTAGAGAGACAACAAGCGTTAACTCGCTTGACGTTTTCAAGCAATTTCATACTAGCTTGGAAAAGTTCCAAACATCATTAAATACATCACTCAGGTTTACTCACAAATAGTACCTTTGAAGGCAGATCGCAGTTAAGCAGTACCTACAGACCTAATAATAGAGGAACAAAGATTGCATTTTAATGGGAGTTCACCAATCCCTAAATAAAAACTGCACTAAGACAGACATTATTATTAGTGTCTATTAGAAAAAGTAATCAGATACTGCAATTTTCCACAGTATTAGGCTTTAGAAAACAGTTTCTGGAAGACATAGTTCTTCTTCCCAATTCTCTCTACATATTCTTTTTTTTTTTTTTAAATATTTAAATACACACATGTGAAATAATCTGAGATAATCTCAGAAAGTTAAGAAGAAATACCACTGACCACAGAACCATAAAATTAAAATGTTACTTTTTCATGTTCGCTGTGATGAAGTATTTTTGAGTTAAAATTCAAATTTTATGTTCTCATGGAAAAAAAAAAGAGTAATACTACTGTTTCATCAAGACAATTTGTGAGACAGCATTACTTAATAATAAAAAATGAATGAGTGAAAATACTCATTTTAGCACAACAGACACAAATGTAAGGCATAGATACACATATGCTTACAGGTATGTCTGTGTGTATGTGTATATATATATGTACTTGTTACCTGCATAAATGCATTTTATATGCAGTTTAGTTTAATCTTGCCTACTTATACATAATTAAACGCAGTATTTTGATCATCTTTCTTCAAGTCAGTTAACAATTTCCCCAGCCTAGAAGTGACAACTTCCACATTTGGTTAAATTTCATTTGTTTCTCCAACTAAAAGTCTTAGGAAAGCTACCTGATGTGCCATAAAAATAAGATGTAGGAAAGCTGAATGTTTCTAAAAGTTAGAGGCAACTTCCTTAGCACTTTTTTTTTTTTTTTTAAACTCCTGACAGAGAAAAACTACTTGTTGAATCTGGCGTGGCCACTGAAGTACAGATTATGCACACTCAACCACTGAGAGCCCTTCAAACACGGTCACCGTGCCTTTGGTGCTCCACCAGACCCAGATGTAGAGGTAGGTGATGGACAACTGTTCGGGACAGCAGAGCTGCAGCTTTAGGGAACAGAAAGGCAGACACACGTTCACCTTCCATCTTCCAGCAGCTACAGTCCTCCATTTGTTATTTCACGACTGCAGCTAGCTTCCTACACAAAGAATCATCTTACTCAAGTGGTTCAAGGTACCAAAACTAAGCAACTTTCAAACCCAAAACAGAGATGTTCACGGCTTTCTGCTTGCAAACTGTGCCCATATCCTCAACTGTTGGGTAAAAAGAGATCAAACACTTGGGGAAGAGGAGATACAACGTCACTGCACTCATATCCTCTCAGATCAAGGTCACCACCCTTTCAGACCAAGGTGAACTAGCACATACAGGTGAAACAACACGTGCCCACACTGCTGAAAAGCCATGAACCAGCCCTTGATTTGAAGCGCTCTAAAGAATATGCACATTAGAGACCTCTGGTATTTATGACTACAGAAGAAGGGTTAGGGTATTAACTCTGTTTAAGACCATATCTCTAACTTCCAAACAAAGGCAAAAAAATTGGGCGATGTTGAGATTTATGAAATCTACTCTAATCTTAAATGGTTTAGCAGATTAACTGTAACCATTTCAGAATTCATTCAGACAAATTGATAACAATGGTCAACAGTACTGAATAATCAGTTTAGCCATCAGCAGCAACTGGACCGCATGTTTTTGTTACTATTTACCAGAAGGACGTTTTTTCTCCCTCACCTTAGATTGCTAGCAAAGAAAATTCCAACACTGAACAGTGAGTGGACTGACAGACGGCCAGGCTTCAAGAATTTTGGTGTAGGGATGGCAAGTCAGTCCATCAAACTTTTTCCAACAGTGTTTTTGCCCATTATTATTGTGCATGTTTAAATATAGCATTAATTGAAATAGAATCACCCTTTAATTACTACATAGAAGTAGTAAACTTTAAATAACTTCTTTGCACAGGTTTTTTTAGTACTCAGAACAGTGGAAAACTGAGAAGATTCTGCAAAGAATCCCTGTAACAGGGGAAAAAAACCCTGACAACACATGTTTGTAACTAGAGCAGAACCATCATGTATCATGAGCAGAACGACCTACAAGTTTTATAAAACCAGGGGCTAGAAGTCATGCATCAACTGTGTCAAACTACAGTCAGTTGAAAGCACAAAGAAACTCTTTATCACCTGGATGTATCAAAACTGATAGCTGAATAACTGGAGAATAAGATAAACTTACATCTCCTTGTTAAGTCAAACTCAACAACCTTCACATACTGTGTTTGAGCACTACAAATTCACATTCAAAAAACTCACCAAATTCCTGGGGAAGTGTTCCCAATCTTAACGGTAATCTGAATATGAGACAAACTAGTGAACCCAGGTTTATCGCTATTAGAGAAGGTCTGAAATGCGTTCTCTTTCAAACACATTTGGAAAAGAGAGATTTCTACCCCCCCACCCCCCCCAGCCCCAAGGCCACAAAGCTGTTGTCTGTTCTGCTTATTCACAAGCAGACTTTAAGGCAAGTGGAACATGAAAGAAAATGGATGCATTTCTTATTTGGGCCATTTATCACTTTGGAAACTGACACATCAGCAAATGTAAACTACTGAAAGGAAAGCTCAAAAGATTTAACGTTGTGACTCCTCCCCCCCCCCAACTATTTCTCATCTTATCTAATGAAAACAGAACAACAAACACCATATTCCTAGACATTCTAAAGGAAACATTTGAAGAAGTACTTGGGATCATTTCCAAGTCTTTTCCATGTCACCGAAGAGGATGCTATCCATTTTTTTTTTTATTCTTGTGAATCTCTAAATACAGCTTTCCAGTTAAAAAGAGACATGGATTACCATGCATAATCAACCAAGTAAGAGCGAATTTTTGTCGCCCTGTCATTTCATTTAAGAAGCCTACTACTTATTTCTGCTACGATTGAAAGAAAACATGACAAAATTACTAAAGACTTCCCCCATTTTTCTTCTCCCATGTGTAAGAGAGTCTGAATGCCCACATAGTAAAACTCTAAGTTAGACTACACTTCACTTAAAACTACGATTCACCCCAAGAAAATTAAAAGCCCCCCGATACATTAGTGATATACAAACACAACATTAGACACTAAGTTAGCCAGATCTCCCTTTAAGGTTACCGAAGCCCTAAAAAAAGCTGTAAAATTACAATCTTAAAATAGCTGTACAATAATCACGGGCATTCCAATCCACTATATAATTGCTACTAAGATGTGAGCAGCCTTAACCATCTCGTGACATTTTAGATAAACGATTCTTCGCCAACAGTACCTAGTTACTGATAGTAAACAAACAGTAACTACCTGGCCTTTCTCTCCGTTATCTGACTCTCCCTAAAAATTTAAAATTAATTAGTAGTCTCAAATAAAAACACTGTGAGAGGAAGGGGACAAATTTTAGTCCTGCCAAAACTGTTTTGAAGTGATAAACGTGGAGATAGTCTGTCAAAGACGAGTTACATTTGGGGCTCCGGCTAATAATATTCTTTAATACTCACCAAAGGGAAAAAAAGAAAAGAATTAGGACACCATGTACTCTAAAACCCAAGAAGAACTAGAGAGTCTCTCGCTGGCTTGATAACCGTCTCGCTTCCAGGCTCCAGCGTTACTCTCCGCAACTTCACCGACGTTCCCGAGTCAGTCGCGATTCCACGACAGCACAAAAGCAGAGCCGGGATTTGAAGTTGAGCCTCTCCGTGCAACTTCCTCCGCGACTCCGAAGTCTTCCAGTAGTAACTCCTGCACCCCAGAGCCGCGAGCCGCTCTCCCGGCAAACGCTGCCGCTCCCGGGAAGCGGAGGGACCCTCCTCCTCCTCCTTCCCCCCCCCCCCCCCCCCCCCGGGACCGGGATCTTTGTTCAGGCCAGCCCCACGGCGGGGAGGTCCCCGCGCCAACCCCGCTCACGGATCACCAGGCAGGGCTTGCTCCTGCTCCTCCCGTTCTGCCTTCACAAAAGCTTTCGGCGCCGAGGGGGCCGGCGGTCTCCTGCCCACGGCGGATCGCCCCGGCCGCCCCCCTTTGTTTCCCCTCTCGCCCCGGGAGGCGAGACGAGGCGGGCCTCCCCCCCCCCCGCACCCCGCCGCGGCCTGTCACGGCGGCCGAGCGCCGGCAGCGGGCCGGCGAGAGGAGGGGAGCGGGGGGAAACCCGAGGCCGGAGCCGGCGGCAAACGGAGCGGAGCACCGGAGGCCGGCGGGCCCCGAGCGCAGGCGAAGGCCCCGGCCAGAGGGCGACGACGGCGGCGGCGGCAGCAGCAGCGCCCGCCTCCCCTCCCTCCCTCCCTCCCTTCCCTCCGTCCCATGTCCGGGAACGGCCCCGAGCCCTTCTCCCTCACCTCACGGCAACCGCCCGCCCCAACCGCCGTTGCGCGTCTCTTCACCCGGCGCCACGGCGTCCCCTCGCGCCGTCACCACACGTAAGCGGAGGCTCCGGTTCCCCCGCGCCTCCTGCTGCCGTTTCCGCCGCCTTCGCTGCTACCGAAGGAGCGTCCGTCCGGGCGGGAGAGCGGACCGGGCCGGGGCTCGGCGGGGGGCCCCGCTCAGCGGCCGCCGGGCCACATGTCCGGGAGTGCGCGGTTGGCCGGCGGCGGCCGCTGGGGGGCGCTGTTCTGCCGCCTTCCGCCGCGGGGCGGGGGGATAGGCGGTGGCGTGGCGGGCGAGCGGGCGGCGCAGCCCGCCAGCGAGACGCTTCCAAACCGTCCCGCGCCGCGCATTGTGGGATAGGTCCTCCAGAGCCGGCTTGAAAAGGGAAGGGAGGGGCGGGGGGAGTCGCCAGAGGGCGAAGGGAGGGAGGGGAGGGCACGTGACCCGCCGGGCCCGGCGAGGAGCCAATGGGACGAGGGCGGGCGCGTGGGGCCGGGGCGGGCGCGTGGGGCCGGGGCGGGCGCGTGGGGCCGGGGCGGGCGCGGGGCGCCCCCTGGTGGCGGCGCGGCGGCAGGGCGCGGCCCGGCGGCCGTGACGTCGTCTGACCGCGACCACCCCCCCCGCCAATTTTTTATTTTTTTTTTTTTAATAATTCTTTTAATCAAATTAGACGAAAGGAGCTTTGGACGGAGGCCCGTGACCGCGGGAGCGCGACCCGCTTGAGACAGGCGGTGGGGGCCGTAGGCAGCCGGCCTAGGCCGCGCCTGGGCCCTGCTGCCCGCGGCGATGGCGGCCGCGGCCGTGAGCGGGGCGAGAGGCCGTGGCAGGCCGAGGGCCCCGGCATCCGCCCTTGAGCGCTGGCGGAGAGGCGCAGGGCTTTCGGCTGCGTCCCCGGCACCGTCCCCGCGGGTGCGCTGTGAGGCAGGGGCTCTGCCCGGAGAGGCGGAGCGCCGAACCCTCAGCGGAACCCCCCCAGGGCAACGCGCCCTGCCGTGGCAACTAACAGCAGGGAAAGGGGGAACCAGCTACCCCAAATACTACGCGGGCTTGGTTGTCTCCTCGCGTCCAGAACGAAGTTGTCGCGGCCTGAGGTGGAGTAAGATAGGTGTCCGCCTCAGTCTGCCGAGAATGATGATACCTTACTAGTTGCCACGATGACTGACAGGCTATTAATTTAGGATTAACTCAGAACTTGAGTTAAGTAAGAGCAGCCTGTGGGGACAGCATGTGAGAAGAGTCACAGGAAGAAAGGAAAAGACTGGATTCGTTAGCAGCAGGCTGCAGGGGAATGTAGTAAGAAGCAAGACTATAGCCATAGGTTGGAAAGCACAGGCTTAGGAACGGAGATGAAATGTTTAAGGTAAGTCTGACTTTAAAGTTATTAAGGTTAACGAACTCCCCAAATCTTCAGTGGGATCATCTGAAGAAAGGAATAAGCAGGTTCGAATGTTGGGATTAAAGAAAGCCCTGTTACAAAGTGAGAAAGGTGAGTTTCAGTGCTGTGGTTTGAATAGACAGAGGTCCTGAATGACCCTAGCGCAAGACACTGAAGCAATTAAGAAGGGAGAACGATAGCAGAAAAAAAGCTGTGTGTTTGACTAGCCAACCACGGAGGTAAGGTTTTGTTGCAAGGAGGGCATACTATACAGAGCTGCTGTATGTTATTATTTGTTACTGTTGAGTCTTTTAATTAAAATGACTAGTCGGGACTCACAGATGCCTTAGTATTCACTGTTTCTGTCACAAGTCATGAAGACATTGCTGTCATCTACTCAGGCTGCACAGATCATGTTGCACAGAAGAGCCAGGCAAGCCGAAGAGAGGTGTCTGTGGGATAGAGGAATGCAGGGAGAAACACTCATCACTTCTGAGGTGCTGTCTGTACTTTTGTTTGATCCTCTGATTGTATGCCTTACGTCCATTCCAGCACTGGCCTGTATAGCTACTCACACAACTTCAAGATATGCAGTAACAGAACAGCTTTGGCCCTTTCTCGTCCACCTTTTGAGATGGGCATGTACTGTACACTGTTTACGACGGAGAGAAAAATCTGGGATTTCACTGCTGTCAGCTCTGGCAAACATGTCTTGAGTTTTCCTATGTGTACATGAAGTTCCAGCCCACAGAGGTTTCCAGTCCAAC
Source organism: Harpia harpyja (assembly GCF_026419915.1). NCBI lineage: Eukaryota > Metazoa > Chordata > Aves > Accipitriformes > Accipitridae > Harpia > Harpia harpyja. Next base: position 35,858,419 of record NC_068945.1, on the reverse strand, counting down.
TGGGGCTGAAGGACAGTGCTGTCCAGTTGGATGGCTGCTCCCAGAACCAGCCCATCAAGGGTGAGCAGTCAGTCAGTTATGTCAAAGGAGGAGGACAGCATGAGATATCGCTCCTTCTGTCTGCTCTGTGCCTGGTGAAAGGAGGAGTGAGGAGTTCAGGTTTTGTACAGGGATATAGAAGTAGGGGGTCATGAACTCCCGATTTCCTACTAACCTCTGCAAACCCTGTGCCATAGGCACGTTCATAAATTTATTGGGGTCCACTCATTCATGTACCTGTTAGTGTTTTTCTCAAAAATCAAGAAGGGAGGGTGGTTTGGCCTGAAGTGATATATGAAATATCATCAGGAATTGAGGTGAAGATGGTAGGAAAAAAGGCATTAGACTGGGACAAAATTGATACGAATGGTTACGGAAATAATTTGTTACAATTTCTGGATTAGTGGGTGAGTTGGGAGCACCAGCCAGTTTCATTGAAAGGAGAATCTTGCTTTCAAAATCTTATGATTTGGGAGCCAAGCTTGTGATTTTTGACATTTGATTTTTTTTTTCCCCCCATGCTTCAGGGTGGTAAAAACATAAAATCTTCAGTCTGTTTTTACATGTTCTAAAGTCTTTAGCTTCTTCAAGTGTTCTTCAAGTGACTGATAGCAGAGGTTGTCCTGAGTCAAGGTGGACACCACAACCCATAAATCCTCTGCAGGTGAAGGACAGGACTAGTGAAGACAGTTACTATTGCCTGCTGTCTTTTGTAGCTAGGCCTAAGTAGGACTGTTTCTTCATTCTCCAGCTAGCTCCAGAATGTTCTACTCAAAGATCGTGAGTAAACCCCAAGCTGTAAGAGGCACTTGATTTTTAGTAGTACTTTGGAGGCCCTTTGTGTGTGCCCTGTCTTTTGTTTGAGGGATGCACTCTGCCCACATTTTCAGAGTTTCCCGTCAGCCACAAGAGCCGTAACGTTCCCTGAAGCTGAGCCTCTTGCTGACTTGTGTGTCTCTCGGGAGGGCAGCGTTGTGTGAAAGCAGAAGCAGAGCTGTATTCGTGGCACAGCTGTGAGGACAGGTAGAAGCCAGATGTGCCAGAGGAAAGCTGGAAGACACGCAGGGAGAACAGTGTGAATGAGGGCATGGTCATCTGGAAAGGGGAGCAACAGGGAGTGTGAGGCTAGAAATAAGAGTGGTGTTAGGGGGAGGGAGAGAGAGAAATGATGGCAGAGCAGACTTGAGGGATTTTGATCATAATATGGTAGAGCGTAGGAGGGAAGGTGGTGGGTGAAGAAAGCAGGGATGAGTCAGGACATGGTAAAGAGTGGGACTCCCGGAGGACAAAACGGTAGTTATCCGTGAATGCAGAAATTAGGATTGGCATAGATCACAGAGCGGGAGATGGAGATACTTGTGTATTTGTGCTGTAAATTTGAATTCTTAACTTGGAAGTATGCTGTGCCATCCTAGGCCATTTACCATCTACACAACATTGTGACAAAGGCACAGGTAAGTGACTATTATTATTACTTTCTCAGTGTAATAAGCCTGAATGAGCCCAAAGTGGTATTTTTGGACTCTTGAAGCTGCCAGTACTACGTTCTGTCTCTGGAAGAGATAAGGTGAAAAAATTTTAGCGTAGTGGGTTTTTCTTCCTATTGTGACACTGTTGGGAGTGATCGGTTAAAGCCACTAAAATATCCTATGCCCAGGGAACAAAAGAACCATTGATAATATAATGTTTTTGCTGTCTGGTTTCAGATGCTCATTTGAGCAATGAATGATTCATCTATTTGACTCTTGGATTCTGAGCTTTTGAAGAATGTAGATATATTAAAATGGCATAAAAAAAAGTCTGAAGTGGACTCTGAGAGTTTATTCAGAGCTCGTTCACCCTCTCTGCCCCCATGCAGGGTCAGTCATGCATATGTTGCTCCTTCATTCAGTGTGTTCTTCAACATCTCTGGTGGTGAACTCTCTCTTCCAAAGCCTCCTCAAGCAGGCTGTTTCTCTGGTTTAAAATTTATGCTTTTGGAAAGCTGTTCTGATCCGTAACTGTGACCCTTCCTACTGCATCAGAAGCCTGTACGTTTGGTCCTGTCCACCATGAGCACCTGGATCAGATTGTCCCCTTTCTCTTTGCAACAGATGTTTACCTGCTTTTAACTTTTTGAATTCCTTCTCAATCTCCTTCTTAGGTTAAACAGCATTGAAAGGCCTACTAAAATCAAATGTACAGTAAGTGCTCTGTCCTATACAAGGGGCCTGTTACTCTGCTATAGAGGGAAATGAGATTGGTTTGGCACCCGTTGTTCTTGAAAATTTAGTGTTGGTCCTTACCTTCTTCTTATCTCTGAAGTACTTACAAATCGGTTGCTTGATTATTTTTTTCCAGAAGTTTTCTGGGGATCTCTCTATCCCTCTTTCCAGCAATGAATTTTGATTGTTGCTCTCATTTCAAATTCAACTGTGGCTTGTGTTTATATATTATGCAAAAAATTAAATTAACCGGAAATAAACGAGGTAGATTAGCTGATTGTTCTAATAATGTAGAGTTCTGAAGTCTGTGTCTTTGGTACTTGCATTCTCATTGCTTTTTAGGGGTTTTTTAATTTTGAAGTTCTGCCATATGTATATCTATCCAAGTAAGTAGGTTGTGTGTTTTGTATGTCAAGATGCCTCAGATGCTTGGCTGCACTGAGAACATTATTTCAGTGTTAGAGCTTTTCGTTCTTTCCTTGGTTTAAAAAATTGTTTGATTGAGATATTATGGTTTTTTATTTACATGCAGTATGTCTTTGCAAGCTTCATTGTTTGGAAATATAACATGATGTGCTATAAATAAAAGTAACTGGGATGAGTTAACACACACTAATGAGGAATTCAGGACTTCTGCTTTTTAGCCAAAGGGAATGCAAAAGGTTGGTCTAACACTAAAAAAAGTCTTTTTTGAGAGTATGGTCAGTCAGAGTATAGACAACTGTTGTGGGTGCTGGGTTTTTTTCCTTCTTCTCTTCCTCCTTCTTCCTTCCTTCTTCCTTCCTTCTTCCTTCCTTCTTCCTTCCTTCTTCCTTCCTTCTTCCTTCCTTCTTCCTTCCTTCTTCCTTCCTTCTTCCCTTCCTCCTTCTCTTCCTCCTTCTCTTCCTCCTTCTCTTCCTCCTTCTCTTCCTCCTTCTCTTCCTCCTTCTTCTTTCCTTCTTCTTTCCTTCTTCTTTCCTTCTTCTTTCCTTCTTCTTTCCTTCCTTTTTCCCTTCCTTTTTCCCTTCCTTTTTCCCTTCCTTTTTCCCTTCCTTTTTCCCTTCCTTTTTCCCTTCCTTTTTCCCTTCCTTTTTCCCTTCCTTTTTCCCTTCCTTTTTCCCTTCCTTTTTCCCTTCCTTTTTCCCTTCCTTTTTCCCTTCCTTTTTTCCTTCTTTTTTTTTCCTTCTTTTTTTTTTTTGTATTTGTTTTAATAAATGCTAGTGGCCATGTTGCAAACAAAGTTATCAAACCTCCGCTTTGGATTTTTGTTTGCGTGTTTGTTTTGTTGGGGTTTTTTTGGTCTTCTAACTCATTAGAAGAGATTAATCAGCTACTATTGGTTCTACTATTGGCGTTTGAACCAGCTATGTTTACCATTTAGTAAACTAAATACAAAAAACCCCGTTGGCTTAATCTTTGGCAAAGCTGAGCTTCAAAAGAATCTGATAAGTGGGATCAGATTAGATAAAATTTGGCAGCACACATTTCATATTCACAGTATTTCCATATCCAGGAACCATGCGTCAGATCCTGAGAGTTTCCTGTTCAATTAAAGTGTGTTCTGGCTCTGAAGTTGAAGAGCTTGGACAAAACCCTAGGAAATCAGACTTTCTCAGTTCTTTGTGGATAGCAGCAACCCTTTTATATAGGATCAGAGGAATTTTGTAATGGTCTTGGCCGGAATTTTCCTCTCGCCATGCCAGGTCATGGTCACACTTTGACTGGGCTCCGTGGAGATAGACAGGAATCCTCTGGAATATGTCCCACTGTAGAAATGAAAGATGTTATTAACAGCAAGATTGAATATCATGAAGAAGAAAAGGCTTCCTGTGTTTAGGGCTATGAGGAAACAGGATGTGAGATAATAAGCTATAATTTATAATACATAACCATATTGTTTCCTCGGCAAGAAATGGGATGGGTGTTATCCTGTCATGGAGAGACCATTCTTTGATTATTTGAAGAGTTCCCATGAGCGTTTTGCAAATATTCTAGCAGTGAGCTGTGACCAACTACATTTATTCATAGTCTTAAGACAAAAAATGCTTGGAGTTTTTAACACCAGCATATAGTGTGTGCATACCGTGCAATTTCTAACAAAAACCCAACAGTGCACTCCTTAGCAAAAATAGCCCGCATTCTTTTCTTGTTTCAAATTATGTGTTCTAATTTGTGAGATGGTGACCTGTCTAACCAATTTAGCACATTGGACTTAAGCTGAACCGCATTATGCAATGGTCCTCTTCGCCACCCCAGCCAGGCTTACTGGTTTCAGTCAGACTTGCTGTAACAGATTGTGATAAATATTATTGAAAGTGTTGGGTGTTACTACCACCATTCATCTTAGAAGAACTATAGGAGATAGCTAAGTAAAAGCCAAGTTAAGTTCAAAGGCACATGCAGGCTTGAACTCTTTGGGTGGAGAGGTTTTGCTGTGGGATTGCGTGTATGACAGAGCGAGAGGAGGATGAGAGGGAGCGGAGTTAACCGGTAACACCAAGAAAAAACTGAGAGTACAGCTGAAATATTTAGCGAAGCCAAGTCTTTTGCATTTGTGCAAATAACCAGAATAAGCAAAAATACAATGAAAGATTCCTTACTCCTCTATCAACCTCTTCTCACACCGAGCTTTAGGATCTCACACTGCTAGCCACCTGCTTCCATCAAGTGGTGTAATGGTGCATAACGTATGTGAGTCAACCACACACATGTGCTTCATGAATGCCTGGGACAAACCTGGCATGAAACACACATGCAAGCTGTAGATCGTGAAGGTACAGTGTGTACTAGGAGCTGGTGGCACTACGAGCTACAGCTGGGGATTTTGTGTTTCAGGCTGTAACTGTGGTTATGATTACTTTCAGATATTGCCCAAGGATGTGCTACATGATTGCAGCTGCACAGATCATTCCTTCCAAAACCTTGCAGTCTCAAAAGACCAAGGAATGGCAAAAAAAAGGGTATCCATTTCTGCTTTTTCATACTCTCCTTTCTAAAAGTACTAGTTTATGTTTTATATTTCTCATTTCTTGATTTTTTGCATTAATCTCTGCATATTATTTAGTTAAATAATGGCTGATTAGTGTTTTCAAGATAGATCAGTGCCCTTGCCTTTATCGTTTAACATTATCTAAATAGGCAGCTTGGCAAGACTCAACTTTTGACACCTTCTTCTCAGCAAACACTGAAAATGTTTCTGGTTCTCAGTCTCAGCCTGTGCCTGCTGTAGATTCAGCCATCTATTTGGGAAACTCTTTACTGTAATTCTCATCATATAGAAAGCATATCAATGAAAATAATGTATACTTTTCCCATGTGGGAGTAGAAGGAAGAACATATAAAATTATATGCTGAATTTTTAAATGACTGGTTCTCAATGTACTTTATGTAAGGTCTCATCTTTTCTTTCCTTTTGACATAGGAATAAATCCATTAATGTTCTTGTTTAATGAGGGAATGGGTAAACTGCACCTTTCTGGTTATTTTACAATACTTCGGCTAAAGCAATTGTTAACTGCAAATTCATCAGTTTCACTTCTGTAGCTCATGTCTTTATTACAAATAGGTAATAAATTAGGCACACCTAGGTGCTACTGAGGAACCGAAGGAACCCTATGAAATGAAACCTTTCTGAGCCCTGTCCCATAGGAGCATTGATTGGTGTTTCGTTATTTGCATGTTGACTCCTAATTTGTACCATATAGCTGGACGCCATAGATGGAGGTACTGCTCCTATTGTATACCAGCACTCTCTTGCATCAATAAACTTACAAAACAGTGTTCTTTCCCTATCTTTTTTTCTTCTTTTTGTTTACCCTAAGGGATGAAAACATCTCATCTATCAATAGCTTATGCAGTCTGAACTATACTGGAGAATACCATAACACTGCAGTCTAATAGCTTTGTTTCACATGAATCAATATTTTTGTACTCATATGAATATCTAAAAGATTTTGGTTTTTAAACAAATACAAAAGGTCCATTAGTTGATTTTTTACATGACAAATAAGGGTGGATTGATTTGTCTGATCTCCTTTATTTAACCTCGAGACTTTAGGAACGCTCTTTGGCCTTTGCTGGTTCTACTATAGAAGAGCCCAGTATATTTCGATTAAAATGCTGAATCTTTAGCACAGGTACCTTTCTCCAAGGTATTGATTAACTACTACAGTTCAAAGGTGCTCAGAAAAAAAAGAATAAAATCTGTCTTGAAAACTTCTTCTTCCTCAGTTGCCCAACATTTTGAGTTTTGCAGTGTCATTTGCCCTTCCTTGAGGTTTTGAACACACCAGACTTCTCAAAATTTCCTGCAGTTGCCGTTCCCCTTGATGAGGAATTCTGTATCTGTAACTCTCTGGTTTAGCAATGGCAGTAACTGGAGGATGAACAGGAGTCTCTGAAATCCAACTTACCGTGCCATCTAGTCGTGATCCAAGAGAAGTTAAATAATGATGTGATGCAGAACAGCGTCTCTAGAATACATCCATCTGTTCATAACAAGAGACATTACCTTCCCCTCCTGTCTAAGCTGTCCCTCTCCTGAAGGTTTCCATATCAGGAAAAAACCACCCCAGAACAAATCAACAAATAAATCCTAAACTGATGGTTTCTTACATTAATATGCTGTGCAGTTTGAAACATTGATTCTGCTGCCTGTTACGAGGTGGTAACCATTAACAAAAGGGAAAAGCAGATAACGAGAGATGGTAATACCCTCTTTGATTGCTCCACGTGAGTCAAACAAGCTTGTCTGGAAATACCCAGAGAGGGCAGGAGACGATCCACGTTCACTTTTTTTAGTGCTGGTAAGAGTTGGTGAGGTGGTGACAAGGAAAGATGATTCTACTCGATTGTTTTGCATTTGAGAGAGCTCATTTCATCCTTTTGGTAAGTCTGAGTCTGCCGAGTCAGTCTGTTGATCCCCTGCGTTGGTTGCATGGGTCTTCTTCAGAGAATGCAGAAAACAGAAATGTGGTTCAGTGTCACACGAGTGGAAAGAGGCAGCGGCTCTCAGGGGCCAGGCACCTTCTCAGGGGACTTTCAGACCGTTTCTTCTAGTAACTTCTATTAACTAGTTTTAGAGCTGTGTACGTTTTTTTAAATGCATTCAGCAAACGTCAAGTCCTAAGCACAACGGGCAATAATCCAAGTGACTAAAATAAGAACAAAACTTGACCATAACTTAAAAAAAATAATTTCGGACTTCAGGTTATTTGCTGTATAGCTCACATGAATTACATCAATGCCAACACCACCATCATCAGCTTTTCCAAACAGTCATTTAGCTTTGTATTATTTTCAAATACTTTATGTTGATAACATAATTTGGACATTAGCGATTTACTGCACCCAAACTGGGCTATGTTATTACAGTCTCTAGGCAGTAATCCCCAGCTGATCACCCAGAAACAGCAGTGGAGTCACCCATGAGGTTGCTAGCTAATGGTCCAATACAAACTGAAGTGCTGTTAGCTATCTAATAAACACATTTTTCATAGCAGACTCGCTAATAAGGGCACCACTAAAAAGAACATCCCTTAATCATATATAATACCGCGGGTGTATTTTTGGTGCATAATAAACAATCTTTTTACCCAAAACAGGAATTAAGCATCCACTCTACTAAAAGTACACCTCACTTAATACACTCTAAGAATAATAGTACAGTATGTTCAAAAGTCTGTTGAAATAAATAATTTCTGGCTCTTCCCCCCAAAATAACACTTCAACCAGCCTCTGCTTGTCTGCAGCTGCTTGGTTTGACATTATGGAAAAAGGCAGCTAGGTGGAGGAGTTGTTAATGTTACAGTGCTCAAGCTAATGCAGCCATCCTCCGGGCTGGACTGGAGGAGGTGCTTAGCTTTATGCACTATAAAGAGTTTTGTCGAATCGCCGAGATTACCCACGGGATATAAAATTAAGCACAAATGTATTTCCTAGGTCCATCATCACATGCCTCGGGGTTTTTCTAGGCTGTTTTGGTTTATTTTGTTCTCCTGTGGTTACATTAAAAAATGATTTTCAGCAGTTAAGCTAGGATTTTTTTCCAGTGGACCTTTTTCTACCTGAAGTTTCTCGGTCCTTTGAATTTCAAATGCTAAAAGAAAATCTAACCAAAGCTGTAAGCACCTTCACACCTGTGAAAAATAACTAAAGATAGTGAAGTAACCTTCCCAATAGGAATTCAGTGAGTTGGGCACCTTCTCATGCCCCCTCTGTTGCAGTCTCGGGGCCCCCGAGCCGTGGGGCACTCTGTGTACTGTGGGGTCTCCATCCCTGCTGCTCTCAGCTCTGTGTGGGGGAACAGCGGGACTGCCACGATATGAACCTGTCACCCAAGCAAGGCTCACGCGATGCAGAGGTGAAAGACAAATTTTGGAGTGGTGTCTGAAAGGAAGAGCCATCATCTCTTCATTGGACCCAGGAGATAAAGAGAGTGACTGGGTTGCAACTGTCATGTAATGTCAGAAATCAGAAGGGATCTGAGCTATCGAACCCAATTAGCCAGCTATCAAAGGAACCAATACTGTCTTATTTATGTTCTTCCCCCAACACCTTGCAGTTACTGCAGACCTGTTTAGGTGGAAGTGCCTGCAGGTAACTGCCCTCGTTGCCCACAGCAGCTCCTTAGTGGGCCATTGCCCTTCGCGGTCTTTGTGTGCTTTTCGCACTGGCTATATCCTTGTGACCCGTTCAGGATGGTTGTGTATCTGTCTGTTTATCAGACAGGATTCACAGAATCACAGAGCGGTTGAGGTTGGGAGGCACCTCTGGAGGTCATCTGGTCCAACCCTGCCTTGCTCAGGCAGGGCCATTTAAAGCCGCTTGCCCAGGACCATGTCTAGATGGCTTTTGAATATTTCCAAGGATGGAGACCACAACCTCCCTGGGCAAGTAAGTGCTCAGTCACCTCTGACAGTGAAGAAGTGTTTCTGGATATTCAGAGGGAACCTCCTGTTTCAGGTTGTGCCCATTGCCTCGGGTCCTGTCTCTGGGCACCACTGAAAAGACCCTGGCTCTCTCCTCTTTGCACCCTCCCTTCAAATATTTGTACACACTGATGAGATCCCCCCTGAGCCTTCTCTTCTCCAGGCTGACCAGTCCCAGCTCTCTCAGCCTCTCCTCCAATGTGAGGTGCTCCAGTCCCTTCATCATCCCTGTGGCCCTTTGCCGGACTCTCTCCAGTAGCTCTCTTGTACTGGGGAGCCCAGAACTGGACCCATCACTCCAGGTGTAGCCTCCCCAGTGGTGAGCAGAGGTGAAGGATCCCCTCCCTCGACTTGCTGGCAATACTTTGCCTAACGCAGCCCAGGATACCATTTGCCTTCTTTGCAGCAAGGGCACTTTACTGGCTGGTGTTCAACTGGTTGTCCATCAGGACCGCCAGGGCCTTTTCTGCCAAGCTGCTTTTGAGCAAGTATGGGGAAAAGGAAAAGAAAATGCTATCAAATTAGATGAGCTGCTTTATAAATTTCTGAATTGGTAGGCTAGAGAGCTAAGTAGATCATATAAATGCCATCCTCCCAGGTTAGTGAGAAAGAAATATTATAAAGTTTTAATAGAAAGCCACATTTCTGCTGAGGGAGCACATTATATATTTTGTAGCTATTAATAACACTAAGCTGTTATGGGGAGTCAGTAGTGACCTGCTCAGTTTGACATTAAAAGTGTGGCTGATTCCATACCTGAGGTGTGACAAACTTTACATTTGAAGTATTGGGGTACACTGCTCCAAAGGAACATTTTAAGCACATAGTATAAGGGTGGGGTTTTTTGCCTACCTCTTCCAGCTGCTTTAAAGTCTATAGTAGAAGTGCTAAATAGACTCCAAATAAAATTTTGTACCTTTTCAACAAAAATGAGATCCAGCACCGAGACCGCACCTCTCCAGCAGAGATGTGATGGATGCTCCATGTTCAGCCAGTCCCTCTGGAATATGTTGGATAGGTTGAACATTTTCTAGCCCTGCAAAGGCAGCGTTTCCTTGATGCCACCTTCCCTATCACAGCATCAACATACCAGCTCACGTGGGAGGCTGGCGGTGTGGTGGCCTGGAGGGCACTGCTGCCCATGACGGCAATTATTCTGCTCCCCCGCTTGCCAGCCACCTTTCCAAAAGGACTTCAAGAATGGGTAGGGAACCCTTTTAAGGGGGAGACGAATTTATCAGATGGCAGCTGCCAGCTTCTGGATGCTCCCTTTTTTTGTGGTGGGAGAGGTGGACAGCCCTCCCGTGCTGCTCCTCGAAGCCGTGCAGCTTGCTCCCCGGAGAGGCTTGTCCTTGAGGTGGCCCTGGAGCGAGCCAGACCCATGGGCTTGCATGTGGCAGGGGGACAACTTGCTGTCTGCCAGCTTGTACGTGGGCCCCCCCAGCTCCTGGGAAAGCTTCCTGGGGCAGTAGTTTGTGGGGATTTCTGCACTAGTTTTAATAAAGCAGATTTCTAAGTTTTTAGAGGGAAAATGTGGATTTTCAATTGACTCTGGACTGGCTAATAACCCTTGCAAATTTTGAACGGAAACAAAACCTGTGCATATGCTAGCTACAAGCGCCCGTATTTTCTTGAGCTTTAATTACTTAGGTAATTGTGGGAAAGGATGCAAAATCCTCTTTGAACAGGGCCTCTTCTCCAAACGAGAAGAGTCAGGATGAGCAGTTGGGAAGCCCCTTCAGACAACCTTCCTGGGGCAGCTCCTGCAAAGCAGCCCCTAAGCAGCTGTTACACGGCTGAAGTTGCAGAAAATGCAAAATAACTCAGATGATAGCCACATGGTGGAGCTAGGTTTGAGGAGAAGAAAATCGAAGCATCCCGAGAGATGCTCCTCCTGGCTTTGGGAGAAGAGACGCTGCCTCCCAAACCGCTGGCAGGTTTCCTGCTTGGTATCTTCCAGACATAAGCAATCAGTAGGCCTTCAAACAGAGAGCAAACACACACACAAAAAAAGCAATTCTCAACAGGGAAGAGATTTAGCAAGCTGTTCAGCAAAGCTAAATAGCGGGATTGAATGCCAGCAGGCACAGGACCCCAGCTACAGACCCAACTGCTGCAATGAAAACATAAGATTAGGGGAAAAGTTTAATTTTCTAGATGCTTGAACATTGTGGCTAATTTCCACCTGAAAAAGTATTTCATCAGGATCTCAAACACAGCTTGTGACTCGGAATAAGGCTGTGATTATTTCTGCGGACACTACTAGCTGCGAATGGGAAATGTAACTGAACAGCGGCATCCTGTATTTCCAGCAGAAAAAAAAAGATTGCTGCAATAACTCCTTTCAGACAACTTTCCTGGTCACTGCGATGAAACCGGTTCAAAATTAATTATCAAGCAAGTATTGATTAGCCACATCATTTGAAGGAGGTGCTGGGATTTATTGCTCCCGATGGGTCTTCCCACTAGCCGGGCAGGAGAACCCGGCGAGCCGCTGCCCGCCGGGCCCCAAAGCAGTAGGTTGCAGCACATCACCCTTTGAGAGGACGGTTTGGTGGCTGGGAACTCCGATTCATAACCGAGCTGGTTAGGAGAGACCACAGGCTCTGCAGAGACGCCGCTTTTATGTCACATTGCGATCTCCCTCCCTCCAGCAGTCCTGTCCTCTACGGGCTATAAATTACCTGCCCCTGGCTTTCGCCGCCAGATAACCACTTATTCGCCCCCTTCCTTCCCGCCCCCTCACAAACACCTCATTGTACGGCAGCAACAGCATTTGGTTTTGCTGTAATTTTATCCCAGTTATCCTTTTTAGAGAGGGCTAAAGGCGGCAAGCTGTGATTGAGCACCATGACTGTCCCTTAGGGAATGGGATGGCCAGAGATGTTAGTTCCTATTAAGCGGCGATGCCAGAACTTCACAGGATCAGGCTTTATATGACCGGACATATTTAGCATTTTAGCAGTACTGTAAGTGAGGATGTGCATCGTTTCCTGGGATTGTCAAGCCTTTGATGGAACTCTTGGTATGCAGTGAATAATATTATTACAATACTGTACTTTCTTAAACATAGCGGGCGTAATTAAAGTCCCACCCGCAGAGGTCAGATCCATCTGACTCACTATTGTTAAGAGTTAAGAGACTTCCATTTATTTTAACAATGGCTTGTTTAGAATATGAAGTCAATGAATTTCTTGTCTTTGTGGAAGGTGTCATTTTACTGTGCCAGGGACAATGTGGAGTTCTGGAGTAAAGCTAAAACCAGAGGACCGATACTGTTGGGTCTGTTTGTTTGTCACTTAACGAAAATTAAAGCCGCTTTGATTAAATCAGTGAAATTATTATTTGCATCAGTGTACCGTCTGATCCTGTATGTTTAAAAATGGGTCTATACCTTTAAAGGTAGGATTGCTAAACCAATAATATTGTAGATTATATGAAGCAATAACACTTTTAAAAATTCAGTATTTTTAGCTATTCTGCTTGCTCGTTTTATCACAGTGAACTAGTTCAGACAAAAAATTATATTTCTTATTTTTATGTTAGTTTTACCACCTGGAGCTTTTGCAGAAGCACAGAACCAGTGCACTGTATTTGTAGCGAGCATTGCGTTGGAACATTTAAGGGGATCCCATCAGGAGAAAAATAGTTTGAAGTACTGTCACCAATTACAGCAAAATAATCATTAATGAAAGCAATTTGCAAAAAGCAATCTCTGGTTTTTTTAGCTGATTAGTCTATGCATTTGATAGCCCTCTGTGTATAATTAGTTTCGTGGTTTTACTGATATGGCCTCTTAGACCCAGATCTTCAGAGGCATTTCAGTTTGGAAATCTAGGGCAAGCCTGGCACCCGTGTTTATTATCAGGAGCCTAAATAACTTTGTGGAGTCAGACATTAGTCCTGATAACGGAAACACATTAATCTATACCTAAATCTGTTACTGTGAACAGTCTGGTTGTCAAGCTCGGAAAGAAAAACAATGAGAAATGAAACTTCTTTCTCACTCTTTCAATAAGGAAAGCAGGCAGAAAGCTTACATCCAGCAGCGGGGGAGATGCCAGCTGAGTCCCTGGTGGGTGGCTTTCTGCACGGCAGCTCCCGCTGCCGCGGATCCTTTCCGAGGGCAGCCTGCCCGAGGCGTGGGGAAGGGCAGGACGGCCGGCAGCGGGCAGCCCTCCTCGCCTCTCGGTGAGAGGAGCGTGCTGGAACCACCTCACGAAGCGGCGAGACGGGATTGCGATTCCAGGCAATGCCTCTTCTGCCTTTCTTAAGGCGAACAACCGGCGTACCGCAGAGGACCGGCATCTCTGAAGGAGACGTCTCTGCAACGCTGCAAGCCCAGCCTGCTCCGCTTCCCACCGTGTGCCACCCCCATGGTCACCCCGGGAGAGCTTAGGGCTGGGTGCGCTTGTCCCCGTGGTCACCACGTGCTCGGTGGGCAAACCATCACCTTGCCCGAGTCCAGATTTCCTCATCACTGGAGCGGACTTAATCGGCTGGGGCTGCAAGTGTACGTTGTACTACTTTTCTTTCATACTTGCATGAGAGAAACACATCGGCACGCATTGCTGCATGTGGTACTGATGAATGTGCTGGATAACCGAAGCAAAAGTTGCCGGCAGCATCTGGCAGCGTGAACAGCCGAGCTGGAAAGGAGTAGGAGGGACAGTGCCTGAAAGCCGCTTCTCAAATCATTGTACAGATCTCCGCAATTTTTCTCCTCAAGCTCAAGGGGAGAGGGCAGGGTTCAACACAGCACTGGAATGAGTCTAAATTTTGTTCGTGATTGATTTTGCTGTCTTGCTTACATAACCCACCTAATCCTGCCTCTCAGCTTGGTAAATTGCAGCCCTCTGCCCTCTTCTTAGGCATCAACCCAGAGGATCATGATGAAAAGCAAATCTCGTTACCCATCAGCCGTGCAAGCCATAGAGAATGGAAAGTAAAGAGAATTATAATGTTGCCACCTAGATTGAATCAGTTTTATCTTCATTTTTATCCAGTATTAATTCTTAGACACACAAAAACCGTTGTGCCAGGGGGTTGGGGAATGAAGTAGGAATTAGACTACAGGATTGTCCGTGACCAGAGGAGTCTGGATCTCATGCTGAAGGTGTGGGATTAGGGAGTCAGGGACCATGCTTATTCCAGCATCCCCAGTTAAGCCCTCAAATGAGTAGTCAGGATTTACAACGAGATACTGAACTCTCTAGAAAAGCGCTCTCACTGAGTTATCCTGGCCAGTAATAGCAATGTGAGGCACTTCTTAAAAATATGCTCTTATTTGTTGACCTAAGCAGGAGCTGAGCAATTCTGGCAGTTTATCCCCAGTGGGGAGACCGAGCGTCTGGGATATCTGACCTTGCACACCCTCCCTTGGTACCAGGGAGGTGCAGTTTTGTCTTTCGTTCTTCATGTGCAAAACCTAGGGCAGTGCTGAAAGTATTCGGGGAGGGCAAGGGTGACCCCTAATTCAGTCACTGCCACCTTGAAAAAGGTTGGGGTTTTACATGAGTAACTTGGGTCTTGTTTCTTCAGATGGTTGTTTTTTTCTTAAGGTAAATTTGCTCTTTGCTGAGCCTGAAATAAGAAGGTATGGTCAACGGGCACACCGGGAGGAAGGGGAAGGGGGAGCAGAAGGAGGCATTAGTGGGGCAGTCATTCGCAGGGGTCTTTATTCCTCGGAGTGTTTGGGGAAGTGGTGCTAGCTAGATATCTGCTGTCCTCCAACCGTCTGCGCCTGGAAAACTGTTCTCCTGGGGGAAGGGCCAAGCTCGGTGTTCAAACCAGCGCCTGCAGACTTCAAGGATGAAGTAAAGGAGGGTCTCCTGGTGAGACGGCACCGTCTTTCCTAAGCCATCCTTCACCGAGAGCTTAATCCAGCCCCCGGCAGAGCAGGGACACGGGATCATTGCTCCAGCCCGCAAATGGCGGATGGAGGCGATGCTGTCAGAGTGCGCACGGCCCCGTCTCTCTTTGACCAGCTCTGGTTAGGAACCTTGTGTTTTGCAGCGGTAGCAGAACACATGCAATCAGGAAGGCCACGTGAAATCAATTTCTGTTTAATTATTCATTGCGTATCTCTACCCTGTACTGAGGAAATCATTCCAAACCCTATAGTACCCAGCTACTTTCAACTGCCTTCCTGAAGGTAAGTGTGTGACTCTGGTTTCGATTGCTACTGTAAATATACAATTATTTATAAACTGCCTCACAGGGACCATATGGTCCCCTTTTGAATAAAAATGCACAGACAGAACTGGAAAAAAAATCTGTGAAAGAGAGGCATAGTAAATTGATACATAGCATACCATCTGCTTCCATGTGCGAGTGATGTTATAACAAACTGCAGGAGGCACAGCTAAGACAACTGTAGAGAGCCAACTCCTTCGTGGTGTTTGCAGATCTTCTGCTGGTCTTCTAGTATCAATTTTGTGTTGTCGTTTGCTGCAGCAATATACCAGGAAAGCCATATTAGCTAACTAACTTCCACATGCTTGGGACTAACAGCCCTCTGTGGTTTCCCCTGCATATCCCTATCCAGTGAACACCCCTTAATTTGATTTCAATTGCTTTGAGTTTTGCTAGGTTTATGAAACACATTGAGTATCACCAGTCAACAGGGCTAAAGTTAAAATGCTTCTGACACGGTTTGTTTTGTAAAACAGCAAGAAAACTGATGTAGAACTTCTCATTTATTGAAATATTTTCCATACAGGACCAAAACTTACTACAGATTTGCTTGGATGATGTTAGAATAATGTTTGTGTTAGTTCTCAGTTATTAAAAAGGAGCTGTGAAAACTGCAGAGATCTGTTTTTTATTATTGTTGTTGTAATATCAGGATGCTGTAAGTAAGGGTGCCAAGTGGAAGCATCGTTGATGCCACTCAGGTTACGGCACAGCGGTGCGAACCCTTGAACGGGTCGCTGGCTCCGCGGGGAGAGGGTTGCTCCGTACCGGCAAAAGGGCAGCGTAGGTGGTTATGGGTGTGAGCACGTTGTCCCCGTGCTTTGCTCCGTTCAGCGTTACAGGAGCCAGGCTGCCGGCGGTCCCTCGAAAGCACAAAAGGCAATGACTGAAAAAAATTACGGGTTTATTATGGCAAGAAAAGAATGGGCTGGATGAGAGGTGGGACGGCCAGTCCTAGCACCGACCCCATGAGCTTGGGAATGGTTCAGCGAGCCTGTCTGGCACACGCGGTGAGTTACTTTTGCTCTCCCGTGGTTTGGCAACTCGGCCGGGGGCCAAGAAGGCGGCTCTGCCCTTCCTGCCCGGCCCCTAAGAGCAGGCAGGCAGAGAGCGAGGGTCCCCGGGTCGCCCGGTGCGTGGGGAAGGGGAGCCTCGGGTCTGAGCTGCCCCCGCACGAAAATCCAGCTGTGGCTACACCGCCTGGGCGAGGGGCAGAGGGGAGGCAGGATCTTTGTAAAAACTCAAGGAAAAGATAATTTTCAATAAAAAGGCAGAGGGAATGCACATTTTAAGGATATAAACTGCGCATTTTCTGAATTATTATAATTATAATAATGTAACAATATTATGAATAGTACTACTACTAATATTATTAAAATGCATTCAAATTGCTCATGTTTTGACACTGAAATTCCAACCACAGGGCAGAGGCTGAATCAGGCAGAAAAGGACAGAAGCAGCAAAAAGGGAGTTATAAATAACTGAGCTGCCTTGTTGTCCTCCCCTGTCCTCCTGGAGCCCCTCAAATGCAGGACAGCAGCGAACAGACCTTCTGGCCAGCGTCTCCTCGCAGGGCCAGCTCTGCGGGGGTGTTGGGTCTCTTGTGTGCACTTTCTTCCCTTGCGGCTTGTTTTGTGCCTTTCTGCAGAATACACTGCACAGAGACTTCACCATCTCGACTGGTTGTGCGCTGGGGGCAGTTTGAGACTCTCTCCTGAGAAACAGCGGGATAAAATGCTGAGATGAGAGAGTAGCACATTACTAAAAATGAAAGCATGGCTCATCGAGGGACCTGTGTTTTCACACAAAGCTTTCTGACCCTCTGTCAGTCTTTCCTTTAACCAGTATTGAGGTTATGTGTGCAACCTTTTCCTTTTACTCCCCTTCAAGGCTTCCCAGGTGCCCTGCAGCTTGCTGGAGCATCGCTTTATGGGGCTTACCCAACTCCTTTGGCTTTAAATCAGCCAAGATGAAGACAGTCCTTCCCAAAGCACCATCTGCTGACTTGAAACAGAAAAAGCAGCAGGCACCCAGTGTCTTGCAGATAGGTTAAGGCTGTCACAAGCAACGTGAGCTGGGCTGCTGAACGACACGTACGCATTAGCATCGTGGTATGACTATTTTTTTTCAGGTGTTGAAACAAAACGTGAGGTATCTGTCTTTATCCCAAACCTAACCCTGTGAAAAATGCTGTGAGTCCCAGTAAGGCTTGTGGTTGCCCTTCGTTTCCTTGCCGGGTGAGGTGGATTTGTTTCACGGGTCATCAGGAGCTTGTACACTGGAGTAACACTTCAGTTTCTGTGTGTCCAGATATAAAACAACAGTGCAGGAGGAAATATTTTTGGTGACCCAGTTTCACCAGAGTTGAGAGCAGATGTATTTTCTATAGCATGCAGTTCTGCTGCAGAGCCTGTTGGTTTAGTGCTAAACGGCTGGTGTCCATGCTGATTTACCTCTTGACTTGGATAAGAATGATAAATTTGTATCAGGAATTAGTCTGCACATGTAGCCCACAAAGAGAAATCACATAGCTAATGATGTTATTGCTCAACTGACTATGGAGATGAGGAAAAAGAGCAGCAACAGCTAAAGACACACTTAGAAATACAAATGCCTATGCAAACTAATGTTGCCACAGGAGCAGAGAAGACTCTGGTGCCCAGCTGTGCCATTCTCAATAGCCATCACTAGCCATGTTGGCTAGCTCCTCACAGCGTGGGCCTCCCGCATTAGATGGGGTTTCGCTGAGCTTTACACCCACACTTGCACTTGCCTTTCATTTTTTTTATTCTCAGCTGAGATTTGCAATAATGTTGCCCTAAAAACCTGGAGCTCCTGCAACTCCAATGCGGTAGTTTTCATTCCTTAAAATGTTTTCCTTGGCAGTGCAACACTGGCATCCTTTGCTGTTTATTTTCCTGGGGTTTTATTGTTTCTCCACATCTTTTACGGAGTTTGTTTAGATAATTTTTCATTTCTTACCAAGGTTGGAACCAATAAGATATAAATCCTATATCAGCAATAAAAGACATAGAGACTTGAAGCCTACCTAGCATTTCTCTTGTCCCCTTCACCCCCCCAAAGCAATTCACGAATAACTTAGTATCTTAGTAGAGCCCCATTAAGGCAGTTCTTCAGCTTGTGAAAGTCTAAGACATTTTATCAGATTATATAAATCTAAGGCTAATTCCATTGACCACAGTGGACCTCAACCATTTCACAGCAGGCTGTGAACCTTGGGAAGTCTGTGGAAGTAATGCCTGGGAATAGCTCTGTGTATCTAATTAGTAAATTAGTCTGGTCCTTTTCAGTAGTGTTCCCACCACTTAGCGGTGGCTGCTAGTGACCTTTGTTGAAATAAGCTCTGTACCAACTCAAGATCTTTGTGCCTAAATTTCTTTGCTTCTAAAACTTGGCACTCTAAATGGCATCCTTGTGAGCCATTAATTAACTCTTAATTCTTCGAAAATGCACAGCATTTGTATATGGGTGCTGTCTGGCTAATCTGGTCTGTTGTAACTGGACTGTGGGTTTTCTGCCTTGGGCTCATCCAGATCTTCCTGGAAGGTCCCTGGGATTGAAAATTTGCTGGGGAGATCCATGGCAAGGACACATGAAATCTCTTTTGCAGCTTTGAGCCATAGGACATCCCAAAGTTAGTACTTCCCCAGTGAGGTAGCAGAGGTGTCACCAGCTGTGTGCTGGGACAATACTGCCTTTGGTGGAGCACTTGGGGAGGTCCACTGAGCCAGCACTTGTAAAGTAGCAGGGCTGGAAACACTGCATGTTCTTCTTGTGGGTAAAAATGCCCTCGTCCCGTCTGTGACCTTGTGAAAAGTACACCTCTCAGAGCCAGCTTCGATGAATCCTGCTCTTTGTGAGTGTTGTTTTCATTGCTCAGCTGTGCTAACCATGGTGTTTCCTCAGAGGTAGGTGGGTAGGTAAAGATCGTGTTGCAAGAGTTGTTTTCTAGCTATTAGTTTTGACCTATTTTGTTTACTGGCATCTGGACTGTTTGTAACTACCAAAATAAAAAAAAGCTTTCCAATTTTAGACAACTGTCCTGAGCCCTTACAGTGGTGTTCAGATGCCCTCAGAGGAAGTATGGGTTATTTCTGCAGCAAACAGGACTATGGTCTCTTGTGCTTGATAGTTGTAAAGATAGACATGTTCTTACTTGAATGAACTGATTTATAATTGTCCTCTCTTTTAGGATAATGAGATGGTCCCCAGAGAAGTCAAGGTGTCGGTGATGTGTTTGCCTGGGGTGTCGTAGTGTCACCCCACTCGCTCGGTGCTTTAGCTGCCTGCATGGGGTTTGCAAACTGCGTGGGGTGCATCTTGTGCTTGGTGGGACTCATGCTCTGGTCAGCCATGAGGACGAGCTTCCTCTTCCCACCAAGAGCTGAGTTTGCCGCCGTGTAATCTGGAGCAGGCAGGGACGTGCTGGAACACTGGGCAAAGGAAGATAATTAGATAGCACACGTGTGTCTGAGCACACTTTCCACTCCCGAGAGAGTACTCTGCATCTTGGTGGGCACTGGCAGCCCCGTACAAAAGATTTCAGGCCATTCTTTACTCCTCGACCCAGAGCAGAGGCGAGAGTATCATCCCCTGTCTGGGTTAGGTTGGTCCTAAACAGTACAGTCACATCTTACACTAGGAAATCAGCATCCCCTGTGAAGATGACACATCTGCTTTTGTAGTGATACTGAGTGTGTGTTGAAGCCATCAGCATAGCTAGGAGTCAGTTATTCAGGCTTTTTTGTCAACCGGGTTTTATTGTTTTCACTACCAGAACTCTTGAAGAAAATTAACAATTCCTGCATCTCTTAGTAGCCACATTCCTGGGTTTTATTCCATTAACTGCAGGGACTGCGGATTCTGGTTAAAATAATCTGCCTCTGAAAAGCGGAGAAGTTGACCCTGTTTGTTCTGCCCGGAAAGATGCCAATTAGTGCTCCACTCGAGTCAAAATTTAACAAAGGCTTGAATGTTCCTGTGCCTGTTGCTCAACAAGATTGTTTATCAATTTACAGGGAGGCCACGCTGCCTTTTCAGAAGTGCTGCTGGAGGCCTGCCAGCGGTAGTAACAGAGACTGCACTCATTGTTTAAATGCCACTGGATGTGAGAATGGCAGACTGATGCCTGTTTTCCTTTCATTTTATGATGATCTAATTGCAAGAGATATATAATTCCTCGTTATGTCAGGGAAGTTGTTTCTCCAGCATCTGGTACTTCTCTGATTATCTACAAACGGTATCTGAAAATTAATAGGAGATCCAGCTTTCATGTGAGAAATACAAGTGGGAACCGTTGCCTGCACCAAGCCCGAGGAGACTTCAGAGTCTGCAGGAACTGGCTTTGTCAGTGAACGTATAATCTTCTTTCTTTTCTTTTCTTTTTTTTTTTTAACATCCTAGTAAATTACAGGCTTTGGTTATGGTTTGAAGAAATGTATTCTACAAATGTTGTAGCATCTGTATGCTGCTGTTTTTACTGCAGCCGTTGTACAGGTCATTAATCTGATCTCACGTCGTAAAAATTTCTCCACCCTCTTCATGAGTTTCTTTGTTATCATAACACTTTCCAATACCTTGGCGCCTAACTCCACTACGCTCCCTTATAATTACCCGGGGTAGAACAACTGCTTTTTTATCCTCGATGTGCTCGGCTCCTGTGGCGGTGCTGCCGAGCCCCGCGCTCGCCGCATCTCTGCGGTGGACTGCGCATCCAGGAGCTCTCGAGGGCTGGTCCTGGGCACCAGGAAGACATCTGGCCAACAGACCCTCTCCTCTCATCCTCATCGGCTGCTCGCCACCGCAAGCTCATGGCACGAGCCTGGAGAAGGGAAACAGCAGCCACGGATGGTCCTGCATCCGAGACTTGGTTTTCACCTCTCTAATCACTGTCAGACACCTCTGCGCAAGGGTTGTTGCCGTCCAGTGCTGTGCAAGGGGAATGGTTGAGCAAACCCCTCCTAAGCGAGGTGAGGGGAGCCAGCAGCTTTGCCTGGGCTATGGGGCAGGTTTTTGTAACAGGCAATAACGGGGATGCTCCAGCTGTTGCAAAGCTTACGTGACGTGAGCACTGCTGGGAAAACAACGGGGTTTGGAAAGAACCGCTTTTGGGCGCTTAGCTGAGCATGGGTCCCAGAAGGTGTCTGGGAAGGAAGAGCTCATGGGAGCGTGTCATGGGCACGGGCAGGGCCTGGTACATTCAAAGTGTGTAGTCTGAAGTAACGATCGCCACCAAAACCGAGGTGAATTTTGCCAGCTTTTCGTAACCGGCAAGAGGACAGTGCTTCAGGTTTGCTGCCCACTGGGCAAACAGAGACTTGGGAGACCCAAGGGGACGTAGCAGGCAGGAGGAGGGGGGTCTGGTTACCTCTGGGAAAAGGACCCGAACCTTTAAGCCAGGTGGCATTTTCCAAGGAGGGGATGTGGATTTTGTCTCCGGAGTACATGCCGACTCCTGTTGATGATAGTCTTCCCTCTATTTTTCCAGGGTGGCAGGCTCCGTGGGGCCATAGCACGGGGATCTCAAAGAGGGCGGCAGTCCACCAGGCACCCCCATCAGCCTCACAAGGTGGCTTTGCTCTGCAGGTTGGCTCTCAGACAGGGCTGGCCTGTGCCACCCCGGCCCATCGCAGTTTACTTTCCTAGCCCTATTGTCTAAGCCTCGGCCGAACTACAGCTTTTTCCAAGAATCCAAATAACCTCATGTTTTTCAAGCAGTGAGCCATGGCAAGGCTGAAGCGCACTAAGCCAGCAGCACCGGCCCTTGCCAGCACTGTGGCATTTAGCAGTGCAACACCAACAGCTTTTAAGAGTCTCCATTTTCTGTAAGTTGAAAGAGAAATGCATGGCACTTAATATTTGCAAAACACAGATACCTAGCTGCCTAAAAACTTCTGTCTAACCGCACTGGGATCTGTGTTAAGAAGTATTTCAGCGAGAGATTGCTAACACAACCGACTGTAAAGCAAGTGGTGCTGCTGCCCTGCATGGGTCTGAGGAGAACAGGGTGTAAGAAGCGAAGACCACGTTCAGTTTACCGTGGGTTTGTGGTTAGAAAGGCTTGGAAATGGACTTACCATTTCTCCCTGCTCCTACCGTCTCCACTTACTCCACACTTCTTAAAGTTGACATGAGTCCTTACTTCCAGCTCTTGGTGTAGTGGGTAATGAGACGTCTTAACAGTGACCTGAATTTGGGCTTCAGCCTGAAGACTAACTGCTATTTCACATGAACTTAAGTCAAGCCAAGACCCCACTTGAACCATATGGGGGAATCTCTTCCTTCAGACAGTGCTGCATCCCTTGCCCTGGGAAATAGTAATTTTCCTTTTCTTTCTACCCCAAGGTAGGGACTGGTCAGATGAACTCAGAGATCTGGCTGACTTTGGGGATACAAGAAGACCATGCCAAGCCAAAGGTAGAAGTGTGTAGCTGGAAAGGAGGTTGGTGGTT
The DNA here is from genome assembly GCF_026419915.1 of Harpia harpyja. Lineage (NCBI taxonomy): Eukaryota > Metazoa > Chordata > Aves > Accipitriformes > Accipitridae > Harpia > Harpia harpyja. The sequence continues at coordinate 35,835,601 of NC_068945.1, read as the reverse complement.
TTCCCTTTGGCTGTGTGGTTTTAGGTGAGCTTCGGTTTTAGGTGAAGCTGTCAGACTGCACTGCAGAAGGCGACAGATGTTTGTTGTCACGGAAAAAAAGAACTATAGCTTCTCCTCTTTTTTCCCCCACTCCACAACCCATGTTTCTATGTCTTAAGGTATGGCTGTGAGATGATTAAACTTGGCTGGGTAGAGAAGTGGGTGCAAATGGTATGCCAAACAGGAGAGACTATTAGACCACGTCAGTGCAGAAGCTTGTACCTCTGTGCTCCCAGGATTATGGCTTTGAGACATTTCCCTGGGCTTGGGGACTGGACAAAGGCTTGCCAAGGACCCTCTGGTACATAAATCCTCCCCATCACTTCTCCTGCAGAGGGGCCCGGGGAGCTGTGCCACCGAGGTGTTGGCTGTACTCATCCTGTTCATCAGGTGAGTTCTTCGGTCATATGGCTGGGACTCTAGCCAAGAGGTCTTTCTGTAAGTGGTTACTACAACCTGAGCACTGGTAAAATCAGTGGTCGAAGGCAAAAAATTCACATTTTCCTCAAAGCCCTCTAAGGCTTTGACAGAGGCACTTTGGCAGATTGAGCTGGGAATGCTTAAGACATTACTGTCTTTGGGTATCCTCCTTATCCATCTGCTAATGGCTTCTGCTCCCATAGCAGAGAAGGTCCGGCAGGAGTTTAGCCACTCCAGGCACCAGTTTGGCATCTGAACTCAAACCCAACTCTTAACAGCAGCCCTTAAAGCTAAACTGCCTGACTTGACCCTGAAACAGACTGGCAGGCACTGGGATGCTCTTCAAGGAGCAGCCAGAAACAAGCACTGTGCTTGAGAAACACTGTCATCTTCAGCAACCCCAGCCTGTGGTGACCATATGACCTGGCTTCAGGTCCCTCTAAAACTGTATCAGAAACTTTAACATTAATGCTCCCTAGCCATTTATTGATGTTTTGCTCTATATACTGCACCGAGTCTAGTATAGTTGGCTTTGCAAGAGCTGCATGCCCCGAGTTCTGTGAAAATAATTGCATAAGAGCAGGGAGCACGTGCTGTTTAAGGCATTATAATGATATATAGTCATCCCTTTGAAAGAATGAGTATGGCCCCAACATTAGTTTAGATCACAATTTTAATGTTTAAAAACTATAGAGGTAACAGAGAGATTATAGAACTTAATACATTTTTTTTTTTTATTTACACACAGAAACTGAAAAACTGCATCGTTTATTTGGATATGAGCAGCACAAAGTATGGTGATGTTAGCAGGAGCAAAATATTACCAATGACTCACTTCGACAATCTATTAGAGATGAGCTCGTATCAAGCATACATCATTCAAACAGTATTGTTTATACTAGATCGGGGTGAGCCTTAACATACCTTGGGACACTAAAAACAGGTTTCTATAAAGAAGTTAAAGTTCAAGTCTTGTGGAAAAATACCTTTACAGTTTATATTTTGTTGGCTATAACACTGAAAACAAAATGTACACTTGTATTAATTTGAAAAGCTCTGTAGAAGTGACTGCATGTAGTTTTTTTCCCTCAAATTTGTGCTCACGGTGAAAGCAAATGTTATTTCAAGTTTCATTTTCATCCAAGACCATAAAGTAAACATGGAAAAAAAATACAATTATTTTTAGATCCATTTTTCAACCTCCGTTTTTCAGCAATCCTGAAAAAACATGTTTTCGGGCTTTACCAGCAAGAAAGTCTAGGCAAGGCTCTTGCCAGAGGCACTCTCAGGACGTATACAACCCTCCCCTCCCGTCATCCTCACCCCAGCCACGCAGCTATCCCACGACAAAAACTAGTGGCCTCTGCCCGTTCAGAGGGTGGGATGCGCACGCAGTCCCCGTTCGGGGATGCTCTCGTCAGCCTCGGGTGCTCGCGTTTTGGTCGTAGGATAGCGGCGTGCTGGGATCTGCGTCGGAGGAGCAGCCGCGGGACTCTGCAGGAAGGGAGTGGGCTAGAAATGGCACGAATTGCTCCGGTTGCTGCCCGCCCCTGGCTTGTAGCGCTTTTTTTCTGAACTATGGGCATTTCTGGTGGCTGCAAATGGAAATGCGGAAGTCCTGCCCTGACTTCTGTTTGTACTAGTTAGGTAAATAGGTGCCTGGATACAACATGGCATAATGCTGGGTCAGATTGCTAGCTGCAGTTTGCTCTGGTTTCTGCATAAAGCCTTTTCGGCATTTTACTACCACCTGACCTCGGCTGAGGAGGTAAGAGGTGTCTGGGTACCAAAGGGGCCCTTTACAAGGGAGATGTTTTACCCAGCAGGAAGACTGGCTAACTTGCTGTTGAGAAAACAGGGAGTCACGCACTGGAATTAATCCTAGCAATTTCACTGGACCTTTTGTTTCTTTTTTTCTTGTTACATTAGCGATGTAATTATAATTTCAAGTTTAGGATTTAACTGTTGAACTCTTGGGAGAAAGGAAAGGATATACATTTTGCTAAGTCAGAAGCTAAAGTATTTGTATTTCTATTAAAATTATTCTTAATATGCAGAGCCTATCTCAACACTTCTATATCATAGGGGATAAACAACTGCAAAAATATACAGCATCCTATTTATTTACAATATATATATGTACATAAAAATGAAATTTCCTACAATACAACACAACTGCATAGATTTGTCTTCAGAAACATAGGCATGTGTACAATTTGTGAATTCTAGACCTTTCCAGCCCTGTACTTTTTATTAATTCATTATCTTTTTTTTTTTCACAGTTTGTTACAGAAATCCTTACATTAGATACAAATAAAACATTCTTTGTGTAAGTTACAGGAAATAAGGATTTTCCTGACACCAAGGGCTCTGGGGAATTGTTTAAGAAAGGACCCTGGTGCCAGGTGATAAAGCCATCTCGTGGAGCTGCTGATGGAGCTGAGTACATTCTGCTGTGCCTTTCTCCTACAGGCACTGGGGTGGGACAGTAGGACTGGAGGTGGGACACCACCACGTGGAAAGAGTTTTGTTTTGACCAAGATGCTCTTTAGCCTTAATGTAAGGTTCAAGCAAAGAAATGTATTCATTTAAAGATAAGCTAGAGATACTGTTAATTGTTACTGTTAATACTCAATATCAGAGAGAGCTCTGGTGCTTATGCATTGTAAGGCAGATGTACAGACACAACCCATATATCATCCAACCTGCATTTGCACGTGTGACCTATTGCAAGTGGAGCACAGGCTCGGTCGGTGTGTGGCTCGGGAAAAAGCAGCCCTCGGGAGCGGACAGGCATCCCCATCCCTGACCTTGCAGGATGAGACCGGCCGTTCTGCCCTGGGCCGGTACACGGGCCGGGCACCACTCAGTCCCTATCAGCCCTACAAAAGGTCCGTGCTGGTGCGCGGATTTGGCATCGGCCCTCTGACCAGGAGCAAGCATCATCCAGAGAGGTCACTGCTCCCGAGCTACTGTTCCCGAATAACAATTTACTGTGTTTTACTTACTAGGCATGTTTGCCGTCGGACAGAGAAGGGCAGCTGTATTCTGCAACTGTAAGGGTGCTTTAAGCTCATGACTATTTTCTTTGCAATGTGCTGTGGACCAGGAGAGGCAGCAAGGCCGTCTTTTAAGTGTAGGATTAACTCCTACGATCTTATTAGGAGCCCCTGCTTCTAATTAGTCCTTCCTTGTCCCTCATCACTCAATTGTTGCTATTACACAAATGAGAATTTTAAAGTATTTTGTTGTAGTTATTAGGAGCAATTTTGCATCCAGTCTATGACATTTGCAGTGCTCACAATAGTGATAAACTCTCTATGAAAAGAAAGCACGCTACCACCTACTAAGTAGATACGGTACTCTGGATCCTATTAATTTAACAACAGAGAAACTCCTACAGCATTTCACTGTGCTCTTAAAATCCTAGCTAAAATGTGGGACTCGTACATCGTTGGCTACAAGTTCACTATTCCAAATGAACTGAATAACAGCAGTACATTTTACAGATAACCTCATACAAATATTGTCATCCATCACTGATGTTGACAGTTACAGCAGGGTCTATTGCATTCTGTTAAGAATGTATAAACCTGATGAGAAAACAAAAAGCACGTTATTTCACGTTCATTACCACAGACATCAATAAACACATGATTCCTTTCCATAAATATCTATAAATATGATGCCAGTAAATCAGTCTAAGCAAAATTCCCTCTTTTTTTTTTTTTTTTTTTTTTTTTTCCAGAGACCCAGAAACAAAGTCTGTTTAAAGACTCAATATTTTGGGTATCTATTTTTCAGTATCTAAGATGTGCTTTGATGGTCCAGTACCTCGGGTAATTTCACTCTGTGCACACACCCAGCTCATTCTTCTCCCTATTTATCCAGTAAAACTCCAGTATACAAACAAACTGGGAAAAAGAAGGCAGCAGAATAGCAAAGAGGAGGGAGAGGGGTAGTGATGGAGGAGATCTGGGAAGATGCAAGGAGCAATCAGTCACCCAACAGCCCTTCAAGTCGAAGGAAGCTGGGTGCCAAAACTCAACGGTTGGTATTTTAAACACGAGACTACTGACTATTTGGGGGTCTGGGGGGGGGGGGAGGGAGATGTCGCAGTTGTGACCTTGCTGGGACCCCATGCAGCAGATCCGACCTCTAGCTCATACCCGGGTACTTGAAAGTGGCTCCCAGGATCCCCTGTCTCACAACCCCCCGATGCACAGAGCCACACTGCTCAGAAATCGGTAGCAGAAGGATAAAGCGGGGAGGAAAGCAGGAGAGCCCTGGAGCATCTTGAGAATAACACTGTACAGCATTCTCAGGTCTGAGTTAGGTTTTTTAGGATAAGATCCAGAGAGATTATAAGGCACCTCAAAACCTGAAATGCCATCCCAGCAAGCTGAGTCAGAGAACGGAGTGAGATGCTGGGCTCCTGCTGCAGTGACCGGGGAGGGCTGGGTGCCTGCAAAAGGCGAGCCACAAACTTACATCCCGAGCTGGGAAGATGCCTGGAATGAGCTGCGAGGAGTTAGGAACCAAGCATAGGTTCTTCTCCAGTTAGAGCTTGACTAACACCTGGGCTTGTAGGCTGTGGTATGGACTTTTCCGTGAGCAAGGGAAGGGATCAGTCTCGCGAAGAGATGGCACGGAGAGAACTGGTGACCCGCGCCATCACAGGCAAAGGTTTGAGACCACCCGCAGGAAAGCATGAGTGAGCTCAGCCCGGGGGTCCTGGGTCGCTCAGCGGTTCTTGTGTTAAATGCTGGGCTGGGGGATACTGGGCAGGAAGGAGGCTGCACTGGAGACCTTGCTGGGAGCCTGTGAGTGAAGGTCTGAGGGGCCAGGAGGAAGACAGAATAAAGGAACCCCGCTCTGCAGTCTAGCAGGTCGTGTTGCCCAGTGGGAGGAGGCTTCCCATTTTGTTCTTGCTGCTGGGCTACTCCGAGGACTTGGACAGCTGGCGCATTCCACTCTGCCTTGGTTCTGGATCACAGTGGAGTATCGGCAGAGCCGGGTACCTCACTGCCTAGGCTGAGGTACAGGTCCAGAAGTCTGGGTTTAGTAGGCTTGGTTTCTGCAGCATGAATGCTCTGCACCTCGATGCCCAAATTCTGGGGAAGGCCCCAAACTAATCTCTCTGGATGTTACCCTTAGAAACCAACTCTCAAGGTCCTGAGAAATGCTCTGGGGTCTCCACTCTCAGTGACTTCAAGCCGTGTGGGACAAGGCAATGGCAACTGAGGCCATTCCATAGCTCACAGAAATCCCACGATCCCGAATTCTCCATCCCTAACCTTAAAAAGAGCAAGCTGCAGTGGCAGGTTCCCCACCGCTGGTGACAGTCTCCTTCCACAGTTACAACGGGGAGTCGGCGATGAACCGGCTACTGGGAACAAGAGGGTCGCTGCTTACTGACAGGTATGGCTCGAGCATACCGAGGGCATCACTCAGCCCTTGGCCGTGAAGCGGGGCTCCCTTTAGCCATCGGTTCTTTCGGTGGGAGCCGGGTTCGTATTTTGAGATGCTTTTTAGCTCACATGGTGAATGACACAAAGTGAACATGTTTATGCTGCTGGCAATGCACTAATAGAAGATGTCTGCTCAGGATGGTTAACGATCACCTGCTTAGCGTTTTGAGTCTCTACAAGTAGTTCTCTACACCAGCTATAAGGCATTAGGCAAATGCTTGTTTTGTGGACAACAGATGCAAGTTACAGTGTTTCTGCTAGTAGTAATTGAATGTCTTTTCTTTCACTGTCATGGAGAATTGATGGGAAATGTAAATGAACCATGTTAAATATCAAAAGTGTTTCTGTTTGTTTAAAGACATGTTACAGATTTCGATTTCTATTAGAAATCCAGTAGTTTGGCAGGGTGAGTCAAATCCTGCTCCCACTGCTGTCCAAAACCCCGCTGACTTCAGTGGGAGGAGGATAAGACACAAGAGAGGAGCCGGTCTCTACAAGGTATGTACAAATAAACCCCAGAATGGAAAAGGCATGAGGTATGATTAAATGCTTAGGTTTTGATAAAACTGGAGCTTGGGTTTTTTTTTAATGAGAGAAGTGGGCCATTAGTAAACAGTTTAACGCTGAAGAAAACGCAGACTTCCTACGGAAATCCCCAAGCGTCTGCTTCTCTTCAGGCTCAAGTACTCATGGTTTGGGGTCAAGTCTAGTTCTGGTCGGGCACCAACTGAAATGTGCCAGGGGAACGGCGGCTGGTGGTAGTGGCCGTCCTTCTCCTGCTCTCTGGGGCTGGCTTCTCCACCAGAACATCAGAGAGAAGCACCACATTTAGGACCTACGCTTCTACAACACTCATTTAAGCTCTCACGGTGCTTTTCGTGCCTGTATCCAGAATGCTACACTTAAACCAGTGAGGCAAATGGTGCACAAAACAGCAACAGAACAAACAAACAAAACAACAAGCCGGATGCGTACAACTGGAGAACAGAGTTTTGGCTAAAAGACGGGGAGGAGGAAGGGTGTGGACTGACATCACTCCAGTCGGGGTTGATAACAACAGGCGCTGCTGCCCTAAAGGAGCAGAGCTTACGGTTGAAGGGCTAAGGATAATAACGGAACAATGCAATTCATGGGTGGAAGAGGGGAAACAAATTAATTGTGATGAATTCCTATGAGCAACACTCTATATAGTCTCACAGACAAATAACACAGTCTTAGCGCTGATCTGATAACTCAGTATCGGGGGACAGAGTGATTTCCTGTTGGAAAAATGAGTCTGTTTTCTGCAAGAAAATACACCCATAACAGTATTTTCAGTACTGGATAATCATTATTTGGATTTGATTTGAGTAAACTCACAAAAGATGGAACAGATAACAGAACGGATGGTTGCGATTTTGGTGTGTAGCAAACAGGGGTGTCTTCAGAAGGAGGTGAACTTCAGTGGCCTTCGGCACTGCCTCCTGATTGTACCCAGTCATAGATGACCAAGGGAATGCTCACTAGGGAAAACATTATCCCCAGTGCCAAGAAAAGAGAAGCCTGGAACAAAAAGGAGAGAAAATTAATGAATAAGAAGAAAACACAATTAATTCAAGTATGCTAACTTCTCCTCTTAAGGAGATTTACGAGGTGATGTATCAAAGTTATCAGCTAAAACGGGATAGCACTTCTGGTAAAGACAAGACCCATAGATAATTAAACAGATTAGCGTCATTAATAATTACGCGCTGAACACCAAAACCAATTTTTTTCTCCTTTCAATTCACTTCTTAAACACTGATCATCCCTAAAGAGGATTAAGTGAGTGTGTTTTTAGGACCAATCGGGTTTGCTCTTTTCAAAGCCTCACGGAAATAAGTATACTCTTCCCATCAGATACGTGTCCATCGAAGTTCAGCCCTTTCGTCTCGGGGCCTGTGGATGGAGCCACAAATGAAACACGGGTTTCCCGCCTCTCTGCTCAGAGCAGGAAAGTCTGACCTTACAATGCTTCCAGCGCACACCCCGTCAGACTGGGAATACACAGGAGTGTTGCATCTTTTCAGCTGCAGCTCTTTCTGGGGCTCACTGAAAATCTTTCCAAGGCCCATTCCCATCTGCTCACGCATGCCAAAGGGCTAACATTTCAGCTGGCTGCTTCTGGCAGAAGCACCCTAAATCTGACTCGGGCCCATTAAAACCACGAGGAATACTGCAAACGGAGCGCTTTGCACGCTTTCTGGATCAACGTGCTGAAACGGAGAAAGTTTGCTGGGCTGAAAGGTTTGCTGAAGCCAGCCAGGGGAAGAGCCCCTCGCCCCGCAGAGAAGGGCACCCCCAAACACAAGGTGCCCTGCGTGGTACGGCCCCTCCACCCCGAGACCCCCAGGGTAAGCAAAGGAGAAGGGCAAGCACGGCTGCCGACTAACTGAAGCAAGGAGGGAAAGCAACGTAAAGAAGCTCACACACGCGTTCAGATTGGGTACACTTCGCATCTAGCGCATTGTAAGGAATGACAAGATGAAAGTGTTGCACGGGTGGGAAAGGAATGCATACCCAAATCCTCTGAGTCAACTTTGATCCATCCTGCTGTGTAATTTTTAAATACAGCGATGAAGGAAGAATGAAAATCAGCATGTTGGCAGAAGTGACCCCTGCAAAATTCAAATAAATGAGTTTTGTTAGCTGTCAGCAACAGCTAATTATTGTGTTGCTGATTAGCAACAGTCTTTTATTAGCAGTACAAAACCAGGATACTGTACCTACAACTCCAAAAATATCCTTCATGGACGGGATAAAAATGACTAACAGGTTGATGATAACCAAAAGAACAAAAGTAACCAAAACATGACGGCATAAGTCAAATTTTGTTTTTTTAGCCAGCTCAAATAACGATGAACGCACCTGGAGGAAGAGAGAGAGTTCTCTGTCAGGAATAGTCTATAATCCAATTCAAAGCTTCCCATGTTTATTTTAACCGGCTCTTTATGTGACAACAAGCACTGTATAGATCTGTCAGAAATTTTGGGGTCTTTGATGTAATGGCCTTTGAAATAATCCTTCAAATTGATTTTGATATTTCAAAACTGTAGGTATACATGCATCTGCAGTAGGATATTCCTCTCTTTCTAACATGCCTTTTGGGATCCTTCTGCACTTAAAAATGAACTTCACCTCTGAGCCTGCTCCAGTGAAATAATGTGAAGAAAGAGAGGGCCCTTGTGGATTCAATTTAAAACAGATTTAAGACCAAAAGCGATTAATTTATTTCCTGCAGGGAGAACTTCTCCAGAAGTTAGTGGGAGTCTGGTGTGGGAAAAGACCGATCCAAGCTCAAGGGCTTTTTGTAGCTGCAACATCACTGTCTTGGCGACTGCTGGACTGTGGTTTGAAGAAACGTGCCACGTCCAGCTGTTACTGACTTCCAAACCGTGGGGAGCAGTTTACTTACGGTGAAAAACAGCACCGGCACCGTGAGTATCACTGCAACGATCACAGCCAAGCGCACGGTCAGGATGAGGATGTCATCTTTGCTCTGGTACTTGTGAAGCAGATCCGACTGCACATTGTCTATGGAAAAGACAGTAAGATAAGTGTTCTGGCAAACAGGCAATTCGTTCACAAAAATTATTGCTTAACAACAGCCTTCTTGAACAACAAGTGATTTATCTGCAAACAAAAGAGTATGGAATGAAACATTCTTGAGTTAAAACAGCGCTTTGAACCAAATCCTAATGATCCCATTATTCCAGATTAATCCTTTGGAGGCCTGATTTAGGAATGCATCCTAATTCAAGAGAGCACATGCCTAAGTCTAAGGTAATTTTCACTGTAGGAAAGACAACAGTGAGACATGCATGAAAGCTTGCTTACATATATATAAAAAAATAAGTAAAGTGAAATAAGCTATTTCTAATTGGTTCCGTGGGCTTTTTTTTTTTTTAAAAAGTTTCAAATGATATAAAAATAACCATATGCACTGCAATGGCTGAACTTAATATAAACGACAAGGTTTTGAGCTAAATTGGTTTAAAGAGCAAATAAACTTCCAGCAAAAAGCAGTGCCCCTGTTCTCAACCAAGAACAAAGCCTATCTTGGGTCAGCTCTCAGTGGGACGCTCTGACATTTGCACTCAAATCCCTCGGCAGCTCCTCCGAGGGCTGCCCTGATGGTTTTTTCTCTTGAACCTGCCACCCCCCAGGCAGTGCCTGCAGCTTGGCCCCACGCCGGCCGCGGCCCCGGCAGCCAAGACAAATCACTGGGGGGTGCCTAACGGGGAGGCAGGCACTGGCCGTATTTTAAGACAACCTCCTGCAAAAGTGTTTCCTTGAAGCTGTGATAAATAGCGCAGAGCGGGTCTGCCTGTGCTAACCAACAGGAAAACCGAGTTGCTGAGGGACCTACGTGTTTGCTTTGCAACTTTTAAATATCTAGGAGCAATAACCTAAGGGGGTGGCTGATTAAGCGCACCACAAAACGTACTCGCTGCCCCTTTTTAGGCTCATGTTTTGTTTCTGCCTGCTAATCTTAGAAAGCTGGTGGTAAAACGTTAACAGCTCCTAAACCAAAGTCCTTAAAGGGAACTCTGCAGCCACATCTAATTTAAAATCTTTGGCACTTGGTAAAACCTCGTATATTCCTGGAGGCAGAGGGATCTGTCCTGCGGCGAAATGCCTGCGCTCCCCCCAGGACACCCTTCTGGGGAGAGACCACGGGTCAACACCACCTCCGCAGTGCTTGAATCCCCACCAGGAGAAAGAAAACGCTCTCCCACCTCCCTGCAGATTAGGAGTGGGGTTTTCAAGCCGGGCACATGCACAGCTTCTGCGACACAGAGCTTACTCTGCTCCTGCAAGCACAGACTGCAACTTCTGTACCGCTCACGGACTGCAGCCAGGTAGGAAGTGAAGGGCAAGGCTTACAGTTGAAGGTCTGTTTTCCTTTCAGCTAGATACACCACAGAGCCCAACCACAGTGTGACCTTTTAGGGGAAGAAAAACACCTCTTTTCTGTAATTCTGCAATGTAAATATAGTCATCACTGCAACACTTTCGAGAACACAGCAAACAGACAAGTACTATTGGTGTAAAGAAGAAATGGCCACAATACAAACGCTGTTCTTACCCAGGTAAGGGTAGCGAAGAGGGTTAGAAAACTCTGAGCGAACATAGGAAAGGTGAGGTTTTGTCAGTCTCAAGGGGAAGAAGGATCAAAGTGGAGGAATTCTGTATTCTCTCAGTGTCCCTTTTGCTGCCTGTCACGGCACTGACCCTTGCAGGAGCCCCGGCAGAGCCACACAGCTTCCACCCGCGGGCTCTTGGCGCCGGGGAGCAGGGACGCCTGACGTGGGGAGAAGGCACACGAGACACCCCAGGGATTCCTCCGCCATTCCCCCTCGGGAGGGCCAGAAGGACGCAGCCCCTACCTCCTCCATGGACTCCAGACCCTCGTCCTTGAGGGGTGTGGGAGATTCCCAGAGAGGAGCGCCACGGATCTGCCTCCTCAGATCCCTGGGGCAATCACATCAGAATCTCCTCCCTGCCAAAGCGAAGGGGTCCGTGCTGATTTACACCCACTTGCTCCCTGGGGCTGCTAGTCTGATGCATTTCTATGAAAATGTGTTAGACGGGAGCAGTTGGATGAGAACGGCTGTTGCTGTTGTCACTTGCAGCGTATTGGCGGTTTTATTGGGAAAATGGGAACAGGTGACCTCAAGTTACTTCAACACATGCAGACTCAAGGCCTCATAATCTGAATGAGTGCCTGAGAAAACAAATATGAGATAGGTGCACCTTTGGAAAAAAAAAAATGCCACATTTCATATTTACTTATTTTCTTTCTCTTGCAATACATGGCATACAGGGAATGGTATCGTGAATGAGGAGACTGTAACAAAAAGGTCACTTGGAATAGGGTGGAGAAGACCAATGACCTTTTGGTGGCTGAGGTAAAAGGCAAACATCAGTTTTGTCATCTGTCTTGTAACCCCTTAATGGTCCATGGAAAAAGACACTACTTTTCAGCATTCCCGTTATACCGGAACATGGGAGTAGCTTCCTGGGCAACATTCATATTTTATCCTACTTTACTTAATAATTGTGCCTTTAGGGCACACGTGTTGTATCCTTTAGCGATACAGCATAGTTTGTTTGTTTGTTTAAGTGAACTGTTGTGCATGAAAAGAGACAGGGTGCAAGTCTCAAACACTGAAATAACCATCCTTTGGCGGCTGAGCTGGGACAACACGCGAAGCTTCCCCACCTTCACTGCCACTTTACTTAACTGAGACCTGAAGAGGTCAGCTCTAGGGACACAGGGAAAACATTTGGTCCTTCGCCTCTATGATGAAAGCATCAATAAGAAAATGAAAAAGCTGCGATGGCTGATTTGATACTCATTTCCTAGGACCTGCTCTCAAATCTGTCTCATTTTATGCAGATATGCACACTTCAGTCATTACTAATGTACACAACATTCAGGTGAGGACCTTGGAATGCAAATCTTAGTGGGGCCCAGCTAATCCCCAATTCAGTTAAACAAATATCTCCCTCATATTTTGAATATGCCTTTTGCAAATAATACTTTCACTTGTGCTTTTCATCCACAGGGGAAAAGGAGGAAAGGATTTGTACCTTCCATATGAAAACATTAAGCAAAATTACTTGAAAAATTATTTTAATATAAGTGGATGGGACTTTCCTTTCCAGCTGGGATACGCTATTGATTTCACATGTATTCCCTTTCTACTTTGATCAGTAAAACTGCATACTTACCATAGAAAGTCAAATAGCCAAATATGGCAGTCATAAAGTACATCACAAACATGGCAAAAAATGAGATATTTGAAACCAACTGCATTTTTTTCTGTGAACGGCTGGAGAAAGAAGAAAAAAAGAACACATAAAAATGGTTGGGCGGGATTTTTCAATAGCTGTTTAAAAATGTATTAAGTCTTTGCATAAACATAGTAATTCTGGGGAGGCTCATGAATGCATTTTCATTTAGAACAGGAATTCATTGACAGCTGCACAAAGAAGAGAAGGACTGGGGAAACAGACCCTACTTGGGGCTTAGGTCAAGAAGTGGTGGGTCTGCCCCATGGGTCTGCTCCCTGGCCATACCCGCGTAAACAGAGTGAAGGGTGAAGCCGAGTGGAGAGGGGCGGCCCTTAAACACTTCAGTAACTTATTTAAAAGGTCAAAATAAAGGAAGAGTGAAATTACACAAAGGGAAAAAAAACCCCAAACGTTCTGAACGTTTGCAGAGAAACATTTGTGTCCCCGTGGGTGGAAAATAATGAAGGTATGCAGACCACTATAGACCTGTAAAATAGGTTCAGTGTAAACATTTCATTTTTAGATATTTGATCTGAAATATTCACACTCCGGTACCTAAACTTAGACTTTGTAAATCCGCACGGGGATGCCCTAAATAGGCACCTGGGAACCTGCTGAAGTCGCTTAAAACTCAAAGCACCCAGCAAGTGGCCGGGACCTGAGGGCACCCATGGGTCTGACCGACCCCGACCTCTCCCCTGGGTCTCCCCCCATGGCCCAGGACCCCATTGCGGCCCCCGGGGGCCACCAGCCATGTGGCAGCAGGGCTGGTCTCCAGCTCCCCACAGCCCTGCCCAGCCAGAGGCGTCAGCAAAACAGCAAAGGTCTTTTAGTACAGGCGAGGCTGAAAGTACTTTTTTTCCTGGTACCGCAACAGATTTTTAGTTGCACTGGAACAAATGCCGTTAGCTGAACACACGCCCCTCTCCTATGCCAAATAACGAACGGCACAGTTTGGCTCTCCCCAGGCTGCCGTGTACTTCCAGAGAAAACTCCCCAAGTATTGCATTATCCTCAACCTCCCTCACCCCCGCCCCAGCGGCATGCCTGGGAGGCCAGATTTCCTAGCTGACAGCCATGCTCGTTGGCTTGTTGGGTGTTATTAAAGCACATCTCCTCTGAATGGCACGAATGACTCAGAGCACCTCTGCACTAACATTTTCCATGTAAGGCAGTTCAAAACAATCGACTGGGAAAAAAAAAAAAAAGAGAAAGGCTTACTCTTTAAGTTCGCTGTAAATCGGGAGGACTGACGGGTGGCACACAAACGCAAAAGCAATGGTGGGCAAAGCGTACACGGTCTGTTCGGAGAGAATTTCAGGAAAGAAGTTAAGAAGACATATTTCCCCCAGCGGCATGAAGAAATGATCCGTGTTCAACTACCTCAGCTCCCAACTCTCTGGACTTTTCAACCGAACGTTGAGAGCCTTCAGAGAAGGCAGACGACCTGTCAATTAGCACGTACTTAATGAAATATGGAGAGCAGCGCTCTTTCAACAGGAGGACAAAGTCTTCGCGTTGGTCACGCGAGCACAGCCCTGACTCTGCTCGCAGAGCGCAGCTGCTGGTTTTGCTCCCTGGGATGGGTTTCCCTGCCCAGCTACTGCACACTGTCACGCGTAAAAGGGACGTGTGGTGGGTCACCGCTACGCTACCCTGCCTCGGCATGGAGAGGGGTGCGCACCCATGGCGCTAAGGCTGAAGTCCTGAAGAGGAAGCCCATATCCAGACTGTAAGAAAAGAGAAGAGGAATGCAGAACTTACAAATAAATGGATATTTCAAGGTACCAGACTGAGTCCCTTCATTTCCCAGGCCAACAAAAGGGCTAGGAGGGCTGTGGAGGGAGCATGCTTTTCCTTGGGGAAAGAGAGAGACCGTTACGTCACCAGGAAGCGCAGGAGGCCTCCGGGGGGGACCTCACCCCCTTCTCCACCAAAACCCTGAGTGGGTTTCAGTCCTCAGCGTACAGCCAATCTTCACAAATGATCTCATCGCCCAAGCACTTCCGTTCTCCCCAGGGAACGGGTATGAGCAGAGATCGCACAAAAAAACCCAGGTCCTCCTGCGAGGACAAAATGAGTCCATCCCTACATGCAGCTCTCCCCGGCCCGCTGAGATCTCCTCGCTCTGGCCACAGGCATCCCCTTCCCACAGAAGCCGTCCTGGGGTATGCCCCAGGCCCAACAGATTCAGTAAATATACTGGTTGCTCTCCAGCGGTCCTTCCTCACCCAGGCCTGTGCGGCCTCTTCTCCCTCACTCACAGCATGCTACTGTTGTGGAGTCTCCATCCATGGATATTTATTCAGAAATTGCCCGCACACAGTGCTGGGCAACCAGCCCAGGGTGGCCCTGCTTGAGCATGAGGGTTGGACCAGATGACCTCCAGAGGACCCTGCCAACGTCAGCCATCCTCCCGTTCTGTGAAACTGTCTCTCCACTCGCATACCAAAGTTGCTAAAATGATTGGCAAACTGTTGGCCCTGGGGGCAAATCACTAGAGTTCAGCTCCAGCGTGCCTAGTTTGGATGGATTGATCCTTCCGATCTGCCTCCATCGACTCTTGAGGCAAATGCTGACATTTACTGTAGGAGAAGATGACTGCCCTTCAGCGCTATCTAAAATATACCTACACCTAAGCTGCTATTGCACACCAAGTTAACTAATTCTTGGTGCGTCACACCAGATCTGGGCTGATGGCTACTCCCAACTAAAGACAAGTGCTTGGATTGGCTTCTTCAACTGAAGCTGGTAGGATGAATTTAAAAAAAATTTAATTTTTGCATGCATGTGCTATACACGCGCATTCCCTATGAATGCGACTGCGACACCCTGCGGACCCTGCCCTGCTGGATAAGGTGCTGTTTAACGAGCACTGCACCCCAGCACAGCTGATGGGAGCAATCCTGCTCCCACAGCTACAGCCAGTTGCTCTTTTGCATTCTCTTGGCACAACTTTCCCTGCAGCTGTGTGGCGATGGAGGAAAGCATCCAGCTGAAAGGCAATCGAATTTTTGCTGGATTAGCTTTCAACTGTATCCTTTTCACAATCCAGTTCACCATATGGCTACAGAAACACGTACCCTGTCACAAAGAAGTGGTTTGTGTGCAGGACAGAGGGATTACTTCTGGGCTTTGGATACAGGAACGGCTTACTCGGGAACTACAGCCTAAAGGCGCAGTTGCAGCACGGATAGTAAGAAGCAGTGGAAAGGAAAACTCTCCCAAAGAAAGCTTTAGTTGTCTGGTAGTAGCTCGGGCTCACAGCCTTAGCACATCTACTACCGGGGCAGAGCAAGACCGCAAGGAGGTACGTTCAGCACGGCATCTCCATAAGACTGGGCAAGGAGACCCGTTGTGCGTTCACCATTGGAGCACGAGTGGAAGCATGGAGAATCAGGGCCTACGTGGTGCTGATCGGATTAAGAACACGGGGTGTAGGTGCATATATTATGTGAATTAAAAATAAGTATTATAAAAAGAAACATACCTTGGAATTAAAGATAACATACTTTGGCTTACACATATGTTCATGTGCTGAGCTATTTGATAGGATAGGTGATGTTGTATTTAGCTCCGGTCCGCCACAGGGAATTTGAAACTTCTTGTAAATCACCTAGAATAGGAGTGGAAGACAGCTAATTGCTAACAATAATAATAAAAAGCAAATTAAAATGAAAACATCAGAGAAATGGTGAATATCCTATCAAGTGACTCTCATCCAACAAAGCAAGCAAGCTGAACTTACCACTACCAGGAAAAATACCATGCAGCTTAATGAGAATCCACTGGTATAGCCAAGATACCCTGAAAGAAATTAAACAGAAATCTCATACAAAATTATTTTATTGCCATATCTTGTTTTTTACTTCTTTTTGCTGCTTCGTGAAAAGTTTGAATGTATTATACATTTAATCTGTATCATGAGCTTCTGGGTAGGACGAAAGCCTGTCCTGTTGGTGTGGGAGTCTCCCACGTCGCAAGCCTCCTGGCTTTCAGACAGTCCTGAGCTTTGCCCTGACCGGTTTCACTTCCCGAGGGTCACCTTTACGGCAGTTTAACTAATTTTACTTTTGAAGGAGGCTGTGATAACTGAAGCAAACCTGAAAATGTGCAATTACAATCAGAACATGACCCAGATTCCCTGATACACTTCAGCTGAGTATGGGTTATTTTCTCAAAAGGAAGATCCCAATAGGACTTCAGTGCCCAAACTTGTAATATGGTTTTAAAAAATACATTGTGTACCTACTGGCATCTCTGGGGACTTAAACACATTTGAAAATGCAATCCTCTATACACGCCTTACTTTGAAGTCCAATACCTCCAATTAACCTCATCACTAAAAATTTTGATGCTGATAGAAAAATAAGTTATTTTTTGTAATCTCACAATTTGTGAACTTATTTTTACAGGCTACACATAAGACAGAATTACCTTATGAAGTGAAAACCCTCTTAACTATAATTTTTTAAATCAATTTCCACAATTGTTTGGATGAAGCTGGTTCATACTGAGTTCAACTGCTGTGACAATTTAGGCCTACTTGTTCCAAGATGCTCAAAACACAGCTTAGTCCTGGACCAGGGAGGCTGCTTAGATTACAACGACAGCACATTTTTTTTTGTTATAGTTGAGTTGCCAGTGTGGCTGTCAGTGGCATGATGTCTGGGCCCCTTTATTTTGTTCCCACAATGGCCATTTGCATCTTACCTAAGTTCTTAAGGAGACATAAAGGGAGGATTATACCAAACGTCACTGTGACAACAAGAATCCGCCCATCCACGTACCATGCCCTGTATAAAACATTAAAAAAAACAAACCAGCGTGAGCACACCTTAAACCCTTTCTGGTTTTCCTCACACTCAGTCATCCTCTTTGATTGCTGCAGTTACAGAACTATATTTGGTCTCCTTACCCTACAAGCTTCTACAAAAGGAGAGATGGGGGCCACATCTAAACTCTGTAGACTCTTGAATATCCAGCCCTTAAAACACAGCACTGCTCTGACTCAGATACGGCACATTTTCATAGTCACTAGACAAAATATCACCCTACTGCTGAGATCAGTGAGTGGGACAGAGAGGCAGAGCAACACCCTCCATAACCTGATATAACCACCCTGCCAGGACAAGGAAAGATCATGCAAAGGGCCACACATGCAGCACAGTGGGGCGGGGAGGGGGGGCACCACGATTTGTTTGCTAAAACACCTGGGCACATGCCTGGAGCGGCAAACCAGGCTCCTGCAGGCTGGCACGCACTAGCCAGCCCAGGGTTGTATCTCCTTCTAGCAAGGTGCTTTGAATCCTGCTGGAAAGCAAGAAAGGGGAGAAGGGACAGCATTAGTGATGTTCTGTAGGACCTATTTCCACTGCTCGGTCCAATTTAGTATGAAAGCCTGAGGAACGGGATCTCTACATTTTTCTCATGCACTACTGCACACCATATAACCCAGTGCAAAGGACATTTACCACTATAAAGAAATACTACTCCTCTATTAAAGAAGCTGGTTAAATGTCAAGGAGTGATAAGTGGCAGAAATCTAAGTATAATACTCTGCTGTTGTCATAAGCTAGATCAAAGAACTTCATACTACGGACAGTGCTTTAGGACCAAAATCCTGTAAGATGCTAAGAACGCAGGGAAATACATAATATCTTAAACTTGCACTGTTCCCAGTATCTTCAAGTGTTGTCTGACACTGTAAAAGACTGCATGCTATGATAAAAGGTTTGTATAAATGACAATTCTTCATGAAAATCTGGTGTGTGAAGAGAGTAACTACTGATGGCTTAACCTTTCATTTCATATCCATCCTCTTTTCCTTCCCAAAGTTGTCTTGGTTTTTATTAACCACCTGAGATATTCCTGTGAAAATGTACTTTGACAAACCTGAAGAGTATCCAATACTTAAAAGCTTTTATAAACATACACTTAAGCTTATCTACACAACGTTAAATTCTATAACCTAATCACCAAAATTAATTCAACTTACGAAAAAGATTCTTCTTTTCCCATTAGAAACTTTATGGCAGAAGGCAGCTCGTTTTTGACTATGAAGAGATAGCTCAACATTGCTGGAGGAAAAAGAAGATCAGTTTAGAAAATGGGTAAGATATTTTGCGGAACAAGTACAGAGAAGCATCCTGAACCTTTTCCCACATCAGCATCTGATGATAGAAGATCCCGAACTATAATTGACTCTAAGCTACTGATCATTCAGTAATACAGCATTTCTAAAGGGCTGTATGCGAAGTGTTAGCCACAGCTATACTGAGGAGCATGAAGATCCCAAGATGTCACCGGGAGAGATGTTCCTGGGTTTTATTTTGCAATACCCCTCATCTCCTTTACCTCCAACGTTCTGGAGAGATGTGGATCCGAAGACTATCATTTTCCCTGGGGTACCAAAGACCTGCTCACCCAGCTTTTCATACACCATGCAGCCTGCATGAAAAGAAACAAGGAGAAAGGTAACAAATACACCAGCGAAAGCCGTTGAGTCAAAACACTTACGATTCCTTTTCAGCTAACCACCCATCTGTGCAGCCATATCTGCCCTTTGCAAGTAAACAGAGAGCTCTCTTGTAATTACTAGAGCTGAAACTTATGTAGGAATGTTTGCTTGACGTCTATAAATGTTATCGTTGGCTACCAGTCACTTCTGAAATTGAAGCTCCTAATGAGGCTATTACACCCCTCTAATGAGTCTGTCTATACCCCTAGTGACACGTTAAGTTCTGGTATTCCCACCCTGGCATATTAGGTGTGCGCCCGCAATGAGAGTGACGTAGAAAGCCTCATCCCCAGACAAAACTCACTACAGCAGGATCCACAAGGAGCACTGGCAGCCTGGCCACAGCAGACACAGTACTGCGATCCTGCAATTTTACTTACTTTAACTAAACGATCCAAATGAGGGCAGCCACTGACTTACAGGATGATTTACAATTTCTAATGATGAAGCCTTAACTTCTGAATTCTCCATCTGGTATGGTTTTGGTAAAAGCAGGGAAAGGTGTGAATTATAACTAAAACTTCTTTTAAATATCTGTCAAGCTTGAGAAACTCCTCTATTAATTGGTTCGTGTTTCTGTTAAATGTTTTTTTCCTTGGCTGTGATTTAAGCCGTGAAAAAGACTGGACATTGTAAAGATGGTGAGATATGTGAGAACAGAAAGAGAAGATGTACAGATGATTTTTAAAATGCATCCCATTGTTTGGTTTTCTCTATATTTCCTTATAGCTGACATTTCTGCTGTGAAGCTTGTATAAACAGTAAGTTTGAGCTTAAATGTACCAGCAGCATAGAAACCAGGGCTTAGATTTTGGGAACTAACAGGGCACAAATGTGTCCACAATTAGGCATACGTACCTAATTTAAATAGGCAGTTGCTGCCATTATACATGCTATAACAGTAACTCACGTGTGTCCAAATTACATATTAAAATATCACAGTGTTCTTGTGCACAGATAATTTTAAAAATCTGCCTTCAGAGACTGCTACCCAAGGAAAGAGACTCTTGGGACTTCAGAGCACAGTGACATTTAACACTGTAGGTAACTTCTAATTTCTGTGGTTAGAATATATTTTGCTTACAGTTACACTTCTCTCTTATATTTTCTTCTAGGAAACCTCCTACTACACCACAAAGGCTATCAGGAATTTCACACTAACCATTAAAGCCAAACTGTGTTTCCAGGTAAGCTTCACCACAGGCAAAGATTCATTATATTTCATTTGCAATTAGTTTTGTAGTGCAAAGAAACTATATGAGCTGTTCCTTCTAGCTCACTGAAGACAACATTTCATGGCAGCAGAATTCACTCTTTGTCATAAGTTTTTTTTCTTTATAGTGATGGTCAGATGCTGTTCTCCATTGCCATGTCATAAATTCTTGTTAATTCTGGGCTTCTGACCCAAAATGTCTTAGGCCTTTCTCTTGTGTCAGCAAAGTGACAGTAACTACATTTTACACAAAGCACTTGGCCTTATTTGAGCACTTTTCACCTCTTGTTCTTTACAATTCTACTGAAATGGTATAACAACATCTTAAATTACCTGTTTCCTTTGAACACACCAACAGGAGATATATTGAATAAATAGACAGCAGCGTCACTGAAACCAAAAGCAGCCTACAAAAGAATGGAAAATAAAGCTTACTGTAAGAGCTGAGCTTTAACATTGCAATATTTCATGTCAGGTCATATTCCTGTTGATTCCGAGATAATTTTTATACATTTCTGGCAATGCAAAAAGCCCTGAAAATACATGTAATACACATGCTGTTTGCAGTTCCATCACACCACCACGGAGGTAGAAAGCCCTGCATGTAGAGGGATTCAATCAAGTAAAACTCAGCAGAGCTGCAGAGCACAGCCTGTTAGTGAGTTACACCTCCCCATATTGAAAGAAGCAAGAATAAAGATGTCTTATCAGATAGGAATTATGATTTAATCAGAGCAAGGATGAGCCAGGTATGTCCCTCACCACCCACTCTAAAGGTTTTTTTCTGGAAGCAGAGTAAAAATGTCAAAGGGAAGTCCTCTATTTAAGGACTTCCATAACAAATGGAAGCATCTTTTCCCAGGACATGTTTCATATGCTACCAAAGGGGTGCCCAGATGGCTTTTTATGTGCCTCCCAGTGCCCAAGGGGGAGGGCACAGGGAAGAGGAGGGAAGTTAAGGCTTGACTGGCTTCCCTTGGGAATAAAGGCAGAAACCAAAGGTTTATACTTTGTCCAGGTGGGAACTGGTGTTCCCTCACTGATGTCACTCCTGGTCTGCCGTGATCCATAATTTGACTTCACGTAGAAGAATTGCAGGAAGTAATGACCAAACTGTTTGTGTAGGAAACTTGCTGGCACAAATGATAATTAGTCAGTGCCGGAGGCTAAGTGCATAAAAACACATTTGCTCATTGCTCTATGTCTTTAAGCCAAGCACCATGTGCGCCTTCCCCTCCAACACTCTGACACACAAAGACCTGATGATGTTTTCATGATGTGTGTGAAGAGCATTCAGACAATCTGCTGGCAATTCCTCTCTTTATTATGACAACTACCCTCAGGACACCGAGAAAAACAAGCCTAGAATTTAACAGAAAACAAGCTGCTGCCATACATAGGCAGCAACACATCTTCTTCATAGGAATACATAGAAAGAACGGGATGAGAAGCCTCCTCCCCCCACTTTTTTAGTATTTTAGACTAGAAATTCTTGAGCGCCAAATAACGACCCACAAGTTTCTTGGGGCCGGAGCAGCAGGGAGAAACATAAAGAGGCGATAGGAGGAACTGTTCTTTTGCCAGAATGATGGTTGACAATAACACACGCTCTTTGTACAGCCCAAAGGGTGTTCCTCCTCGAGAAGGTGGGGAAGGGAAGGGAGATTGTGCTGGCTGAGGTCACTCTGCTCCATTTTTTACAGATTTGCTAAGCCCTGCTCCTGCCCGTGTTCCCTGCAGAGCTGTTACGCCCCTGCCTGCCTGCAGGCACGGTGCTCACAGCCCCTGGTGCTCGGCTGCTGGGCTGACTCACTTCCAGCCCCAAATGGCTCTGGCTCTGCATGCCAGCATCAAGTCTATTTTAATATTAAAAGCTCCCGTTTTTCAGGCACTGAGCTCATGGAGCCTTTGCAGCGGTAAAAATAACACTCCCAAGCAGCCAGGTATTTATCTGATCTGTTGTCCTTAGCTCCCCATAGGGTTCTTACAGAGACACTTGGCATTTTCATTAGCGCTGTATGAAAAACTTGTTTGTGTCAGGACTGTGGTATGGACAGGGATATTTGCGCCAGAACCACCCCTTGGAAAGGAATGAAAATGTCCATGCCACTCGCTCTGCACAAATTCAAAACAGAAGCAGGGGAGCTTGCACTGCAGTCCCAAATGCACTCCCCTACTTTTTATTTTGCCTGCTTTTAAAGAAGCAACCGGCACATGCACAAGTTACCTCCCCCCCCAACAAATCCAGAACAAACAGTTTAGGGCAGGGGATTGATACAGTGCTGGGAAGAACAAACTGCTCCTGCAATGCCACTGCTGTTTGCTCCCAGCTGCCACATTACCAGGTCAGCTGAAACCTGTCCTGTCCCCAGCCCTCTCTGGGGGGGCCAGAAGAACCAGTGAGGCTCCTGCAGTCACCTGCCTTATTGCACAGAATAGCTCTGAACTCTCATAAGGAATCGGGTGCAGGAAAGCACGGCAGAGCACGGGGTTTGCCACCGTATGGGCTCCCAGAGGGCTGGTCCGCCAGCCTGCCCTAAACCTGTGGAGGAGTTAGGCTGCAGCTTCGTGACTGTTTCCAGCCAAGCCTAGCAGGAGTGGCTGCAGAAAGCAGTGTGAAACTTCAGCTGTAGTCTCGTACTATACCTCATCTAACAAGCCCCTGTGCCTCAGCAGGGTTTTTCAGTTCACGTGCAGTGCCGGGCTAAATGCAGGCTGAAGGCACCTTGCACTTGGCCAGCCTGTATGTCTGTGCAACGCGATCCATCACTCTGGTCCTGGCTGTCCGCGATGAAACCACAGGCAGCGACACATGCTCCTGCCATCCCTCAGTGGCCTGGCCCATGTCTAACTTCCCAAACTTTTTGTGCCGTCTTTCTGCAGCAAGGTTTTCTCCCCTTTTGCATACAGGAAAGGATGCTCTTTGATCTAGGCTGTAGTTATCAACAATACCGGGATTAAGTTCCTCTGAGTTCCTACCTCAGTTATTTTGCCTAGAAAGCATGATACTTTGCTATGGCACTAAGTTACGCAAATAGGATGTGAGAGTATATACTCAGTGCCATGTTTATTTTGCATGTCTTATGCCAAGAATATAGGATCTGAACTGATCCAGGTGTACATGGCAGCGCACACTTCACGTTGCAGGAGCCTGAAAGCTGCGAGAGTGGAAATCAGGCTGGGTCTGCTTTGTTAGTGCTGAAAATGCTGCTTTAATTTTTCAGCCTCTGCTTTCTACTTTTCAGGGATTGTGCATGCCAATACTGGATAAAGCAACCTAGAAACATTTCAGAACTGTGCTACTCAAGAGCAATGAATTTAAGTGCTTCCTCATGTGCAAAAAGCAATGAAAGTATTGCTAGGACTCTATCTTTAATCGCTTGTAAAGCAGAAATGGTTCTAAGATCTACCTGTGATAGCAACAGCAGAACTATACATTTATGGGAAAAATGCACTGAATGAGAGTGTGAGAAAAAAATCTAATGGACTAGGTTTAACTCTGGGATTATTGCATGATAAAAGAACATTTAAAGCAGTTCAACTTTCAGGCGTAACTAGAGACACCACATTAGGATCCTGTATCTCCAAGCTTCAAAGGGGAAAGCTCTGCTAGCCTGGTCAGGTAGGTCCTGCTAGCTTCCTTACCTTTGATCTCAGCGGGCTGGTCTATCTCTAGGCCAACAGATCTAAAGGTATTATAAAGCTAACAAAAACAATTACCACTTTTAAATACACACAGTTAATTCTGTAGAGAATAATGTTGTTATTTACTTCATAAAATCTCTACATTCAGTTCAGGTTTGGCAGTTTTTTGTACAATGTGGTGGTACAGATCTACACACTCACTACTCCATACACTCACTACTCTGGCCAAGACGAGCCCAGTCACCATCAGACATTGTTAGAAGTTTCTCTGGTGTTCACATCACTGGTCTGATCTACTTCACTTAAAAGAAAGTGCGTTTTTACATCCTTTAGAGCAAACACATTTCACATTTCACTTAACTGTCATGAAAAACTGCTGAAAGAATGAGACAAGGATGAGATTAGAGAAAACTAAAGCATTAAGGAGAAATTGAGGGTGTTCCTTAGCTGAGACACTATTATCACAGAAGAGGTAACAAGGCTGAAGAGAAGTAACTTTTTTTTTTTCTGGTTACACCAGTTTTTGCAACTACCAGTCTGTACCCTCAGAGGTGTGCTTGTCAGAGCATGGGTAGAGTATCACATACAGGTTAGAGTACTAGGTAAAAAAAGCAGCAAAAATAAAATAAGTCACTCTGCATAACAAAGAGTTAAATTAGAGTCCAGCTACTTTATAGCCTAGCTTAGTGACAACACAATTATGAGACTTTGTACATTCTTAATGTAAATGGATTAACTCCTTGGATTATTCCTAGATTTTACCCAACCACAGCAAATTGTAAGCTGGCAGCGTGGATGTAGCTATCCTGGCACAAAACCCCAGAGCAGATGGCTATATGTACCGCTTTGGCCATCCACTCTGCTACATACAGGGCTCATATTATATATTTCCCAAAAACCTAAGAAATAACAAAAGTTCTAGATTTTTAGATTTGACATTCAAGAAATGACACCTCTTTAATCTGTAAACTCAATAACAGTGTTGAACAGTTCTCAAAGACTGTAAATTATTGTATTTCTTCCCTCAATGAACATTTATCACTGAAATCTTAACAATCACTTTTCACAATGAAACGTCTCATACTGCGATCCAGAATAACACAGAATAACACTGTGTCTTGCTCATTCACTGGCACCATTTCATTTTTAAACTATAAAATTCTCCTTTACAAAATGCCTCTTTTTTTGCTGGAGCTAAGCACTCTACCTCAATTCTTTTTTTATACTAAAATCTTGGCTATATTTATGTTGGCTCTGAAGGACTCTCACATAAGAAACTGAAGAAACTGTGGGAGTGAGATGAAAATATTATATGTAACATATAAAGGAATATAAATA
Organism: Harpia harpyja; assembly: GCF_026419915.1. Taxonomy (NCBI): domain Eukaryota; kingdom Metazoa; phylum Chordata; class Aves; order Accipitriformes; family Accipitridae; genus Harpia; species Harpia harpyja. The sequence continues at coordinate 35,810,136 of NC_068945.1, read as the reverse complement.
TTCTTTTTCTTGGTTAAAAAAAAAAGTAGTTATTGCACCATGCTTTGATGAAAGCTCTGGAGATCCTGTGACACAAATAAGAACGAGGTACTATCCCACTGCACCTATTACTACTGAATATTTCCGATGTATGTGTAGCTTGTGGACCATAGGAAAAATCCCTGGCTAGGCTCAGGTCTGTAGTAAATAACAGGGACTTAATTTGCTCTAGCATTACAAGTAGTGGCTTTTCCCCCCCAAAAAAATCTGACTGAAAAAAAATGTCTGAAACTTGCAGCTAACATTTTCAGGCTTGAATGCTGTACTTGATTACAGATGGACTATAAATTCCTCCGCTTGCTGGCAGCACACACATTCTTCAAACGCAGTGAAACTGCACAGAGATCAGCTACTCACCACGCGAATACTTACAGAAAAAGAAGAATTCCCGTGTTGGCCAAGGCAAAAGCAAGACCCAAAATCCCACTGCCCATAATAGCATTGCTGAGGTTGAAGACAGACATCCCCAGCGAAGTAGTTCCTGGGATCTGGAGAAGTAAAGACAGATGCATCAGCAACAGCTTGGAACAGAGCAGGGAAATGCATCTGTGCTTCAAAATCCACGTTTTGCGATATATCAGGTATAAGTAACTACTGCTCTAGAAACAACTTAATAAAAACTGGTTTGAAAGAGGAAAAAGTGTCGCTGAACCCTGCCACAGCTACACTCTGATTGCTGTCCTGTAGATTTTGTAAACTGATGTAAATGGTATAGGCAACACACAACTGATACCACACTTTCAGTATTAAACCCCATCTTTCACGCAACCCACGAAACATCTTAGGCCCATGATTTATATATTGTAAGGCCAATAAGGAACCACCAGGACTTCCTGCCTAACACAGGCCAAAGGGATTCCCTTGCCTCAACTTGACCAAAATGCTTGGGCTTTTTGGTTTTGGGGTTTTTTTTTAAGTGCTGAGCACAGGCAGTTCCTATTAGAACCTGAATTTCATTTATAATTGTGTGTGCCCACCGCTTTTGAAGACCATGTCTAAGGCCCTTCATATACATAACATACAGTTCATTTTGACAGGGAAAAGAACAGCAAGAGTCTTACATATTCATCGCATTTCTTCTTCTCCAGGTGGCTGTTTGTGAGACTTCTTCTGCTTTCTCGATCCGAAATAAACTTGCTGAAAGAAGTCAGAGGATTTATTTCCAGCAAGTGTTTAGAAAATGCGACCACATTAATTCCATGAGCAGCAAGTGATTACAAAATAGGCAACGTATAAAAACTGTATGCAAAAAGAGGTCAAACTCATAACTTTAATGAGCCAGGCTATGCTTCACTGATACCAGCGTGCATTGGGCATCAATAAAGGTAACATGAGCACAAGATCAGAATAAATGTATATATACAGAATGGTCTTTTAGGAGATTTAGTAAAGCAGCATAAATGTATATATACAGAATGGTCTTTTAGGAGATTTAGTAAAGCAGCAGCACCGATTTTGTGGACGGGAAAGTAATTTGTTTGCACAGACACTGAGAGGAGATACTTCTCTAGGTGTCCTGCAAGGTGTGACCGGTACCCCCTGCTCCCGACCCCTGCTCATGTGCTTAGCATAACTAACACCATTTTATCAGGCAAGCAGCCATTCTTCGTGACTGAGCGGGCCATGCATCCATTCCCTTTCCCTCGTTATCAGGCCCTGAAGGTCCTGTGAACCAAGCAGACAAACCAAACAGATTTCTCCTTTCCCTCCCTATTGGCCTCAAGACTCCTGGGTGCCAGCCCAATTACTCCCCTCCATGCCAGCCTGGAAGGTCCCAGGTACCCTGCCCACCCGCTGATTCTGTGCCACACTAATCGTAATATCCTGGTAAGAAAATAAAGCTTTAGTTGTAACTACAATTTAGTGCCGTCATTATTCTGCCAAGGATCCCTAAAAGAACCTGTCTGTCCCCTCAGTGCCGGGTGACAGTGCGGCACCCTACAAAACCCTAAATTGCCACCGTAGGGTGGGTACGGCTGGAGTTCAGAGGAGGAAGAGGAGCTGCACGCAGCCAGCACTGCCCGGACCATCGTGAACCGGGCGACCTGCTCTGTTGGTGCATCGTTCTGTGCTACTGGATTTTCATTTAAGTGTCTTCAAAATTCAATACTGAATTCACCATACTGCAAAATTAAACACTTCTGTGCAAGGAAACATGGAGTAAACAGCTTTTCTTTCTCTGCACCCTTTACTTGTTCTGTGTCCTTGATATAGCCACATTTAGGAACTTTCCGTCACCAGAACAAGATTTGCCTCCCGTGGCTGCGTCGGTAACCTTGGGATTTACGACACTTCTGATTTGGATGAGCTGTTATCTTCTCCCAGATCCTCTCTTCAGCAAACATTTTAGTTTGTGTAAAGCATTCTTTCAGATTTTCATCTTTTGAAGGTTTATGCACAATTACATCCCTGGCATCTTCGTTAATCCACAGATGGTTCTTAGGCTGCACTGGCTAATGCATCAGCCATCGTACGTGTTATGTACCTAACCAGGGGCTGTCACCAAGTGTCAGAGACCCTTTTTGCTGTAGGTAAATTCAGGTGGCCCTTCTTAAATTCAGACAAACAATATGCTGAACACAAAGAGCAGCACCGCTGGCCTTTCCCCACAGCTGGGAACATCTACTGGCCGGGGATGAGTAGCTCAAACCGTGACTCAAGACTGTGCATCGCTTAGGTACATCCAGCGGTATTTAGGCTGGTAATATAACCGTGAACTCATAAAGACAGAGCTCTATCAAACTTCCCTGCTACCCTGGTTGTGGCCTAATTACTAGCGATATATGCTAACACAGCTTCTAAGCGTATGCCAAAATCACGCAATTGTAATGCTGCTGACTTGGCTTCCACAGCTGGCGCTCTGGGCCCTGTGTCTTTAACATTTTGTGTACTACATACACATTCTGAGTCTATCCCTTAAATCTGGGCATAGCTGGCAAAAAGTATGTAGTATTTTTGACGGTTTTGTTGCAACTTTGACTCCTACCCGTTGGTCTGCTTTGACTTCCTTTATAACAATAAAAACCAACTACAGGCTTCTCTTATACTTTTTAAACTACTAACTTCAGCAACTAATTTGCTGCAAAACAGAGACACTGTGCCAGGTTTACCAGCCCTAACGCAGTTGGAATAGGTGGCTGAACCTCTCCCACTGTTTTAGGAAGTGAAAAGCAATCACTTCTAAGATAGACTGATCCAAAATTAACTTTCCAAAGCTCACCGTGTACGTATTTCATCCTCATGGAATAAAATCTCAACCTGATTCAGAGCATGTGCTTTTTTTCATGTCTGTTTAAAGCCCATCTCTTGAACGCAGGCAGCAGAGTGTGAACGGTTTGAAAAAGACATTCCAGCTCTCTCTCGAAACACCCCGCAGGCAATTTGTACGGGCAGGAGCACAGAGAAGAGTTTTGTCTCTTTTGGATTTGTAAGTGCTGCTGGGAACATCTGTGGACTTTGCCTTCTTCTGTCATTTATGGAGATCATGTGTCATTTTAGATTTTGTCAGAGTTATGATAGAAGTAACTAGTCTGCTCCCCCCACTTCTCCTTATCCCTCTGCAGCCAGTCCCCCCCTTAATAATTACAAAAATAACAAATTTGTAGATACTATTATTATTGCCACCTGGTATTAAAAGTTTGATGAAAATTATTGTGAAAGAACCAATGCACGATAAAGACAATACTTGAGTAATATTGCTTGAATATAAAGTGACCATGGGACTTTCCATTAGAATACTTTTGACAGAGGAAACAGCTTCTGCAGACCTGGCACCTTCTGTGGCCAACAAACACATTATTTCCTTCTGGATGGGACTTAAGAAAACTAGTCTGATTTGATAAATTGATCCAAACTACTTTCTTTTGAGTTAGTCCTACATTAAAATGGACTGGGATTGTTGTCCAGCCTCTCATCTCCTATTGCAAGCTCGGCTCCTCATCCACCCCACATTTACCTCACACTGCACATTTTTCTCCATCTATGCTGTGTGATGTGTACGGGAGGGCAAAGTCACACATGGGGCTCCCAAATCACGGGGTTCGTTGCATTGAGCCCAGCTTTTTTACGGGGTGCTTCCCAGTACCTGCCTCCCAACACCAGGACAGCTTGCCCAGAAAGCTCCGCAGTGATGTGGTGGTGGGAGATGGGGGGGTCTGCCTGATCCGGAGGCTGTGCTGCATTTGCTGTTGCAGGCAACTTAACCTGCAAGTCCAGACAAGAAGGTTGCCTCGGGACCACGCTCAGTAGGTCGTACAGACGTACCATATAACAGCCTAAGTTTTCCATAAATGGAATGTATTACTGAACTGAAATTAAAAAAAAAAAAAAAAGTAGGGGGAATGTAATCCAATGGATTCAGCAGAAACAAATTTTCCCAAGATTTTGCTTTTTATAACATTTTTTTTGTTTCAGAGTGGTTTTTTTCCCCTATAGCATATGAGAGGAAACATATGTTGGAATACTGGAATTTCTAGTTAAACCATGACATGCATCTGCTCTGCTTAATAGAAGTGCTTAGAAAACGAGCTATTCATTGTCACAGAATGTTGTATGTTTGACCTCTATAAATATGACACGAATGAAGTGAAATGACTGTTTACTCCAGCCTCTCCCAGCCCTCCCAAGGACTAGAGGCCACTGTGACAGGTGCTGTGGAAATGCGCAGTCGGATCGTCTGTGCCATCAAAGCCTTCTGACTCCCTGACAAGCATGAAATCCATTTGTGCTGTTTGTTGTCTTCATTTCAAATACTTTACTCATCGTTAAAAGACATAACCTGTTCTTATATGTTTCTGCTTTCCTGCTGTGTTTCCTACATCACAGCTGATTATGAACAGCTTATACACAACTTTTCAGATACACTAATAAAATACCCTGGCCAAAAAATAATCAGCTCATCCTTGCGATGCATGAAGCCTCATGGTTGGCTTGGAAAGAATTTCTTCATCTAATTCTTTTCCTGGTTTGATTTAGTGCAAAGTAGAAACTTAGTCTTATTGATAAAGTGGTTTTAAAAGGACCATATTTAACTATGGTTTCCAAATTTAATTTATTAAAGGACTTAAATGAAAAATGTTTGATGAGGGTGAGCTAACCATTTTGGCTAAGCAGAGTTATCCAAAAACCATTTAGCCATCTCACAGATACGTTTAAACATAATTCAATTAAAGTAATATTTGACAATGCCTTAAACATTTGTTAGGGAAAGCTAGTTTTGCCAAGATGACAGAACTTTATCCTTAGGCAGCTTCTGAAACAGAGCGCTAACTTGAGCAATGGCAAAGATTTCCAGGGCAGGCAGGAACAAGACGTGCAGAAGAAACCTTGGTCTGACTTACACTGTGAACTTGGACCAGATCTGGGTATACCTACTAACAACCTTGTCAACCGAACAAGGGGTGCTGATAACTTACTAGTAGCTGTAAACCAAGACAGGCATTCAGCCAGCAGCTTCCCAAGAGCACTGTCATAGTTACAGGTAAGGAGTAAGTCATCTAAATACTGGTTTACAGTTATGTGCAGAGGTGGCAAAGTTTTATAGCCAGGATAGATGGTTAAAAGTCACCAAATCCCTGTCCGGATTTGGTGCAAGTCTCTTTATTGATATTCCCAGAAGAATTTCAACATCTGCATTAAAGAAAAACCCCTCCCAATACAGCCCCTTCCAAACAACATCCCCTCCCTCCCTACAACTGCATATATAAATGCATATTTAGGCCCAGAAAAGGCTGGAAGTCCAAATGAAACTAGAGAATTCTTTTCCAAGATGAAAAAATACTTGGAGTTTACAACCAGACCTGGAATCAGCCTCTCCCCTGTCTACCTTCTCCAAAAGACCCTTAAAAACTCTGCTCTAGCTGAGCTTGAAAAATTATGCACTGGGAGAAAAAAATGTTTAAAATGAAATAGAGAGTGCAAAATCAAACAGGTGGAAACAACAACAAAAAAATTAGTTGAAAATTGCAGATCTAATCTAAAGCTCAAGTGAAATCAACAGAAAAAGTCGCACTGATTTTGATGGACTTTGGAGTTTCACAAGGCCTCGCATCATGTGCCAAGCAGCACAAAATGTGTTCTTCTGTATGCCTGTTAACCTCTTATTCCATGGAGACAGGGCGTTTGCCAAAATAGCTACAGGAAGGGAATAACCACATCCTTTCGGGATGCGTTTGGCAGGGTCTGCCCGCCTGCTCATCCCCCATGCCGGTGTGGAGGTGCTTGCACCGGGCAGTGGCCTCGGGTGGCTCAGCCCCAGGGGATGCCAAGCACCAGTGCCAACGTGCTGCTGCACTGGAAGCTGTGGTCAGCATGAGCTGCCTTGAAACTCTTTGTTTTAGACATGGATGGGAACATGAACACACCGGGATATAGAGGGGGAAAAATACTCATGCACGGGATGGATGAAAAAGTGGCTGTCCCGTGAGCACCTCGGCAGAGGGATAATAGACAACCGTAATGGGCTGCATCCTACAACCAAATGATGCTCTGCAGAGGAAAAAAAGTTCTCCAGAAAGGAATGGAGAATTGTGGAATATGTTCATCTGCCCTAAGAGCCAGAACAGTAATCAGAAATTCTGCCTCTGAGTTTCTGATGCTCTTTCCTCACCCCGCTTTTCTTCTTCCCTTTGCAGGCAGTCTGCATCTGACCCTGACCTTGCCACGCTTATGATGCTCTAACTCCACAAAGCACATTGTGACCACAGAGGATCAGGCACATACGGCACGCTCCTTCCCCACCCTCCATCAACATTCACTGAAAGATAAAGCGCTAACAGGGTTTTTTCCCCATAACAGTTACTGGTGGCACCAGCCAAAGCGCTGGGGAGGCACAACCAGCTCGGTACAGCCACTCCTTCCCTCAAGGACATAAATGCTCGGCAGGCTCCGGGAAGCAAATTTACCACTGTCAGCCCCTGAGCTCCTCGCCTTATGAAGTGAGCCAGCAGGAAAGCAAGCAGGTTCATACTGGAACTGTTTTGTTTTGGCAAAGTTGGAGGGTTTGGTTTTTTTTCTTGCTCTTGCCTTTTCTTCTCCCTTTTTTTTTCTTTTTTTTTTTTTTTTTTTACACAGAAGTGGTTTGCATTTTGTTTTGGCACTTTCCATCAAAGCAGTTGCATCAGAAAATTCCTGACCAGCTCTAATCTTCAACAGTGCAGCTGTACTGCGGTCGCACCGCTACACGGTGCAGCTGGTGACCGCCCCAGGACTTCCCCCGGGGGGGGAAGGCCCCTGCTCCGTCCCAGGGTTTGGCTGGCTGCTTTTGCTATGTGCACGGTATGGCCAACGTTGGGTGCCGATTCCTGCACGACGTGCCACCAAGCTCCCTGTCTGCCCGCACGGCCGCGAGAGCCACACGACTTTACCCTCACATGGGAAAAACCAGCTCTTACTTCTGTTTTTACACTAGAAAGTGTGAGTTTGTCCAGGCAGGCGGAGAAGCTGCTGCCAAAAGGAAGACAAAAAGGCAAGAGAAGAGGTTTTTAAAGACCATAAACACAGGCGACGGCAGCCCAGCAGTAAAGGAGCAGGATGATATGCCGGCAGAGGCTTCCCAGCAGCACCAGTGCCGGGCAGGACTGGATCCCCACACGAGCACCAGCTGACCAGTGTGCTCCACCTTGGTTTGCGATATTTGAACAGGAAGTTTGATCGAAAAACAGCTTCTTGTTTTACAGCTCACAAAACCCAGACAGGGTCCGTCAGCAGGTCTCTGCTGTGAACAGGGCAGCTCGGCACCTGTTGGGGGCTGGTGGAACAGGCTGCTCTTTGGAAATGACTGTACAGCTCATAGGAAAAGCCGACAGCCTAATAATTTAAGCAAACCTAATGATTTTCACCCATACTGATAAATAGATGCATTTTTTTAAACTTGACATGAGTTATGTATAAGTCTCTGTTTTACCATCTTCTTGCCATCCCTGCCTCAGGGAGCGACAGCCGCTGCCTGGTTTATCTTGCCGAATTGTGAAAGTGGTCGGGGACTACGTTTGCTGCCAACCACACCAGCTGTAAATCCCCAGGAGCTTGGGTGCACAGAGGTGGCCAGGCAGGTTAAAATTGTCATATCAGAGATCAAAGGTCAACAAATTATGCCGTTGGCCTCATTATATTAATTATTATTGCTTCTTTGCTGTATCCAAGCAGACATTTCAAAATGTTGGCTTTTTGCTACATTATATGTTTGTGCATTTTATTAGACTAATTTGAAAGATTCAAAACGATGAATAAATTGCCACTCTGTTTGCTTTATCTGCTGTTGCAGCCTATGCCCAACAGATGTCACATATGAAATTCAAATTACATCTTCAAATGGAGCATGACTTGGTAATGAATAATTCAAGACATATACTGAAAATTAGAATGCTGTTTTTAAACAGCGTGTTTCTTAGCACAGGCAGCGTCAGTGGAAAAATACTCACCTATTTATCTGGCCATTTTCCACCTCTGTGAAATCATTTGAATCATTGCTGATGTTATCATCTTCAGGGACAGTCATATTCTGCAATTCAGTCAGTTCTAATCCAGCTTTGAAAGGCATCCTGGGTGAGGAACTGTACCTATCCAAGTGTTTCTCCAAATATTAGTGTTTGGTTGGTATCTCGTGAGTAAACTGCAGCCAGACTGTCAGCAACCTAAATAAAACACAAGAAAAAAACCCAAGATGTATACCACCAATAGCAGGCAATATCACCAGAAGAAACGAGTGAAACCTGGACAAGAGGGACCGTCCTCAGCAACCAATTTTGTATTGTTAGAAGGACCTCAGGTTATATCCTAAATGCATTGCACAACGGTAGTAACCTTATACGCCTGAATGAGATCAACTTCACTAACCTTATAAATATACCTGGTCCCGCAACCAACTGCTGAAGACAGTACTTGTATTTATAAACTAGTGAGCGAACCAATCCTATTTGTTTCAGGAAAAAAGGTTAACCACCTACAAACTGAGGAATAAAACTGATTTGCTTGTCCAAGTCCCTTTTTGATACTCTGTGTTTGTCTTCTGTATGTTCTCCATTCCTACTTAAAAGTATAAAATATATTGTGTCCGTGGTGTTGCTAAGTGGATGGAAGGGATAGAGTTATCCCAGTGCTCTGTTCTACTAATAGCTGTAGTCCAGGTATTTGAATATGTTCAAGTTTTTTGGTAAAGAGGATGTGCAGAGGATGCTTTGTGTATGGTTAAACTTACCCTGAACAAGGACAGAAACAGACAAAACCAAATCCCTAAGCTCATGTATCATAGGAAGAAAGAGTAATGTATATCTTGTGTCAAGCAGTTATTATCTAGAGATCGGGTCATCTCTCCTCTGATAGGTGTGTTGCATAAGAGCACCAAGAATAACACCAAAGGCAGATCAGCCGAGTCTGCTACAGTGACATATTTCCTCATCAGCAATGCAAATCAACCGAAAGACCAATATTTTCCAGAGTCCAATCACTCTTCGGCTGAGCTACAACTCCAGCGTGGTGCTGAGGCAACAGGATGTTACTCACGAACGAGCTCCTGCACCACAACTCTCTCAGTTCCCGTTTTGTGAATGAATCTCCTGCAGTATTGCCAAACGACTATTCACCCAGGGGTACTTGGTGAATGCTCAGATGCCAGATTAATTTGGGGATATTTTTAAACTCCCAGGGCTACCTCAAACCCATCCAACTGCTCGCATGCAACCAAAGAAGCAGGAGCATCCCTGGCTTTTGCAGGGCACTACGCCGAGGCAGGAGGATGTAGTTCACTCGTTCAGTTATGACATCTGCCTGTTTCAAATTAAGTTTACAGGATCCAATACTTCTGGTTTATACCACATCCCCACCACGCAGAAAAGGCCTTTGCAAATGAGCAATTTTTCTTCCCCTGTAAATACTTTCTCAGAAATGTAGTTTTAAGGTTTACGTGTGCCCTTAACATTTCCTCAAGAGCCCAAACCATCCAAATTTCAGGTGCAAAGTTTAAAGGCTAGCCTCGAGGCTTACAGTAGGGCCGGATCTGCTCTTTTCTGCTGAAGGAGCAACTAAGCACGTGGTTACGGTGGCAGACGGGGCCTGGTACAGCCTGGTGCGAGGATGGTGTTGGCGGGGATGCGAGCTGGGTCCTTTTCAGCTCCTCTGCGGAAGAGATTTCCACTACAGATACCAGGAGAGCGACCGCTCAGGTGTTAAAATGTTGGCACAATTAAAAAAAAAAAAGTGGATTTAGGCTGCTGATAAATAAATGCAGACTGGCAAGCAGAGGGTGGTTTTAGCAGTGACATTCTGGAACAGTCTTCCCGGAGGCTGCGGGGATAAAATAGTCTACCTATTTTGGAAGAGAAGCACGATCTTTTTATAAAAGGATAAAGCCACAGGAGATGGCGACTGCTGAGGTGGCAAGGACCGAGCCCGCTGAATCCTGAAGCTTCTTGTGACCATGAGTTCCTAAAATAAATAATTCCTTAATAGACCTGACAACCTCTGTACCGAGATCTGTATCCCCTGACATTTAAAAACCCGTGTAAAAAAGTGCATGTAAGATTCAAGCAGAGAAGCTTTCCCTTTGGGCGCCATTTTGCGTCATGGTCCCCCAGGAGGATTTTCAGAAAATGACATCGCCTGTGCTCAAGAAAATGACATTGCCTGTGCTCAGTAGATTCCCCGTTAAGTGTTGCAAAAGCAGGTGCTGAAATTAGCACTCCTGTGAGGTAAATGGCGTGCTGGGGAGCAGACTTCGCGGCTCGCTGACGTGCAGCTCCCGCTTCGCCCTTCTGCCCCTCTGTAGCTGAAATGCTGCAAGGCCGGACCGGCAGGAGAACGGCTGGCTGGTTTATCTACAAGGAATCTTTGCGGTGAGAAAGTGACACCCTTTTTTTGTCTTAACCAAAACTCTGATTCTACAGAAAATGGATTGAATGAAGACGCAGGGAAGCCTCAGTGCAAGGAGTGCCAGCTGAAGCACCACAATCATTTCAGCAGATCCCAGGTTTCGGGCAGATGAGTTGCTCCTGAAGCAGCGTGACACCAGGCACACCTCTGAATCTGCCTCGGAGTCTCGCTAGGTTAAGTGATTTACTAAAAAAAACCAAACCAAACACCAAACAAACCCCTGAAACCAAAAAATTGTTGAGTGAAATAACACACTGCACCTCCAAGTATGAGAAAACCTGATCTCGGCACCAAAACAGAAGGAGGGTGAAGAGAGAGCGGTGGGGCTGGGGACTGAAACTTTGACTGTCACAGCATGAACTCATCGCAAATCTTTGGCACAGGATAACCACCTCATCCTTAGCACCTCCAGCTGTAAAATTAGGATGGTAATAGCGACAATAACACTCAGTTTGTGAAGCGCTTGCAGATTCAGAGGGAAAGGGCGATGGAAGTGTGATACCTGGAAAAAAACCACTATGCAAACTGCAAATTTTTTGCCAAGATAACTTTACCTTAGATATATACAGAGCAAGCCCTTTGTCGCTGCGCATCACTCTAGGCACCCTCCACAGTCAGCGGAGCACAGGTGGTGGCATGAATTTCACCCCCAAATCACCTACTTTAAATTTCAAGTTCATGGATGCGACAAATTGCGGCGTCTAAATAAAATCTACGGTCCCAAAGGGTAGGGTTCACGTCAACCAGCTTTATTCCCTACAAGTCGAGCATCACTTGGCCTCTTGGTGCTGCCAGAGGACAATCTGCCCTGGCCCACGGGAGGGGTTTGCAGCCACGCTGTGCTGCTCTCTGGAAATGCAATAGCTTTGCTCCCAAAGGGAGCTTCGACGCTGGGGATAGCCGAGCTAAGCAAGTCGCCACCTCAGGTGTAGGTGCCACTAATGCCGTGGGAAGAAAAAAAAAAATTTGCTTCGACTGATAAGAGTTCACCATATGTTGATGCTGAGCTACCTTGGAAGCAGCATGGTAATGTTTGTACTTTTAAGGCCTTTTCATTCAAGAAATGTCATGAAATAAATGCAAATAAGAATGCTACATTGGCAAAAGTTCCTAGACTGAGCTTTATTCCTAACTCACATTGAAAGGCAGTAAATAATCATCTGAAGAGTGACTGTAGCAACCCCAATGACTTCCAGTCACTGTGCCTACTACTCTGCCCAGCCTTCAACCTCCCAAAAAGGAAACTTCCAGAGACCTGCCATCAAACCTCTCTCTCCAGACACACACACAGTAAATCAACAAGAAGAAACAAGAATTTTGTTCTTACTTCAAACTTGTCTACTCGGATGGGCAAACGCTCCTTCCTGAAGCAGGAATCATCCTGAGAGAAAACCAGGAAAGAGCTAATGACCCTTCTAAAGGAACCTCAAAGGTCTGTGTCTGGTAGCTGATCTAGCGCTTCCGTTTAGCAGAAAAAGCACTGCTCTGGCCTAGGAGCTTGGCTTTCTCTTTAAACATCCCATGACACGTCTTGTAAAAACCATTATGCATAATTTATTCATCGTGTGTTCCTTGCAGAATATGGGAAAGATTACAACTGGTCAGAGACTTCAGAAGGAGGACTGTGAGATGACACAAGAAGATAAAATGAGTTTATTTTTCTCAAGGACATTGAGACCTTCACAAGCCATTAAAACACATTCCAAGAACTGGGGTCATTTTCTCTGTTGCCTTCTGAAACATCCAAAAAAAAAAAAAAAAAAAAAAATCCCTGCAACTCCAGTTTTCTGGACTGTTAAAATTCCACAACGGTAGTAATGGGCTCAGAAAGTTTGTATTTGAAAAAATATGGTAATACAGACAGTCTAACTTTATTTATTCTGCTGGCTCAAGCATAAATCCTTTCTGGGCAGTACCTGGAAGAGGTGTAATCGCAGAAAACACTTCGCTAGAAGTTGTGTTTTTAACAGTAACATTATCACTCCCAGTGGTAATGGTGATGGCTTAATTCACGGGCCATTTTTTTTTTTTTCATATCCTGTAAATGACATCATTCTAAAAGTGCCACCTTAAGACACGTGGCTGCCCAAAAGCTGACCGAGTAGGCGAGAGGCGTTTGGGTAAGTGGTCGGGTTGGACACCATCTCGCCCGTCTCTGGGTATGGTTTTTGTCATGAGCCCTTGCACACTCACCAGGCACTTCATTCACTGCGCGCTTCCCGCAATCAAACGGTTGTGGGGATGACAAATATCCAAGACACGCTAGGCAATTTTAACTATGGAATTCAAGATAATATGCTTAAAAGCTGAAATATGACTCAACTTTTTTCTCAAAGGAAGTTTTGCCAAAAACTCCTCTTGGTCCTTTACGAGTCATCAGAATCCAGCGCTTGAGTTTCACACAAGCTGGTTTTATTCCTGCAAAGCCTGAGATGTGATACGTCTTTCTGTGCTCATACTTTTGAAAGTTCTTTCAAAGAAGAAGAATACAACCAGTAAGACGCCACAGATATAAATAATGAAACACTGAGCCTGAAACTCTGTGTACGGACTATTCACTTAACTGACAAAAAGCAATAACGGGCTTTCTACGTAACAGTATCACGTTGGGCGGCGGGGAGGCAACGATCTCCTTTTTTTAAGCATCAGTGACACCTGACATGTGGAACATAAAGCTCCCGATTTACTCCTCGTCTACAGGAAGGACAAAATGGAGAGATTAGAGAAGAGCCACCGAGATAACAAAGAGCTTGGAAATTAAAGACTGACTCACATCCACTGAGCAAACATCTGCAGTGCTTGAAATGTCATTGCCTCCAGCTCCTCGGTACTGCCCCTCTGCAGCAGGCTGCAGCCGCAGGAGCGGCGGGACGAAGGGGCTTCACCCTGGCCCCACCGGCTCACGGAGAACCACCGAGGTGCCGGCATGTGCCTGTCCTGCCCACTGGCAACGCCGAGGGCCGTGCGGCGGCTGGAAGGCCTTCCAGCTGCTGCAGCTGTTTGCTTGGCAGCGGCGAGCCATCACCTTTCGTTTCCAGGTTCCTTCTCGCTCACACAGCCCCCACGGCACAAGGGATGGAAAGAGTTAAAAGATTAGGTTGGGGGGGGGGAAACAAACAAGTGACAGAAGGCTTGAGAAGCAAACTCAGGAAAGGATGCTCTAAAAAAGAAGTGATGAGCACAAATATGGTTTCTCAACCTATCTCTCGGTACTGCGCAACCTTGTGCTGCAACAGGAAAATGTTCCTGCTCTGCCCCGTCGCTCTCCACGCTGCCATAAAGAAAGGGAAGACAGTCCCAAATTAAGTCTCGACAGGCTACTCAGCTGATCAAAGGCAGGCAAATAAGAAATCATAAAAACCCAGTCTGATTCACCCAGTGATTCATTACTTTAGGCAAAACACTTAAAGATGAGCCATAAAGGAAAATGGTTTTAAGTACATTTTTGTTTTGAGCCCTTCCCAGTCAATTTAGGGAAGGCATTTGGCAGAGGAATATAGTCACATTTTTTCCTAATTATATTTCTCTGTGAAATTCTCTCAACAGTCTCCGTTTTTGCTCCAGAGATCCCAGAACGCACCGCCACGAATAAACGAACTGTTGTCTTCCACAGAAAGTGGAAGCGCTGGACGAGTGGGGCTTTATAGGTTACAGCAACGAAACAGACTATCCAGATGTGTTTGTAAGGGCTAAATAGCAGCTCTGAAATTCTTATTTAAAATAATTTTTTTGCTACAGAAGGAAGAACCCTTTGCATAAATTCACACGTAACTCACCTTTCTTTCTGCTCCAGTTTACAAGTAGTTTGTTTGCTTCAGTTTTCTTGACTGTAAGAGACTCAGAGTGATATTTACCTGATAAGCTCACACAAATATTATGGGAATTAACCGCAAAAGGGCCATGAAACACTTTCAACACGAAAAAGCTGCCATTTTTTCCCAAGCGTGACCGCTCAAACTTCTTGGATTGGATTAAGAGCACAAGAATAAGTACCTATCAGAAAGGAAACTGAATTCAGGCTTAGAATATTTAAATATTCTCACAACATCTTGTTTGCCTTCACAATACAAACTTTCAAAGCGGTGGTTATTGTCACGCCATGTGCTAAGCATGTTTCTACAGAAATGAGCAAGCTGAGAAAAAGACAGGGGAGAGCACGGGGGGAAGGAGAGCCCCATTTCTGCTCAGTCACCACTCTTCCCCCGGTAAAGAACAAACCCCCAGATCCAGAAAACCCCAACGAAATGTAGGACAGAGACCCAGGATGAGCAGCCTGCAAGCAGACCAGCTTGAGAGAGCCCTGCCTCCCCTTCTAGCCTTTAAAAGCCTTTAAAAAGCAGGATTTGGAGGCGAAGGAGAATTGATCCTCCATGTTCTACAGCAGTCTGCGGAAAGCCCCGGACGACTCGGAGGACAATCCTCTGCACAGGGGTGCGCGGAGCGCGGCGCTCGTTGCCAACACGTCTCCCGTCCTCATCTGGGCAGGAGAGCCCAGTTGGTCTAACTACAGCGTAAATGGTCTCAAGTGACAAGCCAGAGGATGCTGCAGTGTGCTTCAGTGAAGTGCTCTCTCTATGGTGCCTCTTAAAAAGAAAAAAACCTTCCAAAAAAAGGGCAAAGTCAAATAGGAGTCGTTCAGTACGACAGTGAAGCAGATCCCATTTTAGTCAGTGAATTCCCACCAAGCCACAGCAGAAGGCCTCTGCTCACCGGCAATATGGCAGTTCCTAGATTTCAGACAGGTTTTGCCAGTCGATTTCAGTGCAATTTTGGCATGGGCTCCTAGCCTGAAAAGGGCAGTTATTGATACTCTGTATCCTTCAGCAACAGATGGAATTTCCTTTTAGAGGCTTTTTAAAGGACGTTGGTACTTTGGTGGCAAATCAAGTAAAAGTTAGGTGGAAAGATGCTCTTTCTTTCTCACCCTGTAGCCGTTTTTACTTCTGATCTAAGATGGTTAGACTCAGAATGGCTTTTTTTTTTTTCTTCCAGAATGTATTTTATCAATTAGCAAGGATCTTTTTCTAATTCTTTACTTTTAGAACAATGGCCTGTCCATGTTACGTTGCCTTTCAAGCACGTGTAAAACCCAAACAAACCTAAAGGTGGATGAAGTGCCACAAAGCACAGGTTACTCTCATTTGGAAGGGAGGTTAGCAGAAATGCCCCAAACGCAGAATAGCCTAAGGAATACGTGGTGGGTTCAGCTGGTGGCACAAGCGGACCGTAGCTTTGCCTTCCACGAAACCTGCTGCCAAACACGGGGTTTGCGTCGGTCCCTCTAATGTCACCTAAACAAAGCACGGGTTTACACACCTCCTGGTCTCCTCTTGCACAAGGAGATACATCCTAGCTACAGGTTGCACTGCAAACTCTGCAAACCAAGGGAGCAAACCCTCTGTCGTAAGAGAGAGCTGGATGTATATACACGTGAGCAAATGTATACCCAGGCATTGAAACCTGCCCTTTTTTGTTCTCGCCTTTGGCTCATTAAAAGCGAGCAGCTTAGCTGTTACTATGCCTTTACGGGCAAACACACACACACACACAGACACACGCGCCGTGGGCCCAGCCTGCATTTTCTGAATACCGTAAAACTTCCACTGACCCGATGGCAGCGTTGGATTTAAGCGAAAGGTCGGATTTAGCCAGGCAGGGCTGAACCCGCGGCCGCGCATCCTGCGGGGGCTGCGGCACACGCGGCCCAGCCGCGCAGCTCCAGCCATCACGCTTGCCAGCGTGAAACTCATTTATGGGGGTTTTTTTTGGGTTTTTTTTTAGCGCTGCCAGCGAAAGCGCGTAGCTGCCGGCCGCCGGGTTTTTCTGGGTGATGTTTTTTTGTTTGTTTGTTTTGTTTAAAGGCACGCCGCAGCGGCTCGCTACGGCAGCATCCCGGCGGCCAGCCCTCCCCCCCCCCCCCGCGCCGCGGGGAGATGCCGCATGGCGGGCTCCTTGCCCCCCCCCTCCAAAAAAAACCACCCCAAACCCCATCCTCCTGGGCTCCCCCCATCCCCTCCCCGACTGGCTGACCTTAAAACCCATTTTTAAGGTTTGAAATCCCTCCTCGCCAGGGCGGTTGGCCGGGTGGTGGGGGGGGGGGTGTTGGGCACACGGCGGAGACAAAGCGCGGCCGGGCTGCGCGGAGACAAAGGGCTGCGCGGGGAGACGCGGCCCCGGTATCCCCACCCCTCCCCCCCACGATTGCATCAGCTGCTGCCTACCTTCCCGAGGAGCCGCGGGGATCCCCCGAGGAATAATCCACCCTCTCCGGCGGGAGAGCACCCCGACAGGTAATTACAGGGAAAATAATAAAATGAAATTAAAAAAAAAAATTAAAAAAAAAAAAGAGAAGAAGGGACGAGAACGGGGTGTGTGTGGGGGGGTGCGTGTGTGGGGAAATGAAAGTGGCGAAATAAAGGCGGCGAGGAAGATGCCGCTCCTCCTCCTCCCGCCGCGGGTGTGTGCATGTGGAGGTGGGCGGGAGGGAGGGGAGGCGGGAGGCGGGAGCGCGCCGGGCGCGCCCCCGCGCCGCGCCGGGGCCGCGCTGCCAGGGGCCGCAGGGCGCGGACCCTCCGCGGTCACTCGTGGGGCCAGGCTGGGGACCCCCGGCACCCCCCGCTCCCCGGCGGCGCGGACGTTCAGCACCTTCCTTTCTTTAATTTTAATTTTTTTTAAAAAAAAACAACCCACAATTTTTCACTCTTTTTACACCACCACCACAATCATTTTTCTCTCTTTTTTTTTCTTGCCCACAGGAGAACCCCTCCTGGCAGGCAGGCCGAATTCTTGCGGCGTTTTCCCTGAAACGGCCGCGGAAGATCTGGCATCATCATGTTACCCGATTTCCTGTTTCATCACGCAAGAAGCTATAAATGCTGCCATTTGTGTGAGAAGTGAGAGCGCTTTCCACTGGGGCAAGACACGCTCTTCCAATCCAGAGGGGGATTTGAGGCACTGATGGTTTGCCGTAGCTTGTTATTTCCGTACTAATCTCTAGAAAGCGTCGTATGAGCTTTTCGGCTTGGAAAAAAAAATTCTTTTTAAGAACAAACCTGAAGCGAGATGGCATTGCGGCTGGCAATTTTGAGACCGCAGCCCTTGGTTTCACCCCACGCAATGCATGACTTGCACGGGATGTCGCAAGGCACGGAGTGAAAGGATGCTGGAGCGTGCCGGGGTTGGGAGCAGTTTGCCTGGCCCTCCGCGGAGCGGGGCCGGCTGCTGGGAAGCTCTCGTGGTAGCTCTGCCAGCAGCTGCTGGAGGTGTTTGCTCTGGAAGTTCCCCTACTGGGTCTTCTAAATGTCAGGCCAAAAAGACGGATGACACACACGAAGAACTGTGGTTTTCAAATTACCATCTTTGCGTGGACGAGTTGGATTCCCATTTTGGTGCTTGTACTGCATTTCTGTGTTTTTTTTCCACTAGGGTAGCTCTTTGAATGTGGAGCGCTGTGCAAACAGTAATTTAATTAATACCCATCGCACCCCACTAGCCTGAGAGCCGTATCGTCCCAGTCATGAGAGTGAAGCCAGAGGAAGAGCTAACTAACCAAGGTCGTTAAGCCAAGGGCTGCTCTTTCAACACTTCCTCACGTGAATGAATAAACCTCTCTGGGGCTCGCACCAGCACCCTGCACAGCCCCACAGACATTTCAGATGGACAAAGGAGGTGGGATGGATTCCAAGTCAGGGCCTGGACTCCTCATCCAGCCCTACGTGCAAGGCACCGTGCCCGAAAGCAGAGAAGAAAGTATTCACAATTCACTCTTACTCAGTTAGACTTATTTCTCTTAAACTGACAATCACACCCCCCCCCCCACATTACTAAATAAAAAAGTGTATTATGTAGTGGATGTGGTCAGGTGGCATTGCTGTAGGGAATAAGAAGAAACTCTACTTTGTTTCTTTAAAACAAAAGTTGTATCAGGCTGACTATCAGGTGAATGGTCATTGATTCGATGCATTCTGTTACCACCATTCCTTTTATACCTGTAAAGGCAGGCCTTTTCTACCTGACAGATAATTTGATTCTTACCTTGTCATGCACATTCTTAGAATCAAGGTAAGTATTTTTCATAGAATTTGGAAAAAAATCTTTTTAACATATCTTAACAGAGCTCTACAAAATCGATAGCACTTCTCAGAAATGAAAACTATTTCACTTTGCACTTTTAGTCTTTCAAATTTCTCCATTCTCCCTCTCAATAACTTTCTGATTTTTTAGCACTGTTGGTTCTGTTTGCCTTGATCTGCTGTGAAACCTTGATGCTTGTGACCAGCTTCTTCTAGTTCTAGCTTTTATGATTTCTTGTAAGCTTTTTTTCAATAGGTTTTCATGGCATTCACTCCTTATTGACCTTATTCACTCCTCCCGGGCCTTTCTCTTTATCCTTTTCACTCATATTCTCATTCCTATATCTGGTTTCAGATATACCGAAGATTCAGGAATTTGCTTTTATATTTCAGGCCCATTATTTTTCTTCCTCTTGTCCGTCTAGGACTGGCAGTTCTCTTCTTGGATGCCTTTCAGTGCACTTTTATCTAGTCAAAATGGATCCTCCTCTCTTTCCTCTGAAATAGCCCTGAGCCTTTCTCTGTCTGCGATAACACCATTCCCATCTTTCTTTTGTTCAGACCTGCAACTTCCAAATCTTCTTTAGATTATATTTTGGCTGCCTAAAACGCATCAACAGCCATGTTCATTTTCAGAACTACACTCCGAAGTGCAATGTTCTTCCAGAGTCTGGAAAATTTCCTTCTGAACTGTCCTTCAAAGATTTGTGCTTATTGACTAACTTAAACTGTCTAATGGAAACTGCAGGTATGCAACAAAAAATATGCCTATATAATGAAAGTGAACTTAAATCAAAAGATACCAGATACTGCTTTGGTTGACTACATTATCACACGTGTGAGCACTTGGCAAGCTTCTCCACACACGATTTCTGAATGCTGTTTGATTTCGGGTGCATTTTATTGAAAATGGGGCTTGGTTGGCTTCTTTGCTGTCTTTTGCTTCCAAATTGCAGTGAAGCCTACGAGAGATTCGAAGGACAGTTCTTGCACCTGGCACAAAGCTGATGACAGAGGGTCATTAAATTTGGATGATTACCCGTTCAAACCTTTTACCCTTGGGCAAATATATGGCTACAGCCCAGGGGAAAGCAGTTGCTGGAGTTGAGGGTAGCAGTGCCTGGGGCGGGGGGGTTCACGGCTGACGTGACAAGCCTGACAGGAGGAGCTGGAGGTGCTTACAGAGTTCTCTCTATTTTAGTACATCCGTCATTGGCACGTTTGGACTTACGTGTTAGTGCTTGTGTGAAAGAGAGGGGAATGAAAGAGAACAGATCAGAAGCAGAAAGCCAGCTGAAGGAGAAAAATCCTGTGTTTTGCAGAGAAGCTGCTTGCTGCCAGAGAGCGACCTTGAACATCTCTGAAGGCTCTGACTGGCCTTCAAGAACGGCCAAGAGTGATGAGGAAGCACAGGATGTCGGCGATGGCCTTTTTTGCACCTCAGTGCTACATCTACATCTTGTGCTAGTTGAAATAAAACGCACATAGACTTTGGGGGCTTTTTTTGTTTGGTTTTGGTTTTTTGGAATGAAAACTTTGTGTCCATTTGCTGCAGAGAGCCCACAACTTAGGTTTGATAAGGCAGCATCTGAGCTATGGGGCTGCTCACAGGAGGGGGCAGTACTGGTCCTCTTTTAGGAATTAGGCAGTGAGATCCTCTTCCCACCAAGGCTTCACAGAGACTGTGGGCTCAAAAAGTGTCGCAGATGTGCTGCAAGGAGCAACAAAGTGCTAGTACCTACTTGGGCTGAGGGTGGTTCAAGTCCAAACATACTGCGGGCCCTGCTGAGGTGGATGAACTCTTCCGGGGTGGTACAGTGAGCAATTGCACTGCCCAGTGCAACTTTCTTCTTGGAAATAAAGTAAAATTTTCAGCAAATATCTATGGTTTCTCTAGTCTGCCATGCCAGGCTTTGCTATCAGACACAAATAAAGGTTTCTTGGAAATCTACTGCCGTGTTAAAAGCCTGCTGGTGCTAGCAGGGTCCCGACATTGATTCTGTGGCATTAGCTGAGAAAGATATTTTGCCTAGCAGCTGAGCAAGGAAAAACATCATTGACTACGATGCATAATGTACGATCTGTACATGACTGGTCTTGCACGATACTTTGAAAAGAACTGCCCACACTTGTCACAGATTTCGTGAACACTGATAGCATCAACTGTGTCTAAACATGTGTTCAGCCGCCTCCAACTCTGCATGTTGAGACAATCAGGTTTGGAGGGCTGCAAAATCTTGCATGCATGTCTGTGACTCTGTGATCATGAGATGTTATCATTTGTTCATTTCCTGGCCAAAGTGTGGTATACAACTAGGATGACTAATCCTGGTTTAATAGGAGGACTTGTCCTCTGCTCTTCATCTTTAGATTCAGGAATTCATGCAACGAACCAGGTAGCTGTGCTTTTTCTCCTTACCTTCTGATCATCTGCTCTAACTCTTTTCTTTGGTCAGAACAAGTGTTTTACTGGAATACAAAGGTTTCAAGCTTCTTGTACGAGGCTAAGGAAATAGCAGTGACTAAAACAAAGATTTGCAAGTGTGATAGATGCCTGTAGTGATAGTAAAAGCTTCATTTAAACACACTTTAAAAGTATGTGTAGCAAAATTCTGTTTTGTTTAATCGCTTTTAAGGTGTTGGTTCTTACCATCAATTTATAGCGCTCTAGACCAATTTATATGGTCTGAATAGACCAGAAAACTTTGATCTTTCTGAAATGAGTAAATTCAGACATTGACGTAACCATGATGCCGAGTTGTGTTACAACGCAAAGAGGAGATCCTCTCTCCTTTTCCCCAGAAAAGGATATTTTTTGCCATTCCATTTGTATAGAGTAACTTTAAAGGCTTGCTCAGAATTTGAGGGATAGTACCTGCTATATTGGGTTGCCAGAAATGGTCCTGGCAACTTGCAGTTCCTAGTCCCAGCATAAGGCATAGCTATGGAAGATGGGATGTGTCTAGAAACATGAAATTATTGATAACTGTTGTGAATTAAATTATACTAAAGACAATTTCTTTAATCCAGGACTGGCCTGCTAGTGTACAGCCCATTAATTGAATTCTCCTCTGTTAAAAAAAGATAGATTAAAAGATACATATATAAAAGAAAAGAATATGAAAGTTTAATTCAGAGTTTGGGTGCCAAATACTTTATATCTGAATCCTTATCATTAATTAGAAGCATTCAAAGTTGCTGAGTGTCTCTCACTGCTGCTTAAATCCATGGCAGTCAAGGGAACTCAGTATCTCCAGAAATCAGAGTGCTCATTTACCTGACTATATAAAGAAATTAGATGCTAACCTGTAAGTATCCAGGTTGCACATGCTGACCTTATTGTAATCCAACAATAATGTATCCTGGAGAAGTTATGGGATCGTGAAACACCATTAAATGAGTGAATTCGAAAAAAAAGGAGTGAATTCTTGTTTTTGACAACTCCCATCTAGTAAGATGACATAAGCTTTTCAGGAGGGTGGTGAAACGATGAACTCTAAATCAGCACAGGAAACAACCAACCAGTAAAGATTAGCTTTACACACAAGAAATTCATCCTCAAGAAGTAGAGGACTAGGTTAAAATCCTTTAAGAACACCTTGATGGCTATTATTTTTTAAAAGAATAAACCAAAATAAAGCTATTGATGTGCCCAAGGGCATGTCGGGAAGTATGGCTGAAATACAGTAGGAATAGTAAGCTTATGTAAAAGCTGAGGTTGTTAACACGTCTGTAAGACCGGGCAGGTGCCTCATGTGGTGGCTGGTACCCATCCCATTGTTCCTCTGGTATTTACATTAGCTTTTGCAATTCTTCAAAATGCAAACAAATTCCGTTATCAATAGAGCTAAATGAAATTGGCGAAAGCAAAATTTAATCCATAATTTACAAGGCTTTGGGTATCGTGTATTCCGTGAAAGTCCTTCCCTAGACACCGTGACAGTGCTGTAGGGCAAAGCAGTGCTCTGTCCGTGCGTGTTCGGTGGTTGTTAAATGTGCGTGCATTTATTAATGTGTTTATGAAGGAGTCAAGTTCTGTAGGAAAAACATTAAACTGATAAAATTAAGCTAACTGGAACCTCATGTTATAAATATAGCAAAACTTCCTGATCTGCTTGAGACAGGGAAGTCTCCAGCACTGCTGGTGTGGCTGCTTCCCCCGAGCCTCCCTTGCAGCACGGAGCTGGTCAATGCCAGTCGCACATCCCTGACATGCTATTGAGCTCAAGCTGCAAATCAGGAAAAAAGGCAAATAGCAGACAAAAAATGTCAAGGTATACAGCTCTACTAGAAGTTGTGCTTAAAAACCTTCTGAGGTACCTGTGCAGTAACCTCTTCTCTCTCTGGTTTTGGACTTCATAGAGCAGCTGTCGTTACAGTAATGAAGTGATTAGATCTGCTCTGTTGCCTAATTACAGGACTAGAAATAGCATGCATTCCTGCAATCTAGTTAAGTACTCCATATCTGAATCCTCTGATTTCAAGGATAGTCTTTGGGAAATTATCTTTAGAGCACATTTTTTTTTTTTAAAGTGCACTTGATTGAAGTGAGGAGTCTATCATATTGTAGAATTATTGATTATGGTAAGTACTTTGAACTTACACAGTGTTTTTCATCTCAGAATCTCCTAGTATTTTGCTACAAGGGACAAGTATTATTAGTCCCATTGCAGATTAAAATCTTGGAGGAAAAATGAGAGAACACGTTATTTATTTAGGATTCCCGTCAAATGGTGGAGCAAGACTAGCTAGTTCAAGACTAGGTACCCTTTCCTTTAATGTCCTTGAGGGGATCCTACAAGCAAAAGACCTTTTGTTGCATTTCTTTAGGATGGAATAGTCTTCTATGCAGGTCCTGGTGCTACAGATTTTGGGAACAAAATGAGACTGGTTGCAGCCTCCAGTTGGATACAGCACCTGCAAGTTTTCTTTCCCAGAGCAGCTCCCCTCTCTTTGTACAATAACCAGGAAGTTCTGTGTGGTCATATTAATGATAGGAGCACAGTATTACAAGAGAAGAGACATCTTAAAAGACTATGTGTCTGCCTTAATTATTGGTATATGCCTCTACAGAGTAGGACTGCCTTCATGCCAGCTCCTGACATCTTTGGAGATGGAAAGCTGAACCTGCTTCCTACCAGCACCTGTTTTATTGTCTTCCAGCAGCTGTATATTTGCCTACCTAAAATGCATTGCAGAGCTATGAGCTTCCATCCCTCTCCTATCTGGGTTTACATCCCTATAGTGTCCTATCTGGGACGCTCGGCGTGACCAGAAGTTGAACATCCCAGTGAACACCACCTGCCTTGTCCTACAGCCTCTTCTGCTAAACGGCGGTTGGCAGAAGATGCTGTTCACTTAGCAATGCATACAACTAATTGTGTACATTCTTACAGCAAACAAGATCATGATTATCAGTGGAACAAACACAACTCAAACATTGTTAGAGGCTCTTCACACCAGAAAAGGGATTCGGTAGTTTTGATTCCCACTGCTTTATCTCATCTACAAGTCCATCCCGTTTTTCCATCTGTTTCACATTGCTTAATCAGAAGATGAAGAAGACAGGTAACATTTTAACAAAGCTGGGTCAGAGGAAAAGTGCAATAACATTTCTAAGACCCATTTAAAAGTCTAAAAGTTGGTTTAAAAGAAATTATCCTGAGATAAGGGATAGTAGAAAATATTCTTACAAGATCAGAGCGCAACACATGCTTTACCAGTAGACCTGGTGTATAAAGCTCTGGGTAACCAGAAGGCAGAAGATATTTTACAATATGTAGTACATATAAATTTACATATATTACTATTTTATAGCTAAAATTTACAGATATATGTATTGTATATTATATATTAGCAGATGTCGACTGTATCTCTTACAATAAATAAATGTAAAAAACCCCTGCAGATGGGTTCAGAACTTGTATTTGATGCATGAACTTGACTGTAGTTTGTTAGAGTGTTCTTAGTCCAAAATGGCCATTAGAAAATGCTGTCGTCCTAAAGCCTAGCCTTGCAGCAAATCATAGCCTGATCCTGCAAATTTTGTGCACTCAAGTACTGAACTCGCATTGGAAATGTTGTTATGGACCAGCGTACACAAAGCTCCCTGACGCAGTAGGTTTTTACTATTACAATCATGGCCTAATGCAGTCGTAAAAGGGAAGAGTAAGTGCATTTTGTAAATGTGTTCTGGAATATTCATGTTCATTGCAAATGCTATCTGGTTCAGGTTGTGGATGTTTTTCTAAAAGATTGTCATCTAAAAATGCATTTTTTCAGAGTCGTGGTGCTGGTTTCGTAGAGTCCATCACCCTGCTTCACTCCCCGTGTGCGGGGGGCTGTGGGAAGTCGCGTCTTTGGCAATCTCAGGCACCGTCAGGGCTGACTGGAAGATCGTTGAAGTCAATGAAGACAGACAGGTACATAAAACATAGCTCGTGCTGAAGCACTTTCCCAAATTTGGTCCGTAATGGGGAGTCCAGGATATAATGATGTAAATAATTGCTCAGAAGTTACAAGGGTCCAGGGGAAAGGAGCAGTCCGGGGAGGAGCACAGCCGTCTCTTTTGCTTTGTGCCAGGCTGGGACATACATGCAGGTTAAGAACAACACCCTCCCAAGCCTTGAGCTCAGATCAGTTCACAGAAGGACCAGTGCAGGGGCAGAAACAGGCAGGTGGTGCACAGGTGGCTTTGCTTCTCTGAAGCCTGAGCTAGCAATTTTGACCCATGTGAGCTGTCCACAAGAACTTGTCTGGGACCTGACTTCCTACTGCTGGACAAGAAACTTTTTCTCCCTCCCTTTCATGTCCCCTTCCTAGTCTGGGTGCTCAAGAGTCCCCACTGCGGTGCCATTTCCCTTCACCAGAGCAGGTCCCTTACTGGGATCCAGGCAGCCTCAGTGGGGGCACGCCAATGCGAGGTGGCAGGGACAGGACCGGGGTGATTGGGACCAGAGCAGGGTCACAGTATTGTCAGACCTGGTGAGGGCTGCCTGAAAATACGGGGGAAGGGGCTGGTGATGCAAACCTCCGGTAAGACTGAGAAAGGATGCTCCATATGTCAGCCCGGAGGGAGCGCCGGAGCTTGTTCCAGCTCCTCGCAGCAGGGAGCACAGCCTTACAGGAGCTGCACAGCTCTCTGGGTTACAAAACTGCATTTATTCCTACATCCCGGGTAAATGGAACAGTTCTGCAATTTTCCTTGGGTTTTGCCCTTTTTTGGCTTTTGCACTAAAGCCTGTGGTTTAGCGCAAAGGTGAGAGGTGTGAAAAACCTGGCGTTGAGTGGCAGATCTGCGGCGGCAACAGCCAAAAGTAGCCGAGCTCAGCCACGGACTCCCCTCCTGTCTTTTTGGCTGAGACGGGACAAATCCAGCCCCACAATTCCCCGCAAACTTGGAGAATGCCTGGCATAGGAAATGTCAAGATTTTGACTGTGGTTTTCAGAAACCCAACTCAGGACCTTAAATGAAAGAGCAATCAGACTTTGGGGCATGCCGAATGCCTGCAGTGAGAAAAACCCAACCCAAACCAGCAGCCTATGCTACAGGGAACTAGGAAACTGAAAATATGGTATATCAGAACTTGCTTCACTTGTATAATTCTGTTTGAAAATGTTCTGGGTTTAACCAGGGGAGTGACTGATAGTAAATTGCTGGGAACCTCACCCCACTCCGTAAATATTCAGCAAGCAGAGAGGCAGCGTCCCTAAACGATCAAGAAGCTCTTGAAGTTTACAGCACTATGCAATTATTACAATCTGAGCATTTTTTAAGCAGAGCAAATATTTGCTTTCAATTTCATGGCTAGCTGTTGCCGGTGACGTACGCAGCCTCTATGGGCAGAAGCATTCACTTGCTCCTTGTTTGCCTTTTGGTTTTCACGCAGGAGGAGGGTTTGGTGCCTGCGTGTAGTATTACATGTATAAAGCTATTTGCTTTTCTCTGATGTTCAGCTAGTTTGAAATGGCTACTGGTGCTTTTCATTTAATTTCTCATGTGGATTAAACAAACATGTGCCGCTCACAACAAACACTGCTACTCCTGACTCATTAAGTTGTGTTTCCTAACCAGGTAATCAATTGCCTGAAAATGCTGCGACAACAGAGTTGATGAGCTGTGTAATGCGAAGAGGATGGGAACGCAACCAGAGGCTGCCTTCTTCAGGCCTTTTGCATGCAACTGTGCTGCATTGGGACTTCTAAAAATGGAGGGATTTTTCCTCATCATTTTAATCTCATGTTTGGAAAATTTCCAAATGAAAATTCATGGTTTTTCCCCTGCCTTTTTCCTTACCTTTTTTCCCTTTATTAAGGCTAGGTTGTATCATAGATAACATTATATTGTGTTACACCATGGAAAGGGTGGAGCACCAATGTCAGTAGTTAAGGACAGACAAAACTTCCTCTTTCCACTACCTTCAGGGCATAACACTTTGCTAATTAAAATACCCCACGGCCAGTTCACCTGCATGGCCCAGTGCACTGGGTCTCCAGAGCTGATCCAGACCTTACCCCGCTATGCCCGATGGGACAGCAAGTGCATGCTGCACCCTTCCTCATCTTGGTGACGATACGCAAAACCTAGGTGGTCCATGTGGGGCTGTTTGAGTATGGATATTTATTTGCATGCTCTCTTAGAGGTTTGGAGTCCGTGCTGAATATTTGGAGAGTGAAATAAAACTTTTAAAAATAACTTTTCAATCTAGTGTTGAACTGCTTGCTCTTGGAAAATATTCAGCTGCTAACAAAAATAACCAACTCCCCCTGCATTTGCCCAGTTTAAAAATACTGTGCCATACAGAATTCGCTCATATTTCATTCACAAGCCTGTCATTTTCCCTGAGAAATTATTTCTTACCGTGAAAGTGTTTATTTTCTCTTATGCCAGTGACACGAGGCTATTAATGTCATGACGCTAATGCTTGAACTGTTCATATCGTTATGCTGCTGCAGTAACACTTGCCCTCTGGTTTCTTCTTCAGGTAAGACGTAGAAGCAAACGTCAAAGCTCGGCAGAAGCAGAGGGAAGCTGCTCTAAGCCAGGTCAGGGGTGTGTAAGTTAGGCCACCTGACAGAAAAGGTAGCTGGTACTTGCGCAGCAAAGTGGAGAGGTTTGGTAAATTTATCGCCTGAAGTGTGGGGAGGGGTGATGCAGCACTCGCCTGACGTGAGGGTGGGAAAGGAGCAGACTGTGATGTGCAATGAAACTTAGTTTCATAGCAAACTTAGGTTTGCTGCTTCTATTTCAGGCCCGCACAAGAGCTTGTGCTCCTGCAAGCTTTTCTTTGTAATTATTTTTATTTTTTTAAATTAGACCAGTTCATCTAATAAAAGATATAATCTCTACCTACAAAACTCGTCTGGTTTATGTCCTTATGCCTTTTTGGCTACAATAATGCTACGTCTTTTGATACAAATATGCATTGAATAAAACTTACTTCGATATATATAATAGCATATTCTCATTTTTCATTTTACAGCATGTGAAGGAGATAGTATGTTCTTGTGACAAAGTTCACGGAAGGAAGTAACAAAATCAAATCATGATTCTTATGGGACACTCCAGGTTTTATAATGGACTTTTCTGTGAATATGAGTTCCTCTGCTACACTGCAGTTTTTCTGCAGTCCTGTTTAAGATGTATAGGAAGATATCAGTGTTAGTCCTTTGATGTCCAAATTGAAAATTCTTTAGTTTATTTCTGTTTTCCACATCAGTTTTGATATGCATTTGGTTTGGGATATATAGTTTTGTCTCTTTTCCTTTTTGATGTTCTGGGAGATAGGTGTACACCTTTCAGACGAGCAGGAAGTGCTTTATCTCTAATAGAAATGTGTTATGACACATAATGCTCTTATTGATCTATCGTGGTGGTGTCCTCAGATACACTTTCCTTGCAGAGCTTTTTTCAGGGCCCAGAGTTAAAGAAATGAGCAGCTGAAGTTCTGATAATCCCAAGCTAATTCTAAATCACACTCATAAGTCTAAATATAAAGCTAATAGCAAGATGTGATCAGGGTTTGCATATGTCAGCTTCATTTGCAAAATCAAATTCTGACAGGAAATGGAAAACAAGAAAATCATTCTCAAGAGGATCCTAATAACTCCAAAATTTGAGTATTTTTATCTTTTTTCGTTTCATCCTCTTTAAGGATTAATACAATGTGCCAGGACGATGCTCCCTACACAGGAAACTTAACAGACAGAAAATAACGTTAAAAGGTCATATATCACAGCAGAATGAAAAAATGTTTGCCACAACAGGAGAATGAAAAGTGAATTTAAAGGAAATGATTGCTTTTTCATAACTTGACTATTTAACAGCAGCAGGCAGGA
The DNA here is from genome assembly GCF_026419915.1 of Harpia harpyja. Lineage (NCBI taxonomy): Eukaryota > Metazoa > Chordata > Aves > Accipitriformes > Accipitridae > Harpia > Harpia harpyja. The sequence goes on along the minus strand of NC_068945.1, from coordinate 35,780,821 downwards.
ATTGTCCTGATTTTCTCTGAGGTATCAGATTGGCCACTAATTAGTCAGCGGGAAGGAAACACAGCAATATTGTTCTGCGCGCTGTCGTATGACCTCACCCAACGGATAACGGTGGCTTTGCCAGCCTGCATGAGGGGCTCAGGGAAGGCCCGGCGCACACAGCATGGCGGCTGCCCGCCTCCTTGGCGGCCATTTTGTGCGCGGGCGCCTGCACGGCGCGGCGGTGGTGGCAGGGTGGCACCGGCGTTTAAATAAGATGTTCACCCAGCAGCCACGTGGAGGTGGTCCTCTTCCTAATTCCCCCGCTGAGAAGCCTCCTTCCAAAAGTGGCCGTGTCTTCCCTGAAATACCTTCAGGTCCATTATCTGAGAAGTTCCTCGAAACATTTACTGTGAAAGGGCATCTGTGAGAAATTGCTTGACTGGTACAGCTGGAGCAACGTCTGGGAATATTTGTAAGAGCCCGTAAAACTGAAAAGACGGTTCGTTCAAAGGCCAAAGTCCTGGTAAATGCATCCCAGAAGCACAGCTTGTTTTACCACCATTGGCCTGCCCGGCTGCGCCAACACCGTGCCCTCTCGTCCGGGTGCCATGCCCAGTGCCGTGAAACACACGCAGGTGTTTCAGCCTTGAGATGGAAAATATCATGAGAACAGTTTTGGTAACGATCCAGGCACGATCTGTAATAGGATTAGGTATCAGCAGCAGGCCCGGGAGCTGGGGTAACTCTTCTCATGCCGCAGGGCTTTTCCTGTTGTCTTTCTCAGCATGTGCCCAAGTTACTTGCTTGTTTCGGTGCAAAGTTTGAGCTCCGTTTTCTTTTTCGGTTTCCAAATTAATTCTGTATAGGAGGACTTGAGTGTGAAAATAACTTATTTTAGGCTCGAGTCCAAAGTTACTTTAAAATAAGCGTTAAAGTTAGTGGGACCATTCAAGCTGCTTAAAGCATATACTTAATTTGGACCCCCAGAGCCCCAAGCACAGTGCAGTGAACGCAAACTTTGCCTTTAAGTTCTGGTCCTCTCTCAAGTGCTGCTGGTCTCCTTGCTCCGTCATTGTACTTGGAGTACAAATGCTTATGTTCCAGCAAAAAAACCCAACCCTGGGACTGTTATAATGATGCTGTCAGATTTGAAGATGTTTTTAACAAGCCCTGGCGCCTCTTCTGCGTAGAAAAGTTTATTAGAAGATGAGTGAGCACCTTCACTGGGTTTTGGAGGGGATTTGCATCTCTGTTTCTGTTATTGCCTCAATTAATCTTTGTTAACTTTGTGGTAGGTTTAAAAAAAGTGAGCCGGGGTAAATGTGTGACAGCTAATACCAACATTACATGAGATCGCCACTGTTAAGACTGAAATCTCTTCAGAGCAAAGAATTTATCCATTTTTGTGTCTTCTAGATAAGCGAACAGCTTGACAACAGCAACATAACCCAAATTAATTATTCAAAATCTAACCATCTTTCAATTTCTATGTTGCTATGCTTTTTAAAATAATTCACCACTGTTGTCTGCCTTTGGTGCAGCCAGCTATAAAGAAAAATGAAAACGCCCTCACATTCCATTAAAATACTTCTTCACCTTCTTGTTCTTTTCAATAGGCAAAGTTATCCTTCCTCGAAACACGGGCATAGTTCAGGCCATCTATTTTGTTCCACAAAGGCTGTTTTTAAATCCCGGAGAACAAAGATATTTCCTATGAGTCAAGGCAAATTCCTCCCTTCAAATGTGAATATCACCATCAATCTCTTGGCCAGAAGAAAATACTTACCCTCTTTTCCTTCCTGGCTGGTTCCTGGAAAATTGCGTCAAACCTACCGTTTTCTGTTGATTTATTTTCAGGAAGTGAAGTTACTAACTCAAGGTCAGAATCTTGTTTGTGACTTTGCAATTTTTGCGTGATCCTTGTGATTCAGAATGTTGTAATTGACCGCGAGTAGAAAAGTGTACAGCATCACTGGTATGGTTTGGTATAGAGTGACAGTCCTGGGGTCCCTCAAGGCTATGGCCCAGGCCAATCACTTCCCTAGGGAATAAGTAAGTTTTACGTCTTATATTTGTCGCACCAAAACTCGTCACTGCAAAAGCTTTCCATAACAAGAACGAACGTTTTTCTGGAGATGGGGACACAGACATATGCTTGTGTATTTGATCTGTGACTGTTTAGAAGAAGGAGGAATGACCTGCCGGCCGTTTGCCTGTAAAGGCTGTTGCGGGGCTGCGCCGGCTGCTGCATGGCCCACGGCTGCTGCACCAGCCGTTGCTGCCCACCACTTCTCGGCTGCCCTGGGATGCTTTGCCGTGCCAGAAGCCAGTGCTCCTTTGTTTTCCAGGATGAGTTTGCTCATTGTCAGCTTGAAAACAAGGACAGGGAAAGGGTTATGTACCTCTGGCTAAGAGTCAGAAACAAGTGGAGTCTGAAAAAACTTATTCATTCCTTTTTGGCTTATTTCTAATGGCTATTCACTCTAAAAATCCGTGTTCAGATGGTGATCTGGACCTCCATACTACCTAGATGAGTTATCTCCTTGATTTCACTGAGCATATAAATGCTAGCAATTGCTCACAGTCAGCAGGAAAGGGTTCTGGCTTACAGTGATTTATTTTATTCCTTATGTTAATGTGGCGGTGGGATAGCTTTGTGGGCACTAAGTAACAAGACTGAAGTAATGACTCAGGTTTCCCTTGGAGACTGTCAACACGTACGGTTTCTCCAACCTTTTTTCACATGATTTCAAAATAATTTCAAATTATTATGAATATTTATTAATTGAGCTGCTTTATGGGCTGGGCTGGCTGGTGTTCAGTTCTTCACACATTCAGTTATACGTACCTTGTCCAGGATTATTTCCACAAATTCCTTCCTCCCCTCCTGTTCAGGGAAAAGCAAGGAGGCAAACAAATAATGATGAAATCACTTTGGGATTTCTGATGTTTTGCACAGACGTTCTTCTCATGTCCCTTCTTATTTATCAGTGGGTCTACTTTTTCCCTTCTTCACAAGCATGAAATCATTCTCTTTTTCTGTTCCTCTCCTGGCCTTTTTTTCCTTCTGTGTCTTTTCTGGCTTGCTTTCCTCCCCCATGGCTTGTGGCTTCAGTGAGCCCCATTGCCACATGACGGCTCCTTTCCTTGTGCAGGATAACTGGCTGCCGGCAGCTCTCACTCCCACCCTTCAGGTACCACCAGGCAGGCACCTTTGATCAAGCATCCCTTTCGTTAGCACACACTCGAGTTTTTGTCTTGGACACCTTTCTCTTTTGGGCCGCTCAGCCAGTTCAGTGACCTGCCCACCCCTTCGCCTCTGCATCATCTTTCCGCATCTGCCATCTCCCTGCGAGGCTGCAGGGTGAGTGGGCTCACAGACATAACACCGGCTAAAGGAAAAAAGCACAAATCCCAAAGATTTGCAAGCCAGGTCAGTGTGCAGGGTAGCAGGTAAGCATGGCCGAGCTGCAGCGGGAAGATGCAGAGAAAACTTTGTGCAGTTATATTTTCAGTTACGCTCTCCAGTGTTGAAGGCAAACCATAGTTTAGTAGCATTAATGCATCAGTTGGCTGTCATACTCACTGCCAAGATATCATAATATTTCTCACTGTTTTTTTATCACTGAGTCTTTAAAAAATTCCCCCTCTTTTATAGTTTCATAAAATATGGTAGTCAATTTGCTAGACTGGGTGAAAAGGACCTGGGTACTTCTTTGGAATCAGTTCATCTTCACAGTCTATGAGAAGATCATATGGGAAATTCTACAAAGCAAATGAAAAGCAAAAAGACATTTATTTGTGGGAAAAATTAAGTGCTAAGAAGTTTGTAAAACCCTGTGAGAATTTGAAAAGTGAATGTTTCTGGGTGCCTGTGGTGGGAGGGAGAAGGGAAAGCTACAGTGCAATGTCTGAAGAAGAGCGAAAGAAGTGAAAGCAGAAAAGATTTTGCAGAGGAACTTCTGTAGTTTCAGTTCTGTGTTATTGGACTATTTTCCCTGTGCACAGACAGGGAAAGCACCATGTCTAGTCACTTCAGCAAGGCAAAAGTCTGAATCACAGGCAACTTGACTCAGATAACAGCAGCACTGACAGAAACAAAATCATCTGTAAAAGTACTTTAGGTTCCATGTGTTTAAATCTTCTCAGTATTTATAAAAATAAGAAGGCAATCAAAGTAGTTACTCCAAGTAGTTGCTGATGCCTTTTTCAGAAGGATTTCATGGTTGTCCAAAGTTTCTGGATGACAGCGATAGGATCTGATTCTTTCCCACACTTATCCATATGCAAGTAAGAATGGAAATACTTCAGAGGTTTAGTTTTGGTCAAGTTGCTGCTACAAAATGCAGAAGAGGGCTGCTGTGCCCTGCCAAACTAAAATTTGCGTGGGAGGACAGATGGATATTTTAGCAGTTAGCCACGCTCAGACATAATAACCATCATAGGACTTCTCCACTGGGACTCAGGGATAAACAGTGTGTTGATCCAAGATATGGATTGTCTAAATGGCTTGAGAAATTTAACCACAAGATGGAAACTGGCTCTGTTAAGTGCAGGAGTAGTGAAGTGCTGCATTTGACCTACCACAATGGCTGGAAATCTGTGGCAGCAAAAAACCCCCAAACATTTGTTTTATGTCAAACTATTGACTTGGTTTTGAAACACAGCTCATACGCTAGTGTGGCCAGGCTGGTGACATGGCCTGTATTTTCTTTGGTAGTTTAGAGGAGCTCACTGCAGAGCTTGGGACTTGGTCCTGGGAAAGGAAAGTCTGCTCCATTTATGCCTTATAATCCATTTGGCGTTGAAGTTGACTGTTTAAGGTCTGAAGGAGCCACGTATGTGAAATATGGCATACCTGAAATGAATGCTCTCGCAGAAGGAACAGAGATTAAAGGCCAGCTTGCTGCAGCTACCAGAGTGACTATAGGCTTCAAAAGTACAATGTGCAAGAGGAATTTGGAAAATCCTGGATCTTCCTGGGACCGAGAAAAATAAAGTAGGTGTGGAAGTCAATATTGGTTCTTGTCTGCTTTGCTGGAAGAGGGACTTGTGGGCTTCACTTCCCCATTTGACTTTTTATTGTCTTTCCAGGTAAGTCCAAGTAGATTGGAAGAGCCCTTGTACCCTCTGTATTGGGTTTCAGTGGCAAGGTTTTGGTAGTGAGGGGGTTACAGGGGTGGCTTCTGTGAGAAGCTGCTAGAAGCTTCCCCCATTTCTGACAGAGCCAATGCCAGCCAGCTCCAAGACGGACCTGCCGCTGGCCAAGGCCAAGCCCATCAGTGACGGTGGTAGCACCTCTGGGAGAACAGATTTAAGAAGGGAAAAAAGTTGCAGCAGGCACAGAAACTGCAGCCGGAGAGAGGAGTGAGAACATGTAAGAGAAACAACCCTGCAGACCCCCAGGTCAGTGAAGAAGGAGGGGAGGAAGTGCTCCAGGCGCTGGAGCAGAGATTCCCCTGCAGCCCGTGGTGAAGACCACGGTGAGGCAGGCTGTCCCCTGGCAGCCCAGGGAGGTCCATGGTGGAGCAGATCTCCACCTGCAGCCTGTGGAGGACCCCACGCTGGAGCAGGGGGATGCCCGAAGGAGGCTGTGACCCCGTGGGAAGCCTGCACTGGAGCAGGCTCCTGGCAGGACCTGTGGACCTGTGGAGAGAGGAGCCCACACTGGAGCAGGTTTTCTGGCAGGACTTGTGACCCCGTGGGGGACCCACACTGGAGCAGTCTGTGCCTGAAGGACTGCAGCCCATGGAAGGGACCCACGCTGGAGCAGTTCATGAAGAACTGCAGCCTGTGGGAAGGACCCACGTTGGAGAAGTTTGTGAAGGGCTGTCTCCTGTGGGAGGGACCCCACGCTGGAGCAGGGGATGAGTGAGAAGTCCTCCCCTTGAGGAGGAAGGAGCGGCAGAGACAACGTGTGACGAACTGACCCCAACCCCCATTCCCTATCCCCCTGCGCTGCTGGGGGGGCTAGGTAGAGAATCCAGGAGTGAAGTTGTGCCCGGGAAGAAGGGAGAGGTGGGGGGAAGATGTTTTGAGATTTGGTTTTGTTTCTCATTACCCTACTCTGGTTGATTGGCAATAAATTGAGTTAATTTTCCCCAGGTTGAGTCTGTTTTGCCCATGACAGTAATTGGTTGAGTGATCTCTCCTGTCCATATCTTGACCCATGAGCCTTTGTTATATTTTCTCTCCCCTGTCTAGCTGTGGAGTGGGAGTGACTGAGCGGCTTTGGTGGGCACAGGCGTCCAGCCAGGGTCAACCCACTGCACCCACAGTTCCCAGTGTGCGCACACAGACACAGACATACGCAGGCCCACACACACACACAGAGTCACCCCAAACTGTGATCTGACACCAAGCATGACTCATTTACTTCAAAAGGCTTCCTGGGACACCTGTGGTTTTAATAACCTGATTAGAAGAACTTAAGTCTTATTTGTGCTCGGAAATGTCATCTTTGCAGTGAGGCAAGAGACCCGTCTGATCTTTGGGAAGAGGGCAAGAGCCAAAATCCCGCACAAGCGGGAAGCCTGCAGCCCCTCCAAGCTGGGCGACGGCAGGAGGCTACGGATGGTCCCCACGGGCGGTTGATCGGCGTTAGTGCGGATTTCATCATTTCCTGCAGTTCTCTGCAGGTGGGCCAGCACAAGCAGCGGGCTCGCTGCTTCTGGTGCTGCTCCCCGGCAGGAAATACCTGCACCCGGTGCCGGTCTCTGGTGGCTCTTTGGCAGCTTCTCGTGACAGCTCCGTTTCCTGCGGCTGGTATTCTTAGGGACTTCCTCACTCCTTCCCCAGAAAAACTCATCGGAAATCCCTCATGTGCCATTTTCATTTGGAGTCCGGTAACCCTTGCGGAGCAACGGTTTCACAGCTGATGCTTCCCTGATGGTGGCAAAAGCGCCACGCAAATATTTCAGCAGTGGCTATTTTCAAACCTGTCTTCTGAAGGTCTCTCTTCCGGTGGCTGCTGTTTGCCGACAGACACGGCATGAAACTCTCTTCACGCTCTGTGGTCGCTCTCTGTGTTTCCGCAAAGTTGTGGCTCTGCCGTGGCCTTTTTGACCTCGGTTCCGTTTTCCTCGGCCGTTACGCCGGGATGTGCTCCCCATGTCCTGCCCACAGTGGAAGCGCCTGCCCGTCACCGGTTTTATCCATCACACAAGTCCTCAGTGGGGGTTCGAGCCGGGCCACCAGGTCACCCCACTGCAGGCAGGTTGAGGTTCCCCCAGCCCCCAGCCCACGTGAGACTTGTCTGTTTGTCCGTCCTGTGTAGCGACCTGGGCCCCAGCCTCGAGATAACGCTCTACCAGCACATTAAATCATTTTGCCAAGGCCGGCAGGAAGGAGCAATATCGGCTGTTCGTGAACTGGTATTTATTTTAACAAAATGTAGACGTGTGGTTGACCACGTTAGCCCCAGCCCAGTAACTCCTGAGCATTTGGGAATACTCGCAGCACCTCACTTGGCTCCATTTAATTTCGCTGCAATCTGAGCTGTTTGGAGATGATGCGAAGAAGATTTTTAAAGATCACCAAAAAGCTAGTTATGTAAGCTACACTTCCTTTCCAAGACCCATACTGAATTTCTACATTATTGTTAGTAACTGTCCAACACATAATACCTATCAATTTATGTTCTCCAATTGGAAAACCTTTTTTTTTTCCTTTTAATATATGTAAATAATAATGAAAATAAAAAATAGCACTTTTTTCTAATTTAGATAACATTTTCAAACATGGTTGATGATGCCACATGTTACTGGGATCACCTGACTGTTCTCTTACTGGCATACGTTTCTGTTTTTTTAAACATTACCGAGCTTCAGATGTTTCTCCTGACATTTTCCATTACAAGTAATTGCAGCAGGGTGGTCTTTTTGTGCATCCCTGTGGAAAAACAATCAGCCTAAATGATTTGGCCCATTTGAGAGTAAAATCAGGGAAAAGAGGACGTTTTCCCGTAGTAAAATAATGAATCATTTTTCCTGGGAAAAGTTGCCCCTCCCGTTCCCTACAGCAGGGCTTCCCACTCGGCCAAAGGCTGGAAGGGCAAGAGGTGCCTGAGTGTGGAAGTGGGCTTCTCCGGGCTGTCGAAGGAGTCCATGTGGGACTGCTGGAATGCTGGGACTGGAAGGATGGCCAAAGAACAAGAAAATACGGCTTGTAGTTAGAGGGAAGGCCGTGAGGAGACCAGCTGGGCAGAGACTAGGGAAATCAAAGGAAGATGTTTCTAGCTGTGCAGGGGTAAAGTGACTGAGGAGGGGTGGGAGCTGGACTCAGGCAGGCGTGGGGTTGCGAAGGTAGTAGATGAGGGGAGAAGGTGGCTCGCAAGAGGAGCTGGGAGAGGTGGTGTTGCTGGGGAGCCGGCAAACTGGGACTGGGGTCAGAGCAAGAGCGACGGAGCTGACGAGGAGTCACCTTATGACGGCTGAAAGCAGCTGCGCGAGAAGGAAATGCATGCAAAAGCAGGTGGGGTTCAGACCGTCACGCTCACGAGACTGAAACCAGAAAGGCCGAGGAAGCGGGTGCTAGGCACATCTGCGCTGGAGATGGGGTGGCATGTCCACGTTCCCAGAAGGACGGGACCCGGGGCTCCCTCGCAGCATCTCAGCTCCTTTTGGCGCTGAAACTTGGGCATACGCCTGGGCACACAGACCAAATGGGAGCTGCGCTGTCCCACAAACAGGTACACGAGCTAAGCCTTGGGGCGTGACCTGATGCGATCCAGCTGCTGCGTGAACACTTGGGTGTGAGGTGCCTAGGCACGACCGCAGGACAGAACAGACTTGGCAAGGCCAGGAGGGAAGAAAGAGGTGAAAACTTCAGGGGAACCGGAAGAAAATAAAGATGCCATCTCTCCCTTGCAGAGGCCTCACAAGATTCCCAAATCTCAGCATTGTGAATGAACCCTAAGTGACAGCTGATCCCTTTTCTGGAGAAAAGGCCTTGGGGTGGATGAAGAGGTTCCAAGCACAGGATTTTAGACACTGTCACACAATGTGATTTCTGTTTCTTTTTTTTTTTTTAATCATTGCACCGTCTCATTCATCACAGCGGATGAGCCAGCTCTTGGGAGGAATCAGTAGTGTGTAGAAACGACTACTTCACATATTATTTAGGTTGATGGCAATGCCTGATTGCGGAGAGGTGGGCTTAATTGTTCAACTAGTCAAGCGGCATTCTAGGTCAAGGGTTTCTCTATTGCTATGGAATTCCTGTGTGATGGTAGGCAAGTTGTAAGAATGAGCATTTCCAGACATGCTCACCCTTTCCAAGTGGCTACCTTGATGCCTAGGGTTCTTGTTTCAAGAATGATGATCACCCAAAACCTGTTTGCAGTTATGCTTCAGATGCATGTAAGCAAATGGTAAAATACAAAATAAGCAAGCGCAGGACATTAAATTGCAGACTCAAATGTATGGCTGCTTCACAGTGCTGCCTCTCCACGCTTCAAGTCCCCAGAGGCAGGGGTGGATTAACACCTTCTTACAGGCCTGCAACATTGTGCAACTGAATAATCTTTTGTGTTTCTCAAAGATGATGTTAAAGTGAGAACCAGAGAGAAATGGGGACATTCATCCCTCATCAGGATGGGCTTTGGACTTTGAGCAAATACATCAACACCATGAACACACAGAAAATGTGATTTAAAAAAGAAAAAAAAAAAGAACAGCTGCTCAGTGGGGGTTCCAGTGAAAAATACTATGCAATCGTGTAATTAAAGCAACCTTAATTGAGGCATTTCCTAATTTCAGGGTACTTTATGCCTCTTTGCTATTCCTTTCATATAGTGTTTTGTTGTATACATCACACACAGAGTTACACCTCCACTGTCTCTCACCCCCAATTCTTAGTATTTGGGAAAGACACAGATTCGTATGAATTGATACAGATTTCTGGAGCACAAAGAACAGATATGCTGCACTTGGTTTGTATCCAATTGCTAAAATACAGGTGAAACAGACACACCGGTTTTGAAAATTTTTAAGCAGCAGTTATTCTTCTCCTGGAGATTCAGTTGCAGGAAAATGGCACAGGATTTTGGCAAGACTCACTTATTTATTACACTTACACAAGATCTAACACATTGAGTCTTGTCTCCACGTACACCTGTACTGCAAAAAATGACATAATACAGGTTCCTCGCAGAATTTAATTTCTCATTCTTTAGTGTCCAGACTTGTTCTGTTTACTCTTGTAGTGTCATAAATTGTGGACTTACTTGTATGCTATTTTTCCTTTTTTTCCTCCCCTACCTGAAAAGTGCTCATAAGTAAGTTAAACATGCATGAAACTAAAGATGATACACTTTTAATATCGTCTTTAAAGAAAACCCTTCAAATGCCTCCTCCCAAAAAACCACCACAACATTGCTTAGGATTATCTATTTATTTATTTCAGTTAAAACATACAATGTTTCATTGAAACTGTGTTGCACTCCCTGCCAACAACTGGAGCTAGAGTGTTGGCCTCTAACCATACAGTGGATATTTACATATGTACACAGATGTACCGTAGGATGCCTGAATTTGGTGGCCTAATATGTTAGACCGTAAAAGTTGTTAAGTTGCTGCATTCAGGAAATCGTAACATCCATGGTAAATTTGAGGAAAAGTATACATGAACCTGAACGATGCTTTTTATGGACCCAAGTGACTCCTGCGTTTACTGCAACATATACATTTGTAATAAATACAATCTTAGTGTTTTCTTACACATCTTAGGTGTGACACATTTCTTCCATTCTTGTAAGCATTATCTTTTGTTGTAAAAGAATCTTTCCTTTGACGGTTGTTAATACAGATGTACAACATGGACAACTCCTTGAAATGATGTAACAATCAGTAATGAGAGAGGAATATATACATAAGTCCCGGTTTCCAAACCTACATTATATACATTATACTTACAGTATATACACACATACAATTTATGTACATAGACTATCATAAATATTGAAAAATAGGTTTAGTTTTAATGGATTAATGTTTTATAAATAACATGTTACATTTATGACTGAAATATCATGGAAGACAGTAATGTCTAACTGAGGTGACAAAACAGTGGTTTAATACTGAAGCTGCTCTTTCGGGTGGTTTGTCATGTAGGTAACTTTAAGCAGACAGGTTTTTAAAAAAAAAATACAACCCATAATTAGATAAATCGTATGTTGGAAATCAACCCAGCCAAGTGGAACTCAACTGTTGCAGGTGGAGAGCCAGTCACCAAACAATGTAACACATAATGTAAAATCTGGAAACTGCTACATTTCAGAGAATTAAGTGACGTGTATGATACATTATGAGGTGTCATCACAAAGACCTTCCTCCTCTCTGGCTGCTGAGAAGGACCGTGTAGTCACTTCTCATTTACACCTCCTTCCACTTCTACGGTTACTGAGAGAAAGGAGGCTATTTCTCACTTTCTTTCTTTCTTTTTAAATGCTGGCAAGGGAAGCGCTTCATCCCTTATGTGCTACAAATGGCTCAAAGGTAGACAACATTTTAATCCTCTTCCACCTTTCTACATTTGCAGAGAGGAAGAAGAAAAGCTGCCAAAGTACTGAGGAGGCACACGCTCAGCACTTCTGTGGAGATCAGGTAACATGGGGTAGTTAGCCATGGATGTACAGTACCTGAGGCAGAGAAGTACCTAAGGAGCGTTCGTCAGTGCTGACTCCAGGATCGTTAATTGCCAGTTGAGTACCACCGAACTAATAATACAAACAACAAAAGAGGAATCTAACTTCTCATTACAGTTTTACACTACAGACTTAGTGACCAGTACTTACAGTCATGCAGAAGTATCGATACAAAATACCTGCAATTTTTTTCATAGATTTTAAATGGCTGGGCAGAGACTGACATTATCTGCCAAACAGTGACTATCCTTTAGATTTGTTCCTGATTAATTCTACAAGAGCAAAAAAGTCTCAGGCACTGTTTAATCAATGGATTACAGGCCCTTACTTGTTCCCTCTGACACAACAACTGAGTGGAACTTTGTAAATCAGATTTTTAAAGCGTCATATCAGATGAAGACAATTGACCACATTGCCATGATGATTTCATTAATAATCTCTGTCTAGGCTTTTGTACCCAATAATTGGGGTGTTTGAGAACCTCTTATAAGCCAAGTATGCTGTTATACAAGTGTTATTTCTCTTCAACCTGGGATAAGAATGAAAGAGTAAACATGCACTAGAAACAAAACAGCTAATCACAACCATACAGCACCTGTTTCATAGCTAGCTAGCTAGGGCTCGTAAGAAACTTACCTATTTCTGAAGCAAACAAGTATGAGATGACTATCCAGCCTATGAGGTTATCTTTAATACTACTATACAGTATAAATTGGAAGAGGAATCCCAGTTGCGTATGTGAAGAGAGTTTGTACCAAGCATGAAATACTGGTGCAGTTATTTTGTGGATTTGACTCAGAAACAGAATAGTCAAGTAATTCAAAATCCAATAACGGATGAGTAATTTGAGAAATACTGTACAGTTTTCGAATATTATACAACTAGTAAACTACATTAGGACCTTTTTCTTTTCCTACAGCCTGCTTCAAGATAGATTGGACAGAAAAAAACCCCCAACAAACATTGCTACAACTGACAATGGACCTTATTAATAAAGAGAACTCCAGGAGGGAGTTTTATATTAATGGCCTCATATGCTCCCATGCCATTCAGTTTGTATCTACAACAGGAAAAAACACAAAAAGCAAAAACCCCCAAACCCTGTTTTACTCAATTGCACTATTGAGTACCTCAAGAAGGGAAATGTCAACACCATCTTTATGATTTCTATATTAACTACATTTTTCTCAAACGTACCCGTTCTAAAGGGTGTGTTTTTTTTAAAGGTTGAAATTTTGGGTTTCCACACCATTTTTGGGAACTAAGGTAACTGTAGTTACTTAAGTAAGCTGACAACTGATTTTCAGGATTATTTTCACTCTACTTCGAACTAAGTGAATTTCATGGGAAGCATCTGTAATTAGAGAATTTTGACTTGAATTGGTTCATTTTCTGTTTTGGTCATTAGAAGTATTTTTTAAAATAAAATTTCTTCTAATTATGCCTCTACTGAAAGGCAAACTAGATTTAATTTAGGACACCAATTAAATATTTTTTTTGAGCTCTTCTACATTATTCTTTCATTCTTTTTAGAAAAATGTTTCTTAAAGTCAAAATAGTGCTTTTGAGGTCCATAAGAATTTTTGGTACAAAAAATAATAGTGTTTTTCTCTCTCTCTCTCATTGGTTATTTAAACACTTTGCTGTAAATTAAAGAGTTATTTCTCACATCAAATGGTTCCATTAGGCACATTCAAGTAAAATAACAAAATATCCAAGTAACAATGATGAAAGCCAAACATGGCTTGATAAAAGTCTACAGAGAGTTCTGTCCATTCTCTGGAATGGAATAAAGTTGTCACTTCCTTTAGCCAGACACTCAGGTGGTTTGATGTTAATATCCACTTCCATCATGCAGAATAGTTTCTTAAAGACAGAGTTCAGGTATTCTACAATCAGAAGAACCATCAGCAAAGAATCTGCATTTTAAAGGAAGCTGAATAGCTCATTTTCGTTCTCAGTAGGTATCTGAGTGAACACTGGCATTTGAAGTGGAGTATTAGAGATTAAACCAGGACAGTTAATGGCCATCAGATGCAACATTCTGGGTCCAGTCTAGAATAATCAGTGTCATACACCCAGTCATCACAAGTATACCGCTTAGAAAGAAGAATGCAGCCTGAAAAAAGAAAACATAAAAGAAGTATTTCAGATTCTGCTATTACAGCCATAGTCATGCCCACTTATGGCACAAATGCCGTTGCTCATGGAGGACAAAGGAAAAGAGACAAGAGATCACAGTAAACAGTAAGGAGCTAGGCATCTTTCTCATACCTGGGGTCCCTTTTCAAATAAAAAACTACATTTATTTTCAGTATAGAAGACCTCACCCTCACCTGAGGGAAGTTAATGTAGCTGCTGATACCAGTCAGGCTCTGCCACTGTGCCGACTTGATTCTGACTCAGTATGTCTAAGATTTGATTCAGGGTCAGTACGTCTAAGATCAGTAAGAGCACCAACATCAGTCGGGATGTCCCAAATGATCAGTGGAGGTCAGCTTTTATGGGGTAAATTATGTAAGTAGGTCTTGAAAGAAAATTTAAAGGAGAACGACAAGATGTTTTTAGTATAGCTCTAAAGGGTAATCTGTTGAAATCTGGTTCTTATCAGCAACAGAATGACCCAATTATTGTTGAGATTGGGGGTTGGGGGGGGTGAGAGAAGTCACCGAAGTGAACTGAGCCTTCTGATGGTTATCATCTCCTCAGTTTTGAGTACCTATGCAACTCCCACATGTTGACTAAGACAACATTAAATGCCAGTTCACTGACTACCTTCCCCAGGAGTTCGGAATTCCTAAATTGTGAAGAAGGAAACTAAAGTTCTTGCTCTGAATTAGTAAGCAAGCGTAACTATTACATATCTGTCTATACATACCCCAATCTTTTGCACTGACTTCATTGGTTCCTTCTTGACTAATTTGATATAGAAGGCAGAAGGAAGTATAAAGATCAGCATGGCAGCCGCAGATGCACCTGTATTGAAAAAGCATAGAAATAAATATTCATAAACAGGTAAACATAATTTAATCAGATCGGAACTGCATTTTCTGAGATTTGAAAGACTACTTGAACTGATGTGAAAATGCTTACCAATGAAGCCAAAGATGTCTCGAATAGTAGGGACAAAGATAACAAGCACATTGGTAAATGCCAGAAGAGCAACTGTAATGGAACAGTGACGCCACCATCTAAACTCCTTCCCTGCCCACAACAGCTGGGTAATGGAACTGCGGATCTTTTGAAGAGTGGGAGAAAAAAACAAAACAAAACCAAAAAGACAGTTTAGTCTTCATTATGGAAGTCAGTGACTGTCACCTGAATCAGACCTTCCTTCTGAAAGTATTTTAACTTAATTTTCCTGAACACTTCAGATTTTAATAGAAGTTGAAGACAGGCATGAAAGTAGTTTGGTTTGGTGGTTTTTTTTTTTTTAATATTTACTTCCTGCACTTGAGAGGCAGCTCTGTGTTTCTGGTTTGTTTCTCTTTTCAGTGATTTAGATTCTCAAAGCACAGCCAGTAATGGAGAAAAAACAAGGAAAAACATCTGTCCTGAAGAAAAATAAATCCCAGAGGTTTCTGTAACATCTAAGGATGTTGCTCAACAACATACACCTAAATGGCCAGAATTCGTGTTCACAACGTACTTACAAAAACACACTGAGTTTTGTAAGCTTATAATACAATAGTGCAAGTACTTTTATAAAGGGGCAATCTGTTCCACCTCCCCAGTTAAACCATACCAGCAAAACAATATAAATGAACGTATTTGTATCTACTGCTTTATAAATGTTGCCTATTTATTTAATTTATTTGAATTCACAGTATAGAGATATTTCATCAAGCTAATTAGAACAAATATCCTTTTTTGGTTAAGCGAAAAATTATATAAACTAATAAAGGGGAGTTGCCAAATCAGTAAATGACTGCAGCAGGACAGGTGATGAAAATAAAAAATGGTAGTAAGATTAAAAAAATAAATTACTTACTGGGAAAATAACTACAGGTACGGTAAGGGTTACAGCCATAAGTACAGCGAGACGCACAATAAGAAGAAGAACATCAGCACCCAGATAAGCAGAGTAGGTATGAAGCAGTTCTGGTTCGACCCTTCCTATAAAGAAAACAGTATTTTAATTAGATGTAGTTGACATACTTCTCAAACAACCACTTCTGCTCTAAATCCTCAGCGAATTTTACTGTTATAGCAATATGAATTGAAAGCCTCAACAGCTCCTGTAAGCACACCTACACAGGGGTAACCTGAAGGCACTGAATCTGTTTTAATCCAGTTTTAATCCTGTGCCTTGGGCCTAATTCTACTACTGATCTCCTTTTGGGTGTGCACTTATAAAAGCATTAACAAACCCCCCAGCAAACAGTGTATATTTAGAACCCATAGTAAATGCTTGCTTGTTCTATCTTAAAAGTAATAGTGTGAATTTTGCAGAACGTAATTCATTTAAAAGAAAGCAGAGAAGGCAATATTCACCATAAAATGTCAGGTATCCAAAGAGAGCAGCCAATAAATACATGAGGAACATGGCAAAAAAAGATACATAGGACACATTCATCATTCTTTTACGGCTTCGGCTGTGAGAAAAAGAAACATTTTTAGCAACGAGAACCTACTGTTTTATACTACTTCTGTTTCTTTAGTGAAATTACAGACGCACATCTAACATTTACCTCTTCAGTTCTTCATAGATAGGAAGAATTGCAGGATGGCAGACAAAAGAAAATGTTAAGATTGGGACAGCATAGACAGTCTGAAAAACAAAAGTATCTTTCTTAAGTATCTCAACAGACATTAGAAATTTAGTTTTAAAAAACTCATCAGTAGATTTTTGAGTTTCGACTTAGCTATCAGTTTAGTTTTTGATAAAGACTAGCTATTCTTTACAACTGAAACTTTGGCAAAAATTAAAACAAGTTCGTATTTTCTTAAACCCAGTCCCTGAGGTACCAGATACTGTCAAATCCCACTGAAGTCCTTGCTGAGCTCTATGTATTTCCATTCAGAATTATGTTCTGCATCTCATAGGCTTAAAGCCATTATAGCCTGATCTTGGTACTGGCTGTTACACATACTTCTTCCCCATGAGCGGGCATTCACCACTGTAATTGGGAGAATTCATGAGAGTGAAGACTTTGTGATGGGGAACTTAATGTCTATGCCAAACCCTAGCATACATTTCCCATTCGCGTGCTTTTACTATTTCCTTCATCTTCTTCTGCAATCTACTTTCTAAAATGCTTTACTAACTTACTTGAGAAGGCTTGAGAAATGCTGTGCTGAAGAATGAGAGATGCGTTTATTGCCACTCATCTCAGGCAGGCACCTCAAGCTCCTCTAATTTCTGTGTATTCGGAGTGTGGAAACACGCAGTCTACAGGAGGTAAACAGTGCCTAACTCTCCTGGAACAGAAAGTCTTAGCACATCCCAAGTTTACAACTGGGCAATTACTTGAAGGAAAAATGACCTAATTTATCTGCTACATACGTAGTCTCTCTTAGTTATTTTCAACAGCAAGTCTGATTTTCAGGCAGTTTTACCTGTGAATTGAAGATGAAATATTTTGGCTTGCACACATCATCACTTGTTATGTTTTCTTTTACCAAAGATGCCAGTGTCACATTTATTAATGTTGCGTTCATGATGTCACTGTCCACAGGACAAGGAATCTGAAACATCTTCCAAATTACCTAGAAATAAAGCCATGTATTTATTGTTACTTTGACTAATGCAATATGCAAAACTTTTCAGAAACTGTGTTTAATTTCACTTTGAAATGCAGTTTTACAAGCACTGGAAATCTACAAGATTATACTTACAACAATCAGAAAGAAGACCATGCAAAGTAAGGAAAAGCCACTGGTATAGCCCAAATATCCTGTGTTCAAGAAAGACAAAAAAATCTAAGGTACAATAAACAGAAACACCATTCAAGTCATAACATTATGACAAAATACATTCTGTCCGTGATGTCTTTAGATTGCCATTTTCTTAGTGTTACATAGAACAAGTTAATTATTCATTGACTTTCCGCTAATCTCAACCCAGATCTGAAAGTTCTCAAACACATATTAGGGTCCGTACAGTGAGTCTGTAACATTAAATTTTATAACTTACAAAAAAACCCCAACCCACAACAAAAAACACCCACCAACAACTATGTGAATTGCTTATTATATACTAAGAACGACTCTAGGATTAATTCTAATAGAATGCACTATGAGATAACTTAGCCTTTTCCTTCTGTTTTTATTGATTCACTTGATTTGTAGAAAGTAGTAACTTGAGAAAGTAATTCACATTGAGACTCTCAGTTAGTAAGGTTCCACTACAGGATTCTCTGAACAAATAGTGTGCAAACTGAATTATTGACATATATCACTGAACTACAGCCATTTCAGATAAAGCATCTGGTATGAATATTCTGCTACTGCTTGGGATCTAAAATGAAAAAGGTGAATTCTATTTACATTGCAAAGACAATTTAACTGCCCAGGTCTAGCATCCCTATTCTTTTGAGACTGTTATACAATATTATACTACTTCACTACTGACCAAAGTAGGTCAAACTTCGTGATAAGAACACAAACAGAAAGTTACTGTTGAGCCTTGTTCTAAAGCTACCCTATCTATTGTCCTTTCATTTCCCACAAACACATCTGTAACTTAAGATGCTTGGATGTCTGGATCTTTTTCTTGTCCTTTTTTAAATTTTTTTTTTAAATTTTTTTTTTAAGTAGACTGACAGCAATTACCTAAACACTGATTAGTCCCAAGAGACAAGTTTGGAGACAGTTGTTAATTCACATAGTACTTCAAGATTCAAACATTGTATCAACCCATTTCCCCACAATATTTTCAATGCATTTTTATTTTGATTGTACTCCATTGCTTACCTAAATTTTTCAGTAAGGACAGGGGAAGAATGAGTATGACAGACACCAGCAGCACTAAATAGTCGCCGTTAAGATACCATTCTCTGAAGAAAAAAGTTAATATTTGTAAGTAATCAAAGTATTTAAAAATTATGACATTTGCAGTTTAGCCTTCACTCTTATCTTCTCCTACAACATATGGCTTCTTCAAAAAGTGTAGTACCTGATGTCACAAAGGATTAGCAACTCACTATATGGACCTAAAGCCCTACAACACCTTCTTATCTCACCCCAAACCTGCATTGTGCCTTTCCTTTAGTGTCCTTTTCTAAAATTAATATGCATCTGGAAGTCAGTAGACAGGAAAGTAAATGACTGGTCGGAAAAGAAGTCAACTGGGATCAATCATGGAAAAAATAGTAATTTGCTTAAATGTTGGTTCCCAACTCTCCAGATGTATTAGAATATTGCAGGGCCCCAGCAGGGTGGTGATCCACTTTTTAATGGAAATAAAATTCTGTTGGGTGCCCTGCAGGAGTTAAAGAAAAACAGGTGAGGGCTGGAGTTAAGGTAGTAGCTCAAGCCCACTGGCTGAGAAAACTCCAACAAGCACTGGGAGTCTCTTGGAGGCACGTTTAGTCCCTTTCAGTAGGGAATCTATGACAAGAACCTTAGAATTTTTTTTCCTTCAGATCATTTTTTCCATTTCTTCCATAAGAAGCAGCAGCTATTTTTTGACAAAACATTTGGAGTGTTAGAAGATTAACATCTTCCTTTGAAACACAGAAAAACGAAGTTAGCTCTGTGTAAATAGAACGTAATTTCACTGAACTAATAGAAAAACTGACCTTGAGTATTTAATCGTGGCAGGGTAACTGCTTTCTTCATCTGTCCTACAGGATCATCCTATATGCTTTAAGCAATTAAAGTAACACTGAGCATTTATTCACAAATATTAATACTTCATATCCCATTATGGTATCATCTAACAGTATTTATTTTAAAATGGACTGTATACTATTTAGGTAAACAAAGAAAAACTAATGACCTAATTGGAAATTTGTGCATTCACACTCAATTGCTGAATTGCAAGCCTAAATATGGTAGTGGAAATATGAAATAACTTTAACAGACTTGCTCTGGATTTATGTAGTAAATGCAAAAGCAATTTGGTCATCTCTTTCCCCAGTTGTATCTGGGATAACTAAATGTAAAAAACATATTTCAGAAAGTTCAGATGTGTATGACATTAACGCCATGTACCTTTTGTTGTCTTTTTTTTTTTTTTTTTAAATGTAGTAATCTTGTGGTATATTTAAAAGAAATCACAGCACAGGGATTCCTTGCATTTGATACAGTCATAAGAACGCGCACCGTTATTGTGCATGCCCCATGTGGAGGCCATCAGGACTTTCAGACCAAGGACTTAAAAGTTTTTCTGTGCTGAAGAGTAAAGAATGGGATTGCACAGCTTTAAAATACAGCCGAGTATTTTAAAAATTGCTAAATGAATTTTAATAATGGAGCTAGTATTTGTAATATTGTCTCAGAATTCCAGAATATCTTCTACAGTAAGCATTATTTTGGGACATTTAAACAGGTAAGTGCTTACATTTTAGACACCAGGCTGCCAGAGTGGAATCCATGCCAATGGTAGCCACCCAGACTCCCCTAAGCAACGCATGGAGAGAGTCAGTTAAACGGGGTCCACAATTGCCGGAGCACCGAGAAAAGATTTACTTTAAATCAGTGTACAGCTACCTAGTACCAGCCAACAAGAAAACACTTAAGATACAAATCTCAATTTCTTAATTTTGTCTGCTAGATTTGCAGAGCAGCAGCTGAATCCAGTGAGATTCACAGCCTTTAACTTTCCCTGTTGAACTGCAGCTGATTTTGAATTCTTTTCTGAAGATGGGACAGTTAAACATACTTGCCTCCAAGCCCCCTCGTAAGTCCCTGGAGCAGCCAGTACTTTCTTAAGAAGTAGAAAATAGGGACTTGAATTCAGCCAAAGGAGGGAAATGAACCTTCCCAGCAAAGAATTTGTAAACATTACACTAGTAGAGTAAATGGGATGGGTACATTCTTCGAGTACATTAAAAAAAAAAAAAAAAAAAAAAGAGAGAGAGAAGGAAAAAAAAAAAGATGGCTAGCACTGTTGTCATGACAATATCTATCAGCAAGCTGTATGAACACCACCACATGGCTTGAACCCCTTGGGGAACACAGGCAGAAAAATGCCTACCTTCTGAACTCAGGCTTAGGTGCAAGTTGGAGTCTTGAGCTGCTCAGCCCTCTCAAGACTGGGACACTTCAGGACAAGGCACAGAAGTACAACTCTGAAGAGTGAGATTTATAGCACTTAACTCTATCCATCTGAAGTCAGGCATCTTGTTTTAGATAGCTGTTTTTACACACCCTCTCAATATAGAGTGATATGATAAATTGTTCTTTGGAGATGCCCAAAACTGGTGTCTAAGCCAGGTGCACTGAACTGACCACTACAGGTGATCACCTTTCTCCACTGATTTATACAAAGACCAGAGTAATGATAAGCTCAAAATCTAACTTTCAGACGGTATGGTTAGATAAAATGAACCCTACCCAAGGCACCCACTTTTAAAGCCAAGCAGGAAAGCCACTACGGAGTCAAGATGTCTCCAGGGCTAAATGGCAATGTGCCCACCATTTTAGTATTGGGCATATAAACTGTCTTATCTCAATGTTTAGTCCCCATGTCTTTTTGAGAACCATTCCTTAAGACATTCATTACATAACTGCACCTTAGTCTTATATTTAATCACTTCCCACACTATTAACACTAGAAAACCAAAATATTCAGTCCAAACCAGTTGGAATGCAGTAAGAAAAAAAAAAAACAAACCAAAACCAAAACCAAACCAACCATAACCACATTTACCTTTCCTTATCGAGAGTATGTACTGACTGGTACATACATTAACACTTACCTGATGTTCTTTAGAGAACTGCTTTCTGTAATATGATGCGATACCTGTATTTTTCTACCCTTTTTCCAGGACAGGCTGGATCTAAATGAAGTGGAGCACTCAGGGGAAGGGCAAACTTACTGTATCTCTGTCTGAGTAAGAAGCTACCCTATGGTGTACCGAACGTGGTCTTCATATAAAAATATATACAGTCTCCGTATTTGTTTCTCCTAATAGTTTCTCTGATGAGGAGTTCTAACACCTACCCTGTGGTCTCTTCGATGTTCATAAATGTCTTGATGACCAATGGTAACTCATATTTCACTATGAAGAGGTAGCTTGACATAGCTGTAGGTGAATAACATCATAGATCATTACAAATATAGAATATGCCACAAGATGCAAGAATCACATAACATGTTTCATAACTTCACTTGAACACAAGCAGTTAATGAACACATGTTGTGTGAAAAAAAAGTCTCCAAGAATTAGTAAGTAGGGAACAATTACTATCGACAACGCAGACATTTTAAGATCTTGTCCTCACCTCCAATGTTCTGCATTGTAATTGATCCAGACGCAGCAAGTTTTCCAGCCATACCGAATGCCTTCATTCCTAACTGTTCATACAATAAAGATCCTAAAAAAACCCAAAAGAATCCATTGGAAGGGTGTGTTTCACAAAGATACCATATGAAACAAATATGATATATTTGTAAAATAGTAATTTGTCATACCTCCTTCATTGGCAGTCTTCAAAAGCAGATGCACTGAATACAAAGAAAATATTGAGACAAACAGCAGGAGTATCCTGGGGGGGGGGAAAACATGCAAATTTTTAATAGCCATAAATGACTTATTGTAACCTTATTAAATAAAGGCAGATCAAAAGTAAAAATTAATCATATTAAAATATTATCTGGGAAAAACCTGTAGATTCTAAGGCCAGCTAAAAGCATTCTGAAAACCCAATTAATGCCTAGTTTAGAAAGGATTTTATACTAAAATGCATTTCAGAGGCACAGAGAGAAATTCTAGTGTAGGATTAAACAACGCTTATATTCACTGGAAAGTGGCGTAAGCACCGACAAGTGTCAGTGCATTATAACTGGCTACATTTGATATGAATAGCTTAACAAAGTACCAATAGGAATGGTTTTGTATCCTTGCAAGAAACTGTATTTCTCCTGTCTTCCTATCCTTGTTCAACAGTGTGTCATGCATCTATTGAACATCCAGTTGTGACTAACTGTAGCTAAAGTGAAGATTATCTCTTGGTCTTAAACAAATCAGCTTTTCAGCTTAAACCTGTGTCATGTCTTTTTTTATGTGACGATGAAACCGCAAAAGCCTTAAAAAATTGACTGAAAATTCAGACGTATTGAGAGCTATGTCTTCAAATGGAAATACGTATTTATTGTCATTAAAAAAAAAAAAAAAAGACAACTTTCTTTGTTCAAAAGTTACTCTTCATGTGTGCTTACATGGGAATCACTAGCGGCTTGTTTATCTTCCCCACAGGTTTTACACGCAATATATATTATTTCCAGAAGCACATTTGCAACATCTAAAATTCGGATCTCTCAACTGCACTTCTCTCCCACAACAAATGCACTTCCTGGAGTGGCACGCTAGGGGGAACTTCCCAGACTGCTGAAGAACACAGTGGAAAATTACAGTACATTAAAAAAAAAAAATCCCTGTCCTTTCTTATACCCATACAAGCATTCTGCTTTACAGGAAAGCTAAGAATCAGCACATCTGCTCAAAAATGGCAAGCTCCATTTAGAGTTCCCAGAGCACTCTTTACAATTCCTTTTGTGCCATTTTTAACGTTGGCGAAATTGGTAAACACAGCACAAAGAACTGGAAACAAGAACATCTGAGAAAAGCTTCGCAGATCCATACAAGGAATGCAGGAAACTTGTGTTATGGTGCCAATTCAACACCAACACATGCACACAAATAGACCTCTGTATTTCTGACAGGTAGAGAGGGATTAACCAGGATTTAATTCAGCCATCAACTCAGAAACAGCACAGCGAGATGTGCAAGGGTTACATTTCATTAAAACAGCACAGATCCTGGACCCCTCAGTCCTAACCTTGAATGGCTGCCTACAGTGTTGACAAGATCAGTCAGCAAACTCATCTCGAAGCTCAGTTTCTGGCTTCCAGACCGTATCATTCATTTATTTAGAGCTGACACAAGTGACAAGTCACAGCACTGACACAAGTAACTCCACACAGTCTTCGAAGAATTTAGTGCCTTAATCGACTGCATCTGGAACCTAGTTATTAAAGCATGTCTGCAATGCCCTCAGTGTCATCATAAATCCTCAGTATCATCAGCGACTGACTGCTTTCCTGTCTTGGAACTATACAAACTACACTAAGTTTCAAAAGGTAGCAAGCTAGTTTATCTTTGGATCAGTATGAAGGCAAATAGATATGAATGCAGTATCTGGAAATGAAAGGTGACTAAACGGTCTCAGCACCCAATTGTTAAATTGACAGTTTTGAACATTTTTTTCTTCAGAACAAAAGGACCCCCATTATATGCAAATCTCTTCAAATATCTAACCTTAAATTCTTTTTTTCCCTCTCCTCAGAGACGTTCTAATGTGCATGACACTAATTATCTTATGTGCGCTGCAGAACATCTTTAGAGCATGAGTGGTGTGTAGAGAGATGAAGTATCTCTCTCTCTTCCGAATTCATGCTGCTAAGTTGTTCATTCAGTTTAGCATCATCTAAGCAAGTGAAAGTCTTAACAAAAAATTAACAAATCGCCATATTTTTAAAATAAAATCCTTTAGATCAAAACTTTACACATTGGTAGTTTCCTCAGGAAACGGACGGCACCTTGATATACTGTCAAGTGTCTGGAAGTAAATCTGACCTACAGCCTTCTGGCAATCTGGCAACAGAGCAAGGCAAATTTTGAACTAAACGTTACTCTTCACTTGTTCTTGAACATTCAGCACATTTATCCATTTCCAGGATAAAAATGCAAAGTTCCTTTAAACACATCCATGGCTTCCCATTGGCACTCAGTCACTGATACTACATGTCGTGTGAGCTGAACTGCCTCCAATATATGAAAAATGTACTTTCCCAAGACACTTAGGAGCACCGTGCACAATTGTTTCCTCATGCCATTTCCAATTACATTACTGGAGTCTTGTCTTATACCTGAAAGCTTTTGCCAATATGGACATACCGATGAAGATATGCCGGTTATTCCACATCCCTCCCTTGCAGGGAGACACCGATTTTTATAGGTGTAGCTGAAACCGGCTCCCTGAATTGAGTAAAAGCATAGCAATAAAAATTATTCCTTTCTTGGTGTAAGTACATCGCACCTCTATAGGCACAACTATGTCAGCTGAGGAAAAGGAGACCGCGTCCCTGATCGTTAGGACTGGGCCACAGAAATTTTTAAGAGTAGACATGGCCAGACTTGCAAGAGACAAATAAACCAATCCCCTTCTGCCTAAGTTTTTCTTCTAACTCTCTAGAGCCTGATCCTGTAACTGTTTGTGCAATTAGGACTTCCACTAACTGAAAACTTTCTCTTGTCACTCTCTGAAAGAAAAAGTTAATACAGACTTCAGTCTGTTCAGTAGCACCTCTCTCTTCCTCTTGGAAAATGGGAAGTCTACCAGTTATTCATGGAGAAACTGCAACTAAGGAGAGGAAAATTCACCGTAAAATGTTTTGTGGATTGCAGCACTTGCAATGAATCTGTTTAATGTCTGCAAGTCCTTCTGACTGTATCACAACCTCTTAATTCAAAACAAGCCAAGAATCCCAAAATGCAATTCTGCACCTACGGCAATGACTACGTATTTTGTAAAGGTCATATTCTTACATCAAGTATTTTTCCATTATTAATTACAGAGCAGAAAGGTGGTTTTTTGATGAACCAAAAGATACTTACACAAAAAGAGCAATTCCAGTGTTAGCCATGGCATAAGAAAGACCAAGGATGCCACTACCCACAATAGCATTGCTCAGATTAAATACTGACATTCCAAAGGAAGTAGTACCTGGATGCTGAGAAAAGGGAGATAGGTAATAATTAATAGAAAGTTATTACTTATTTCAGAATTAAAGCAAACATAAATTTGGCATTTTTTTTTTTTTTTTAGTTTTTGAAAGGTCACTGCTATGTACTTACATACTGAGTCTCATATTTCTTCTTTCCAAGATTGGAGTCGAGCAAGAAATTTTGGTTTTCTGGATCGATATCCGCATAGTGGCTGGAAAAAATTATCGCATCATTAGTGACTATTGTGGGCGACTCGCCTATTCGCTTCCCAATCCGCTCCGACGGGAAACAAACGAGAAAAACCACCCGAGTGCCCCCCAAAAGACGAACACCGCACCCCCGCCATCCTCCCCAGCGCACAAAGCACCGCGCGTGCTGACGCCCGCAGTCACCTCCGCGCTTCTCTTTGACGCCTGTCAACACCGGACCCGAGGTGGCGGTGGCGGCGTTTTCGACACCCCCTCCCCATCTCCGCCTCACCTCTTCATGGCAGCCGGCTTGGTGGGGTAGGGGTAGCTGAAGTCGTTGCTGTTGGAGCTGTAGCTGCTGCTGTCCTCGTCGGGGGAGATGTTGAACTTGCCCATCTCGGCGCTGCTCATGGTGACGACGAGGAGGAGGAGGAAGCCGGGGGCTCGGCAGACCCGCTCTTTTGTCCTTGGCGGCGGGGCTGGCCGCGCCTGCGGAGGTGGGAGGCGACGTCAGTTGCCGCAGCGGGCGCCGCGGCCCGTCACGTGGCCCGCCCGCCCGCGGGGCTCGGCGGCCCCCGCCCGAGTGGAAAAGTACCAGGCGCGGCGGGGCGGGGGGCGCGCGGGCAGACAAAGGTGAGACCCCGCGGCGGGGGGGGGGGCGACGGTACGGCCGGCGGCGGCAGCCACCGGGCCGAGGTAACGGCACCGCCACGCCGCACTCTACCCCCCCCCCCGACCCCGATAGCGGAGACTGATGCAACACCGATGGGCGATTGTCACATTGGCCGCCTCTCTGTTTACCTTGCCCCCCCCCCACCCCCGCCCCCTTCTCCCAATCCCGCCGGTGACATCCCGGCGGCGTTTCCAATGGAAAAATGGAAATCGGTCGCGGGACCGCACCGCACCCGCTTGGGGGGGGGGGGGGTGTTCCACCTTTTTAGGATGCTGCAGCGCCCGCCGGCAAACCGAGGGGGGGGGGGGGGGGGGCTGCCGCCAGACAAAGGCGCGGAGGACCAGCCCCGCTGCGCCCGAAAACTCGCCCCTTGGCCGCCGGCGGCCGCGTTAAGAGCCGCGCCGTACCTTCTCCGCGGGAGCCTGCAAGCGAGGTGTCCTCCCGAAGCCTCGGAACAGGGAGACGCTCCTCTCCGCTGCTGCTTCTTGCAAGGGGAATAAAACCCTGAGCTATAAAACGCCGGGGAAAACAACCACCCTAAATAAATAAAGGTAGAAAAACAAAAAAAACCCAAAACACAAAACCAACCAACCAAACAAAAAAAATCACTGAAGAAAAGCCAGCGGTGTAAAAGGGAAAGAAAATATCGCCTCGGCGCTGGTCGCTCCCGCTCTGACGGCCCCCTCGGGGCGCCGCAGCTCTTCAGGCAGGAATGCGGGCGCGTCATCGCGGAGGGGCGCGGCGCTCGCCCGCCGCCGCGCCGCCCCCCGCCCTGCCCGGCTGACCCCCTGCCGCCGCCGGGGCGGGAGGAGCCGGTGGGAGGTGTGTGTGTGTGTGTGTGTGTGGAGTGTGGGGGGGTGTCAGTCGGGGTTTCGCTGCCGGTGCTTGTCAGGAGCGCTCCCTGAAGGTGCTGCCGCCCGCCCGGCGCAGCATCCGCAGCCTGGACTGCAGCAGCGGGTACAACCCCAGCGAGGCTTCCAGTTCCCGCCTCGTTTGCCAGCCTGCGGCGCGCTGCCGGGCTCCCGCTCCGGCGTTTGCCGGTAGCTGGGTGCACGACGGCGTGTGTGTGTGTGTGTGTGTGTGTGTGTTCGTGTGAGGTGCCGGCGACCCACAGCTCCGCGCTGGGAGTCACCTGATGTTTTTAATACGGGAGCGAGCCGCGGTACACGTGCAAGACCCGGGGGCAGCCGAAAAGGATCCCCGAGTCGTCCCTGCGGGGAAGCGATGCGGAATGACGGCCTCCCCTTAGTGATGCGATGCAGGATAAACCCCGCTTTAGGGAAAAGAGGGAGCGGGGGGGGGGGGAATTAACAACCTGCTTCCTTTCACTCAGAAACTTTTTCGAGGGCTTTGGTGCCCGATGCCCCGCGGAAGGGGGCAGCGGGGCTTTGCGGTTCGCCCCAGCCCCTCACACACACGCAGCAAGGTTGCGGCTCGGCGCGGGCAGCGAGGCACCGTTTGCCCGCTGTTTCTTGAGGGGGTGTGCGTGGTCGAAGCTCGACCCCGGCCCCGCTTCTCCCCGCGGCGGCAGCCTCGAGTATGGCGGAGGTGCGACGGGAGCGACTCGCACCCTCGAGAGGCAGCGAGCCCCTCACCCGCCACCGGGCCCCCGCTTAAGCGGAGCGGGACGGGGGACGACACACAGCGAGGTTCCCCTGAGGCGAGACGGCGCGGGCAGGCGGCGGCAGCCCTAAGCGTTAACGCCGCAGAACGTTCTAGAGCGCCGCCGCCACCATTGCGGGTTGGGGAAGGGGAGAGGGAGGAGGGGGGCAGCGGGGGAGAAGGGAGAAGGGGCGGAGCCCGGCGAGGGCACGCGCAGCAGATGCGGAGCCGAAAATTTTCCATCACTGCAGTTCTCCCCCGCCCCCAACCGCCGCGATGACGTCACGACCCCCCCCTTCCCGCCTAGTTCCCCGCAGCCTCCGCCGGCGTGTGAGGCGGCGGGACGCGCTGCGGCGCCTTAAGGCGCCGCAGCGCGTCCCGCCGCCTCACACGCCGGCCCGGGCTGTGGAGAGCGGGGGGGGGGGGGTACCGGGTCGGTGGTGGCCGCGGCCTCGCACCTGCTTCCACAGCGGGTGGGTGCCGCGGGGTGTGTGGCCCCAGCCGGTCTGCGGTCGGGTCGGTGAGGCGGCTGAGGTGTTTTCCCGCCTCTGTGAGGGGCCGGGCGGGCGCTGCCGGTTCCGAGACACCGGGGCTGGCGGGGGGGGGGAGCAGGTCATCCACCTTTTTGGTTAGGAACAGCGAACGCGTTTTTCAGTCAGTCCCATTCTTCGGGTGTTAGGAGTTCTGTGAAATCACCGTTTGCGCCAGAGAGGTCAAGGTGACCTGTTTATTGTGGGTTTTGCGAGTGTGGCAACGAACGTGACGTAGCCCTAACGTTTTTAGGAGCGTAGCTGTTGGGAGGCACTGGTGGCAGTGTCCTTTTCAAGGCCAGCACACGCAGATTCCGTGTGCCAAAAGCACCCTACAAGTGCTTGAAATTTTTTTTTTTTTTTACTAGAACTGCCCTCATTTTATGTGGAAAAAGATGATGAGGCTTTGTTGCTTGTTTACGAGAAGAAAAATCGGTAAAATACATCCAGGAACAGAAATTGCTATTTATCTAATGGCCCCGTTATTGGAAGGTTCACTGTGCAACAGGCGAGTGCAATCTGCGTTGCTCCAGAATACTGAGTCTTTAAAATCTTTCCCCATGCAGCCTGTTTGATGGTTCAAATGGTCTGCTTTTTCAAGTGGTTTTAAGTAATGCCTTGCTGATTGAATTATAATTTTCCTGACTTTGTAATTGCCAAGAATGTCCTTGGCAAAACATACATACAATGTCTTTCATCCAAGTTTGAAACGTATTTTGTAATCAATAATAAAAGTTAATATTCATCAGTTCCTCCCACCATAGTTTCAATGATTCGTTTGTTTTCATTATCTTGCTTTTCTTTCTCCCTTTTTTTTTAGTGTTATGTTCTTTTTTCCTTCCCTTTCTTTTCATCTTCCTTATCCCTCAGTCACCCTCATCTTTATACCTTCCATTTATTTCCTTTTATTTTGTTCTTTCATGTGTGTCTACTCGTTGCAAGCTTCCTTACAAACTTTGAGCCTTTAGGATAGTTAAGAATGAACTTTTTTTTTCCTTTTTTTTTAATCTGGAGATTCTGTTTCTACTTTATGTATTTATAAGATAACCCAGCACAATTCTGGAGACTAAAGACTGCTAAAGATTTTTTTAAAATACTGAAAAGCAGGTTTCTGTATTTTCTTTAACATGGAACTGTGGGTGACAGGTCTTATTCTTAGTCAGGTTTCCCTTGCTGAAAGACCTTAAAATCATTTAGAGGGTGATGCTTTACACTTCCAAAACAAAGCAAAACCAGACAAACAAAAATAAGATCTGTTGTTGTAAGGATGTTGTGAAAGAAACTGTAAGTTAGTCATTAGTTAGGAGTTGTAAAAACTGGGTTGTCGTCAGTTATACAGGTAGAAATGAACCGGAGTTTTCCATTTCTTATGCAGGAAGGTAACGGTTTTTTTGTAGCTGAAGAGCTATCTGCTATGCCCTTCTAAATGTCAGTCTGCAGCTGAGACTACACTGTAGATTCACCCCTCGCTGTAACATGGCTTACCAGTTCTCAGCCTGCGAACGGTTTCTTTTAAAATGGGATTAGTTGTTTTTATGTTTAGAAAAAGAAGTAGCTGGCAAGTGCCTATGTTTTTTTCTTGGCTCATGTTTTAGCAAATAAAAGGCCTTTATAATATGGGATGTTCTTGTTTCGTGCTATTTCTTCCTACACATATAAACAAACCTTGTGGAATACTGTAAAACTATCTGTAGCACATGCCCAGTATGTTTACGGTATGCATCGAAAAGTTATGTGTACAGTAATACTGTAAAAGTCAAGTCCATCCACATGGCTTTCAGATGATACTTCCTAAATTGCCCAAAGGATATCTAATGAAATATGTAATATGTTATGTCAAAGCAATCTGTACTAATAGCTACATAATGTTCGTTTTGCCTGTGCCTAGTATGAATAATATAAAAATCCCCAAAGAGTGAGGATCTGCATCGGGTGAAACCCTCGGTACTGCCGAGAGCCTGGGGATAGGTGGTAATGCAGAGTAGTGACAGAGACCTGAGAGCTATGTTGTGTCCCGAGTGAAGCATCTGCACGGCGACCCGTCTCTACATGACAGACGCGGTCTGTCACGGGGAAGAGCTGGAACTGTGGGTGAGTGGAGAAAACGAGGATTCATGGTTTTGCTGTGTGGACTCAGTGGTCCACAAAGATGCAGGCGGGGCTGAGGGTTCCACCGTCCTTCCCACCAGTTTGGTTCATTATTCTTACCTCACATGGACTGCCTGTGGCATGCAATTAATGAAATTATAGGTTCTGATTATATGCTTTCTCAAACAAAACTTCCACTGAAGCCAAGAGGTATTACGAGTGCGTAAGGAATGCAGGATTGCATATCCTGCCTCTTGGGCTTTGTGATGGTGAGTTGGAGTTACATATTAAACTCGGTTTAAGCCTTAATTTTTTCCCTCTGTGTTTATCCTAGTCTAGTTTCAGTTTTGCAATATGAAAACAACAAAATCACTATGTTAAGAACATAAGCAGCAGCATTCTTTTAAAAAATAGTACATTTACTATAATTATAACTTGGATTTAAGCCAAAAATAAAGAGGGATTCTGAGTCTGAGTTTTAAAGCCATCTGATTATGCTGTTATACTGCAATAAACTCCAAACAGTGGGTGCTGCATGAGATACATAGTACTAGTCATCCACAAGAAATTGTCAGCCTTAAATGGACATTGCCAGCTGCTATAAAAATAATTTTTACTTTATATTTTTAACTCTGTAACATTTTTAGGGGTTTTAAAAATAGCATTTCTCCATTAATCTTGATTCATCTTTTCCACTCAGCAAACACTGATTTTTTTTTTTAAATTTCCTATGTGAAATTAACATAAGTTTTTAAGTATCTCTTTTTTTTTTTTTTTGTGTAGTACAAATCTGGAAGAGCTTTGGGAATGGTATTTGTTAATTAACTGAAAGTCTGTCATTTTCTATAAGCCATCCCACATATTTTTGTTTAGATCCTT
Source organism: Harpia harpyja (assembly GCF_026419915.1). Classification (NCBI taxonomy): domain Eukaryota; kingdom Metazoa; phylum Chordata; class Aves; order Accipitriformes; family Accipitridae; genus Harpia; species Harpia harpyja. The sequence continues at coordinate 35,749,337 of NC_068945.1, read as the reverse complement.
ACAGGAATAAGAGCTACTATTTTTGTCCCTTTACCATTTGCTGGTGGCAGAGTACAATTTAAGCTATACATTTGGATTCCCAGAGATGTTATTGCCATAATTACAGCAATCTGTACATCAGCATCACTTATTATGTCAGCAGATCTTTGAGGATATTGTTCGTCAACTAAATAATGCTTCACATCTTGGAAAAGTCACTTGCATTTTTGTGGCTCTCTTAAAAATAGTGTAAGTTTAAGAAATTAGACAGAGTTCTCCAGGCAAGGCTCTGTGCAAGAGCAGTATTCAGAAGGGAAGAAAACTGGAATAATTGCTTAGTTACCAAGATGTTTCTGTGCTTTACCAGTCAGAGTAAGCGTGGATGTACTGATGGGGCAAAAAAAGGCAAACTAGGGCAGGAGATCAGCAAGCACTATACTTTGATGAAAAACAAAGCCTCAGTGAACCAGCAAGATCAGCTCCTCACTTTGTATTTCTTGCCAAAAAATACAGTGAAAACAGGTAGCAATAAAAACCTTTTATAATTGGATCTCCATTCTGTAAGTGTGTGTGTGTAAATAAATATGTATGCATTATCCTGGTTTTTGGTAAAATTGCTGGTATTCCTAAATACTTTGAGGACTAGATGACTTGAGGACTGGATCCTTGGATACTTTGTGGATGACAACCATTATCTACTGACCTTGAAATTCCGCTTTTCATCTCTAGTACATAAAGCACAAGAATGGCTGTTTACAGGATCACAAAAGGTCCCTAAAACCTGATACTTTGTCTCTGACAGTGGCCAGTAGAGGATTCGTCTGTGACAAAGGGTGGGAAAGAGTGTAGGACCATGCAGTTGTATGTTCTAGCAGTCTGATATTTAGATTTACTGAGCCAAAGGTTGTATCCACATGTTTGTATTTAATAGTTTCTGGTACTCATCTGCATGAAATTGTTGAATCACTTTTGAACCCATGTTTAATTTGTTATTTATCATGAGCGGTGGGAAAGCTGACGTAGGCATTTACAAAAACTTCTTCCATTTGTTAATATTTTTCCCCAGACTTCTTCCTGATCAGTTCATTTGAGGTCCCCATGTTCTGCCTAGTAAGAATTAGGTTTTATGTACCTTTATTATACTTTGCATGGTCGTCTTTCTTGAAGCCGAGGAGTCCTAGTCAATCTGATTGATAGGTAGAAACTGTTCAGTTCCTCTGGATTCTGGTACTAGGGGAAAACGAAGATTGTTCAAGAAGTCATAGGTGTCTTCTCATTTGTGAGAGAATAAAATGGAGACCTGGAGTCTCCTATAAAGTGGCAGTGAGCGGATTTTACCGTGATGTTTTTCGCCGTTGCTCTGTGTTCAGGCTGATGTACGTGCATCTGCACGTTCTGAGGAAGGACCTTTCCCCCAGCTTTTTAGATTGAGTGTTTGCTGTAGGTCTGCATATTCTAAGTTGGCTGGTGTCCACGTGTAGAAAACTTGTAGCCATTTATTTTTTATTTCGGACAGATGGTTTTTAGTTTTAAATAATTATGAGCAATATTTGTAAGCTTTTTGCTTGTGGGAAGAAAAATCACTCTCCTACCTGAGTGTGTACGGCTTTTCAGTGAGCGAAATGGACATCTTTAATTTAGTCAGAGAAATCTGCATGGATCAATTTCTGGCAAAAATGAGGAATGGTTAAATAAACCAGTTTATACAGTCTCCCTTATATGCAATGAGAAGATTTGAAATGAATTAGTGAAAAAATTATTACAGAAATTCAGTAGGGTGGGAAGGACATTCTTGTTTATATATGTACCAGCCAATTTCTTTGCCTGTAAAGACATTGCCCCTCCTGTTTATCTCCTGTGTGCAGAGTACTTTTGCAGAATAAGCAGCTGCTGAGTCACGCTTTCACTGAATGACTGACAACCCTTGTTTCTACTAAGAATTGGTAGACTTTCTCTCCTGTCTATCAGGCGAGCAGTGTTAACGCCCCTTACTTCGGAAATGAAAATATGACACAGCGTTATAGCTGACTTCATTGAAAATGCTATGAGCAGGAGAATGGAAATGTGTTTAGGCAGCCATGTAAAGCAAATCAGAATGTACCCCCATGAAATTATTTACTGGCAGTAATCATTCATTATTAGAGAAAATAATAATATAATAGTGTTCATTTCAACGTGTTGAACTAGCAGTTTTGCACTGCAGTTATTCAGAGGGAATTTGCCTGAATATATGAGTAGTAGTAGATTTGAGAGAGACATGGTGCTCTCTGCTGGCAATGTTTTCTGAACAAAGAAAAATATGTACATAACTAGAGCGGTTAAGTCTAAACCTAGATAATCTACACTTTATGGTACCAATATATAACCTATATTGAATAGGTTGTGAGGCCAAAATAAATTACAAGAAGCTGTAAACATTGCCTTCCTCTTCATAAATGTAGGAAGGTTTTATTATGGAACCATAAATATGTCCAATACATTTATTTCCCCTTTCTATATGATGTTTTAAATCCTCTTTTCCTTGAATGTGTAAGTACACGTTTGGATTGTGACAAGCAGAATCCAGTTTACCTTTACAGAAATATCTGCAGCTATTACTTTAAAATCCTTTAAGTAGTTAGGTTATGTTGCTGCTAGAAGCATAATTATCCCATAAACAGCACAGTACTTCACGTTTCGTTTGCTTTTTTTGTTAAATGTATAGGTATAATCTTTTAACAGAGACAGAAATTTACCTTTGACCATTAAAGATTTTACTGTTGTTTGTCATGTAAACACACATCTTTTTGAGATTTATTGTACTCCTGTGGTATTCCATAAAAAGGTTTGTCAGTGCATTCAGCAGGGAAAGAGTGAGCCCATTTATTTGGTTGTTGCTGTGGAAGTGCTTATTACACCATTCTTCTGACGGCCTCCTTTGGATCGAAAAAAGGTTATGGTATGAACTTCAGGACATTTGGATTTTCTTATAGCCCATGAGTACCTCAGTTGCCATAATACCGAGACTTCACTGGGTGGGAAAGTTACACATCTGAATAGAGTCATACTGTCTTCACGTGCACGATTTTGTGCATGTACTAAAAGCTCTTGCAGGACTGGACGTGATGGATTTCATGTTGCAGTATTTGTCATAGAGTATACTTTATTGAATAATGGCACTGGAATTTGATATGGGATTTTGTCATGCCATACTGAGAAATCTTAAGCTTTCATTGTATGATATGAAAAAGCAACTACAAATTATACAAATTATCTGAAAAATTTAAAAATAGCAGACAGTTCCATAAATAACTAACGTGTATAGAATACATAATGGTGTTTTGTAATTTAACTCTTGATCAGCACACATGTGGAACAATCTACATAACTCACAACCACCTCAAATGAAGAAACGCAGAAAGCCTAGATCACAAACTCCTTTTTATTCCACAAACAGTACACTCACGTGCACAGGTGAGCACACACAGACAAACTTAGGAGCAGGTGATCTTGGCCACTGTTAATGAACAAGGAAGCTACAGGAAGGAATGGAATCCCTTCACCAGAAATCTGACATAATTTAAAATACAATCTTATAAGATATTGTTAACTAGATTCAGTAACTGATGTCAAAATCAGTAAGATATTTAAAAAGAGAAACATGGTTTTAATAGGACTTTAGAGTTAATCATGGCTAGAGAATGCTATTATTAAACACAATTTGTTCCTTTCTGTTCTGATTGCCAAGTTATTTTTAACATCATGTTAGTTTACAGAACTCCTCAAGGTCATGATCTAATTTGATATAATTTTCTGGTAAACAGTCCGAAATGGAAAAGTCTCACAGAGCAATAAAACTGTTGAGATAATAATATAAATGAAAATTTTGCCACAGGATGAAGGGAATGTAGGTTAATTATTATATCGGTGTACTAGACATGCCCATCATTTATTTTTTTTTCCCCAAACTTTACAAATGTTTTTTATTTTACTATTGTTGGGATTGTATGTAACAGATACTGTTTGTTGTCAGATAGAAACTTGGAGACCTTCACTGTTGCCAAAACGGTCTTAGAAAACACACAAATTTAGAAGTTTTTTCCTCTTACAGAAGATACATGGGACACTATCACAGTAGAGAGGGTATCTGACCTAGACAAAATCATACAAACATGTAGAAAATGAAACAAATCTGTGTTGCTTTTCCACACCTACCCTTCTAGTTCCCCTAAGTGCAGGCAAGACATCTTTTGTTCCGTTGATCTTTGTCTGCTTCGCTTCTTACTGTCTACCTCAGGTCCAGGACCCTTGCTCCTCAGATCAGATTGGCATCTTGTAAAACCTTAATGACAGAGAAAAACTGCTCTGCAGTTTTTTATTTTATGCAAAGTTTTGAAATGAACCTATAGCAAGGCTTTATGAGAAAAAAATGAGGCTAGAGGCGGAGGAGCGCTCATTAGGAGGAGTCACGGAGAGGCAAGAAAGTCATCAAGAGAGCAGATCATCACTTTGTTCACTAAATTTCCATTGAGGTCTTGTCACGGAACTTTTACTGCAGTACTCCCTAGGCTGAGTTCTTGCCTGCACGTGTGTAATTTTGTTGCCAGTCACTGGCACAAAATGGTCCCGCCCCATCATGCCAAATATTGAGGGACCGCTGAGTGTAAGGCTATCTACGACTAGCACAAAGCCTCTTTGGCAGCTCATCCTTCATGTATTCCCAATGTCCCTAAAGGTCTGTGACAACCCAGGACGGGCTGTGCCTCTGCAAACCCTCTTGTCCTGGCAACCCGTTGCTGTTGTAACAAAATCCCCCCGAGCAATGGGAGGAAGCACAGGGTGGGACCTGGGTACTGACCGGCTATGAGCCAGTGCCACAGTCGGGATGTTAGCCCCTTGCTTGAGAATCAGGTCCTATAAGAAACCGCCCTCCGCAGTTCAGTGAACACTGAAACCTATGTTGTTTTGTACAGGCTCTATCTGCCCTGACCAGCCTCCCCCCGGGCCCCCACCTGCACCCTGCCTGTTCAGGCTCAGGTCTGGACATCCCATTCTCGCTTGCGCGGTGTTGTAGGTATAGCTGTGTCCAGCTCCGTCTTGCAGTCCGGGTTGGCGGGCTGCCTTCCTGGCTGGACCTTGGACCTACGTTACAGGCAGCCTTGTCTCCAGCCCTCTTTCCTGGCTGGACCTTGAACTCACACGATAGGCAGCCTTGTCCCTGGCTCTCTCCCGCAGAACACCTGCCTCCGCTTTCCGGATGGACCGTGGACCTAGTTCAATACCCACATCTGGGACCGTTGGTGGACTGTGACCCTACCACTACCCTGGCCCTAACTGGGTGCGGGTCTGCCCTGTTGCTGCGGGTGCTGGTGGTCTCTGCCTGCCTGTCCTGGGGTTCCCGTAGGCTCCTAGCTCATCCTTCCTTGCGGCAAAATGTATCTGTCTCTTTTCTTGATGCCGCCTAACTTCACCGAACAGCTTGGTACAAGCACACCCTCCGATGGACCCAGCTTCTGTATAGACCTTCATAACCTGGAAAGATGGTACAGCTTCATGCTACCTACCTGTATCTTTCTCGACGACTTTCAGTACATGCAGCAGAAATAAATGTTTTTCCAAAATGTTACAGCACTTCAAGACACCTTTTACTACTGTAGAGATTGTGTATTTACATAATATTATGTTGCTTGTAGTCGAAGACCTTCAGGCCCCAAATCCTACAGTTATTAAAAGGAAGGTGTGGGAGTCTCTCTGCGTAGAGTCACGACAAGCTTTCATGGGTAAACAGAATACTTGCTTACTGAGTGCTACACTTTTAAAAGAAATTTTAGTTCAAGTCCGAAGCTCCAGCTGCTTATAAATCATGATGAAGACAGATTATGGTGATCTATTTTTGAATGCCTACCTCAGTTAATAGGTTTCTATGTGAGCATCTAAACCCAGCATTCAGGGAATAGCCTTTGCATTTTAAAGTATAGCTGTCCTTCCTTCCTAACCAATATAAATCCACAAGCTAAAAGTACTGAAGAACAGTAAGGTCTTACACTAGTTTATAGAGTGCAAAACATGCCAGTACATTTACTGTAACATCTTCTCTCAAGGTTTTATATTCCTTATTATTGAATGAATTAAACAAGGAGAATTTTACTTCTATAAATCAACAGGACTATGCAAATACTTGTATTTTTAAACACATAGGATTGTAGAACTTCACAATATTGTCTTATCAGGTTCCATGCTGCTGTACACACAAATACATGCATGCACACTACCGTATATAGATGATCATTGCTGTATAGGACCGCATAATGATTTTTAAAAATATTCCAGCGGTAGAAGTTACAAATATTCTTGTTGTTATGTGCCCGTAAAAGGTATGCAGCTGCAATAACCAATCGGTGATTCTTTTAAACGTTATCGGAACTTGTGTGACTAATTCAGCCTTTTATCTATCTGTGGATAATCATGTAGAAGCTAGGCACGCAGGAATGCCAAACAGATAATATAATTGGTAGTGTAAATCTGAGTGGGTAGGCAGTTGGATTTTCTTCAGTCAGTTCTTCCTAGCCGCTGTCTTTGAAGCTGTAATCCTTCTGAGCCAAGCATGGTCTCAGGTTCCAAACACACATTAATGCCATGGTAAGAAACTTGCTGCAGAAAGGTTGTGCTGCATTGGGGTGTCACTGCTGCCACAGCCAAACCAGCTGTCAAGTTTCCTCATCTGTTTCAGTGCAAAGTCAATAGCTTTCCAGGATAATTTTAAACAACCCAAGCTATTTTGCATGAAATGCGTAAAGAAAGCTCACATGTCTCTCATCAGCTCAGCTCTGGACGTAGTATCTTTCACTAAATTTGTGATCACAAACATCTGGTGACTGGTAACTGTTCTTGCAGCTGGGCTGAGTTGAGATACATGGTGTGTTCTGGGGTGCAAAGGAAGGGAAGAGGAGAAGAGACACAGGATGGTGTGATCTGCTCTACTTTTGTTAATGGTTTTACTTCACTCAGCGAGGCATGTACGTCCTGGAAGTCAGCGGAGTCGGCAGATCCCTCACAGGCACGCAGACATTAGGATTGGGACCCAAGCTTGTAGTCTCTCATGCCCAGCGCTGGGTAGAACATTTAAACCTTTTCTTTCTGTTTAAATACTCAAATACAAATATTACCTCCTTCAAAACTAGTGAAGCTGCAAGAGAGTGAAGGCTAATAAACCTCTAAGCTTTCTTCTGATATTTGAACAAGTGCTGCTTATGCTAGATAAGTTAAAGAAGAGGTACAGGAAAACAACTATCAAACTTAAAAATGTTTGTTTATACTTCTCATTTTCATTCATTTCTACAACCAGATATCTTTAATACCATGCCTAAATATACAGGCAAAACAATCTCAAAATTTCCTGAGATGAGCTAACACAGAGTTTCATAATGACATGTGTATTCTTTAGTATTTCACCATTCTCCAGGTCTATAAATAAAAAATTATGTGAGTAGTAAGTGATATTCTTGCCTTTCTATTTTTATAAATGTCCCATTTCCAATGGAAATGAAACACAAAATAACTAAACTTTGGTCTTCCTGTGCTGCTTCTGATCTTTATGTTAATATATTATTGAGGAAGATATTCCATATTTTGGATGGAATAAATACTTACTGTGAAATTTTAAATTTATTTACATGCCTAAAATTGCACAGAGGCTTGTTCAACCAATTAGTTGTATATTGACTTTTGATTACTGTATAAGCAAAATCTGAAATTCTAATTGGTAACTCTGGTTTGGTTGTTCTTTCATTCTTCCTTCCTTCCTTCTTTCTTTCCTTCCTTCCTTCTTTCTTTCCTTCCTTCCTTCCTTCCTTTACGTCTTTATGTCATTCTGCCTGTCTCTCAAATGTAATATTCTTCATTGTATGTCTTACAGACTTTTGTTTCAATGCCCAGCGATCTTACTTTGGCACAAAGTTAGCTACACTTGAATGTTTAGCAAAATGATGTTGTAAAATTTATCCTCTCGCAGCTGTAGAGCATGAAATTACTCTGATGGTATTGTACTCTTGTAGGTGTAAGATAACAATCGTATAAAAGAGGTGCAGGTGTTGACTAACATCACATACTACCGCACAAGCAGTGCAAGGCAGAGTCTATATTGAGGCAGATTCTCTGCTAGTATAATATTATTGCCTGTAGCTGATTAGAGAATTTATTCCAGACTATCTTTGCAATCCTCCCTCTAAGTTTAAAAATCCAGGTTATACCTTTCTGTGCACATGCACTTGTGAACAAAATCAATGACAGAGACATGCTCCTTTCCGTACGGGAGAAGTATTTGACACAAAGCATTACCTTCTTTTCTCCTGCCAACTTAGATGATACCAGGAAATATGTTCCCAAGCAAAGGGATAATTCAATTAAAACCCCAGTTAGAACTTATCTAGATTAAAAAAAAAAAAAAAAAAAGAGAACACTGAGCCCACCCTGGAGTCCAAAGAGCAGGTTCTGGTTAATTGGAAGCCTAAGGAGCCAGTCTCCTTCCTTTTGTGGGTAGTGGTAAAATGGTTACAATAATTAATCTGTTCTAACTCTCTAGCTAAAATTCTCCTGTGGGAAAAACCATTCCAAGAAAAAAAATGACTTTGAAGAATGAGGTGAATACTTTATTCTAAAATGTTGTGTCTACACAAGAAATAGTAATTTTGCTAAAGCTTGTTGATTCATTTTGTCATGAAGCAAGTTCTTTTAAAAGTCCTCAGCGTTCATATACAGTCATCGGGCACTAACACAGTCATGAATGTTTTCAGCAATCATCTTGTTGCTGTGTTTTCTTTTTTGGAAAATACTTCTATTCATTCCCAAGAAGCCATTTTTCTACTTTCTACCTTTTCTCACAGTTGATGTAGAGATGTTGGTCTTTGACTTTTTCTTAAATTTAGAAGTAGTAATTTTTAGTTGGGGAGTACTAGATTAACTTAAACATACACTGAAAAAGAAGTGTCCAAAGCTGCTGGCATGTTTGTATTTCGCTTCTGGAACGATTCAAAGGTTTTATTGAACGTTGCATTAAAGAAGTCATAGAAAACAGACAAAGTAGCCCTTGAAAGTCAGCTAGTCCATCCTCTGTTCTCAAGGCATACCTAAGGATGCCTACATCATTCTTGGTAGAGATTTGTCCAATTCTCCCTTGTTGCGATTTAAGTCCACTACCGTCTGGTCTCTCTGCAGTAGCCTTTTATAAGTCTGAAGACCATTATCATGTCTCCCCGCAGTCTTCTCATTTGTAGATGATGAAGAGCCTGGTCCTTTCAAGGTTTCTCAGGCTCAGAGGGCTCTACCTGCTTTCCTCTCTACTTTCCCCATTTGATTCCTGGCATTCCTGGAAATGACACTTCAGACCAAAGATAGTGCTCCATCTGAACGAAGCCTTCCTATTGACACTTTTCCAGGATGATATTTGCTTTTCTTGCAACCTTGTGGCATTGCTGACGCATGTTCAGTCTGTGACCCACTGCGACCTCTGATCCCATTTGTGGCCCTGCTGCCCGATCATCCCCATCTTATATTTGTTCAGTCGATTATTCCCAAGTGCTGTGCTTTGGATTTGTCCTTAGCGAAATGCGTTCCATTTGTTTAATGACCTCATGCATTTTATTTTGGTAATGCATCCTCTCTATTTCCTCTGTTCATCCTTCTGAATTCAAATCCTGCTGTCTGTATAGGGCTTACAGCTTTTCCAAGGATTTCATCCTTTGCACAGCTGATACGAGTGCTATTGATTTCATTGTACAAATCATTAATGAAAATACTGAAAAGCGTCAGATCTGGGATGAGTGTCGTACAATGTAATGGGTATGCAATGTCCTTGTCAGTGACTCTTCGTTATTGAAGCTCACAGGACAGGCATGGTGTGAAGAGAGAATTATTCTACTGGCATGCCATGACTTGAGAGAGTTGAAGCAAAGTTGCGTCAAACTGTCCAGGCCTGGGAAGCGCTGAGCGTCTTTAGTGCTGATGAGGGTCCTCATGAGGTCTCAAGCTGAAAAGACAATAGCCTGAAGCACCAGTGCCTCTTCCACACAACCAGGGGAGTTATATTTGCTATGGTCCCTCTATGGTATTCTTTGTTTTTTGTGGATGTAAATATCAGCCCTACATAATTGTACTAGAACCTTGTTTTAATATTTTCATAATTTAAACTGTGTTGTGAAAAATTAAATTGAGTTTAGCCTAGTTTCTCTAAAAAAAGGGCATTCTTAAGTAGGGGGAGAAAGAAAGAGTTAGGAATATGAGCAGGAACTAGAAGTATTGTTGGAAGGGAACAAACATTGAGGAGCTAGAGCTGTTGTAGTGCTCTGACTTAAAAAACATACATTTTTGTAAGGGTTCTTCAGGAGTACTTGCTTATTTAATGCAAGTAAAGTTACCGAATACCACACCTGCTATGCATTACATGGTTTCTAAAGTATAGCCCTGCTTTTCCTTTGAAAGGAGTAAGACATGCAAAAATTACATTGAAGAATGGTGTGTCAGACAGGTAATTTTCCCTTAAGGCATAAATGATTCAGAGAGGCTGCTTCTTGCTGCTGTGTTACTCAGTGAACAACAATACAGCCTGATATAAAGCAATGTTTTGCTCTATATTGCTTTGTATTGCTCTTGACTGAGTGACACTGCATTGTATCAAGATAATAAAAACAGAATCACATCCATAGTATCTCAAATATTAGAATAATTAATAAGTGATTTTTGCCATCGAAAAAGTCCGGTTCTGGCACCACCAAATTTTGAATGAACTGACCTGGATTTAACTCAAGGTTTGCTCAATACGAGATTAGTCCGAAAGAGAGCAAATGTAGTTACCAAATTAATGACATATGACCACAACTGAAACATATTTGGTGGGAAAAGGAACTTGAGAAATCCAAGACAATAAGATAAGGCAGTGGTCTCTCCATGGTTTATTAAAGTTTGGAAACACGCATCCTAAGAGACTAACTTGCCCCATAATTTTGCAACTCTCATTCAAAGCTGGTATTTTGCATTTCAAGGAGTATTGTTACTTGAAATGAAAAGCTGAAACTTAAATGGATATTTTCAATTTTTTATACTTTATGATATGTAAACAAAAGCTCAAACTTCGTATTTTTTAAATTGGGGGGGATTTATTATTACTTTTTCATCTTTTACCCCAAAATCCAGATACTGTCTGGGCTAGGGCACTCTTGAGTTGTCTTGTCTGCTTGTTCTTGAGTAACAGATGCTGTCGACTGACTGAAAAGCATCAGAGAGTTAGGAGTAACTGAAGGGCTAGGTCTGGCTTTGTTAGTCAGTATGAGACTAGCTTGCGTATGGTGGCTGCCAACGGGGTGAAGGGCTGACTTACACAGGCTGTTGTCACCCGCCTGCCACTTTTTTCCAACTGGAAATTTTTGTCCCCCTCCCTACCCCCAGCCTCCAGCAGAATTGAATGTCTGGTTACTCATTAACATTATTCTGTCAGAATGATTTGGGTGAGTTTAAATACCTCATAGTGAGGGATTTAAGAAAAAAAAAAAAAACTGGATCAATTTTGACAGAACTGGGTTAGAGGAGGCTATGCACGCAGTGACGCCAGCAGATGGGAAGGTGCAGCCATCTCGCCCAGGATGGGTGGTGAGGCCTGAATAAGCAGCTTGGGGAAGTCTGCATGGGTAACCACTGACACTGGTTCTGCCACAACCAGAGAAGTTTTTCTGGCTGGGCTTTCTTTAAACCTAGCCTCACCTTCAGTGCATTTTTCAGAATGGATTCAGTTAAGAAAAATGCGTAAGGTGACGGCAGTGGCAGTGAAATAGCAACATCACAACATCTGAAGGAACAAGCAATCCCAAGAAAGGGAGGAATTTTTTAGCTGTAGTTTGTAGACTTTGGGGTGAGGGGATGAGTTTGTAACCTCTTTAACACCTGTGAATAACTCGCCTTTGGAAGTCACAGCTGCTGCTAAAGACTTGGTGCCTTCTCCCCTTCGCTGAAGGCGTTAGGAACTTGCAGCAGAGTTCTTCACACCTCCCCATAGCTGCTCCCCGGCCGCAGGAGGGTATTTCTCAGGATGTCAGTCTGTGTTACAAAGATAATGTCAGTTCAAGGAGTCCTGCCTCCTCGCACATGCCTCTTCTGCTGGTCTCTCATTCCTACCCCTACCCCACAATGTATCAGCCTCTCCAGGGTTGCTTGTAACCTAGATCCTTTCAGCAATCCACCTTCTCGCAGAGCCCCACCAGCATAAGGACTAAAGCATTGACTTCTTAACATTTTAGCTTCTGTAAAAAAACTGCTCTTAAAAACCAGCTGTTCTGACCCTGGCCAAGAGTGTGAGAACTATTACGACATTGCTCATTGATGAAAGTCATGTGTCATTTTGGTTAAAGAGTTTTAAAACCTGTATCATCTGGGCAACAGTGAGTTCTTTTGTACTGTTTCTTCCTGTATTTGTGAAGCTTGTGTTGCAACAGAATCCCAGTCATTTGAGAATGACAACATCTGAGAACACCGATAACATGAGCAACAATCATAGTTCAACTGGCCAAGCATTGGTTTACAGTAACCTTTGTAGGGAGATTACTAACAGGCAACAGTCCAAAATACTTCAACGGCCTTAAAAATGTTTCCAGGAAAATGCTACTGATTTTAATAATGGCTATGCAATACATAGTAAACATGAATGCAAGAGGTTAATAGATCAGCAAAGAGTTCTCAGCAGCACAGATTTAACACAGGAAGCAATGGGGAAAGTCTAAGGTTAAACTATTCAGTTAAAGCCAGAACAGAAACTGGGGAAAGAAAAAGAAAACATGGTGTCATAAACATGATGACATCTCTGTGCTAGGAAGATGACTCACAATACAATTGTAAAACCTAAGTACAGAAAGTTCTTATAGATTCCAGAAAGTTAGGCAGAGTTGGTAATTGTGTCATGTTTTCACCACAGATAAATCTATTTCCCCTTTTGATTAAAAAGTCAGGCAGATCAAATGCAATCAGATAAAGCACATGGTAAATCACATACTCAAAGTACTCACTTTACTTAGTTATGAAATATAATAATGTGTCAATGAGTTCTTTTCAGGTTAGGCAGAGAAGGAGTTTTCTTAAAAGTATTTCGGCACACAGGAAAAAATGCACAGTTTTAAGTGAAAAGGAAAGCATGTTGTTCTAACTTGCTTACACCTAGAATACATCAACTAATAAAAACAGCTGAGGAAAGTGTCAGGATCATCTTTGTAGTTTCAAATGAGGAGAAATACAAATGCTGCGGGAAGTTCAGTTCTCTGGCTTTGACTCAGCAAAGCTCTTAAGCACGTTCTTAACTTTAAGCACAAACATTCCCATGGAAATCATTGGTGGTGACTCAACAACTTGCAAGATCAGGTCCTTAAAAATGTTTGTTTTCTTTCATTATTTTGCATATGTGTTGCAGGTTCTCCTACAGCAAAGCTGCAAGCTGCTACATGTCCCTTTTAACTGTGGGTACAGAGGAATTTACAATGTAAGCAGTTTCTAATATATTTTGTGAAATCTGTGCCATCACCTCAAGTCTTTTCTGTAGATTCATTGTAGCACAGAAATGCTGCAGAACTAACACATATTCATTCAAGGGGGATGGGAGATACTGCTTCTTTGTCATCAAAAGACATTTATTTGCGGGAGAATTGATGGAGCAAGAGCAACGTATCACAAGGTTTATTACTTTGCATGTGAGGTTGAGTAACTAGTTAATAAAACGGTATTGTTTGCTGACTGGAGTTGTGGCATTTTGTAAAGGAAAGGAACCTCGTATGAATAATACAGAAATATTCTGACTGTCGTATTTGTAAAGGAAATAATCTGTGTTCATTTCTCAATAATAAAGTGTTTTGAGATTATGCAAGTACACCAATGCAAGATGGTCATTAACTATTTAAGAGACAGAGTCTAACAACTCCATGATGTCTTTTTTTTTTTAGATCTTCCTGTATTGTTCATACTAGTTTTATCATTTGTTTGCACTTACAGCCTCCTCTGCTTCTAGAGAAAAAGAAAGGACCTTTCAGATGTAGGCAGTTTACTGCCTGCAATATATAAAACTGCAGTTTCCTTACATTTTGGTGCAGGCTCTGTCCTTATTCTGTGTTCAGTTAATACTTTGTGAAGTAGAATAACATCCTCTTCTCCTTCATTGTTTCTGTTGATTCTGTGTCTTGGGATTTTGACAGGAAAAGGGGCTCCGGTTTAAAGCCAGTCAGAGTTAGCAACTAAGGGTTTCAAGAATGCAGACTAAGCAATTACCACAGAAGTGGCCAGAGCAGCTAGTTTGAATGTGCGTCCAAGATTTTCCAAAATTTTCCTTTGAGCAGTGGTTCTGGTTACAGCTAACTCTAATAATCACAGTTAATATTGACCTTCTTCACGAAGTCCCATTTGCAGCATCTAGACAGGCAGAATCATGATTTCTGCCAAGGACTTTCAGGCAACACAGTAATAGGCAAATGCTAATGCTAACGCTGCTGTCAGTCGTAGGGAGTTTATCACTGTGCTTTAAAAGACTGTAAGCTGAGAATAGATTGACCTGTGTTGTTGGACTTTTGCTTAAAAATGCAACAAAAAGGTAAATTCAGATCCAAAATCTGCTTGCTTGGTTTCTGGCAGTAGCTTGGATGCAATAAATGTTTCTAACCGTATACATGTGTGGAATAAAGTATGCCCAAAATCAAAGCACACCTCCTTTTTACCTGGATATTTAAGCCAGTGCGGAGCGGCCAGCACTGCATCCCTTCTGACCTTCTGCTCATCATGTAGGCATGAGGGCTCTGCACTGGGTCACAAGAAAAGGATTTTATTTTACAGACTGGAGAAGCAGTTGCAGTCTTTCAAAATATGGAAATTTGAATCACTGTAGCCTGTGAACTACTCTACATTTTGTGACACAAGAAAGAACCAATAAACTGCATCCTCTGTGCAAACCAGGCTCAGGAACAACAGCATTTGATGGTATGAGAATGTACCTTCTGTCTACCCTTTGCGTAAAAAATGTGACTTGTGAAACTTGTGCCTCTGATAGCACATTATTTACTATTCTTTGTAAGTTACCTTGCTTTATAAACGTTCAAGTTTTCTTTCTTCAGCTTGGAAGGTGCTGTTGGACTTTTTGAATTATCTGAGGAAGGAAGCTGGTTAGAAACCAGTGGCTCTCGCTCCATCCTTCCCACAAATATTACGATGTTACTCCAGTGTCCCAGGATGAATAATATCAAATAAATAAACCTCCTAGACTTTAAGATGCTTTTGCGGGAGGACGGGTAAGGTTTGAGGTGTGTGCCACTACTGATAATGTGCATGATGACGTGCCACAATAATAGAAGCTGGGTTTAGTTTTAAAGTTCCTCCTGGTGCCGGTGGTTGGTGGCCCTGGAGACTGGGCTGTTGCTTTGAAGTACCTGACTGAACCTTTAATTCAACTCTGTCTCTGATAAAGAGAATGCTCAATATTTGTGCTGAGTATTTTACTGATACATACCTGTGTACATTTTTAGATTTTTTTTTTCTTAAAGAAATCTCCATTAACTGTTTACAGCGATCTCAAATTTGTTAAAAAACTTTCTGATCTCTGGGTCCTTCCCAACTGTTGAATTTTTTATGTATTTAGTTAAAATTAACTTCTTACTCTGATCAGTTTTGTCATCATTTCACGTATTGACATAATCATAATGAGTCTGTGCAAAAGGGAGCATGAAGACTCCCAAACAAATTCAAATTTTAATGTGAGTGAATACTTTTTGAAGGTTTGGCCCGGTGCAATTCAAAATGCCGTGCTTCTGAATCAGAAGCGATAAACTCACAAGAGAGAGCACTGGAAATAATCCATGGACATCCTGTTCTTATTAGATGTGGGCTAAAACATTCTGACAGATTTCAAACCTGCTGAAATATTATTCATTAAAAATTTTGATGTTGACTCCAGTGTTACTGGGAGCACATCTTACTTATCCCTTTAAGGGTGACTATGAAAAAGGGAGAAGACAGAAGTATAGATGGTGAAAAACAGGGTGAGAAAAGAAGCAGAGCATGCACTGTGCGAAAAAGAAAGAGACACCCTGGGAAAGCAGCAGAGAAAAGAGAAAGAAAAAAAAATCCCAATTTTTGTAAGTATGTCTCTTTAGGACCGAGGCTGTGCCAAACCTTGGACTTGGAGGCTGTTCTGTCCTTAATACATTGCACATGATTGTCTGTAGCTAGAAAAACATTTTTTGTGGTTTTAAAAAATTGAATTATCCTTATATGAAATAAAACAAACTGTGAGTTTAAATGACAGAGTAAAAAGAGACTAAATTCATTTTGCAAGCCCTCAGAGAGTTTAAAAATCCCTTAGGTTCACAAAAACTCAAACTCCATAAGGTTCATATATTCCCAGAGTAGGATGTACAATGGAGTTACTTCCATCTACTTTAATTAAGTTTTCATCAGACTCTTTCTATGTAGCTAACTGATTCTCCTCTCAAGACATGTTTGTATTAAGGGCAAGATCCAAAATACCCTGCTGACACTTCCTGTGCAATCTAGACAGAAGTTAGGTAAGGAGAGAGGTTAGGTTATAAAACCTGTGTAACTTCCAAATCTACAAAACCATAGGCAGTAGAGTATGATGATGAAGATTTATTTCAGCACCTATGCCTTGTTCCAGACAGGCTCATTCACCTGCATCTTGACCCATTGGAAGTATTTAGTTTGTCTGAACCCCAGAGAGGGTGGCCCTTAGGGTATTCCTTAAAAAACCCTATTTCCTATTGGCTGCCTCTAGGTAACTCCCCACTCTGCAGGGGTTTTTAGCTTGTTCCTCAGGAACGCTGTTCCCCACTCTATATGATGTCTACGCTCCCAGCTTACCATCTTAACAGACTAACAGGGTCCATTTTTCAGATGTTGGAGTGCCTTTTAAGCAACGTGAAGCTGGCTTTAAGTGTTAGCTCCAAATAGGAGCAAAGGCTCGCAGCACTCAAAGCTGCAATGCCAATGTATCTTCATGGTAAGTAATACCTATCGAGGGGATGCCAAAGCAGGGGTGTGTGCAGAGTTAGATACTGAAACAAGTTAATACTGATAGTCAATATCAGTAGACTCTGATAATCAACAGAGATACCGTGGGGCTGGGTGAACACAAGAATGGCTGTGCTGGGTCAGGACAAGGATTCACCCAGCCCAGCAGCTGTCTACGATACTTATCTGACAGGCAGGCATTCTGATCATGAGGGTGGTTTTCAAGAGCGAGCCTCATAACTAGCATGCCAGGTAGGCTGACTCCTGCAATTTCCCCAGATCCAGGGAACTTGACTGTAAAGTTTGTGATGTGGGAGACTGGTTTTTTCCTTTTCCTGAATTAAAACATATTCCTGCCTCCAAACTACCAGTCATCTTAAGCCGATGCCTAGGGAAGAACATAGGAAAAGGTGATCTGATTGACTGATGTTCCTTGCGAGGAATTCCACCCATTTAATGAGAACTACACCTTTTAGTTCAGTTTGAATTCTTATTTGGAGCTTTATTTGATATCCCTCACTCTTGAATTGGTAGATGCAGTACAAAATTGGTGCCAGACTACCCTCTCCATGACGCTTAGGATTTTACACACTTCTGCCACATCCCTCAGTCATCTGTTTCGCAGACTGTACAGTCCTGAATTATTTGATCGTATCCTGAATTATTTGATCATTTCCTGACATGGAAGCCGTTGCAGACCTCTGACCATCTGTCCTTGCTCTTTCCCAGTTTTTCTTTATTATGAAGTATATTCTGAGCCCCATTTCTTTACTCAGCTTTGGAGCTAACTCTACATTGTAGGTGGAGCCTTCCTCCAGTCAGGAGTCTTCCTTAGAGTTAGATACCTTCACTATTAGTCTAAAAAATGATGTGTAGTGACTCATTTCTCTTAGGACACATTTATATACATGCATATGTGTGAGTACTTGAGATTTGCTTCACCTGCTCTTCTACCATGGATGACACAAAGCTGTTTATGTATTATTGTAGCTGGAGCAGGTTTGGGAACTCAGGTGTTCTGCCTTCCTGGCCAGTATGTGACCCCTCGACTGGAGAGTCACACAGGGTCTTTCTCGCACTCAAATTATAGCATCATCACTTATGCCACGTGCAGTGTGACTGCTTCAGGGACACCCTTACTACGGTGTGGCCTCAGATCCCACTTCAGGCTGTCTCTGAGAGATGGCGGAGGTGGGTTTGCACTTACCTGGGATCTAGGGGCAGGTTTTCCTTATCTTCTGTAATCACTAAGCTATTGTGTAACAGGACTTTTCTCTTCCTCCTCTAAGTAAAATAACAGCTGCTGCAATACTTCCTCCAGTGCTTGCTCCTAGAGGTGTAGGGAGTGTGTTCACATGCCACGCAGCACTAGAAAGCATGCACAGTGGCACCGGAGGTATCACAGGGCATGGGGCACAGAGCAGTTGCTGGTGATGCTGGGTCATGTGCAGATACCAGAGAGTGTACTGAAGAACTCTGCTGACAAAGACGTAGGTGCATACAGGATTAGGCAACAGGAAAGATAGAATCATAGCATCACAGGATAGTTTGGGTTGGAAGGGACCTTTAAAGGTCATCATATTGGGTTTGTGTGGTGGGGTTTTGGTAGCATGGGAGGGGCCGCAGGGCCGGCTCCTGTGAGAAGCTGCTCGAAGCTTCCCTGGCTCCAAGCCGGACCCGCCGCTGGCCCAGGCCGAGCCCATCAGTGACAGTGGTAACACTTGTGGGAGAACAGATTTAAGAGGGGAAACCTGCAGCAGGGGAGGAGATTGGAATGGGAGAGGAACCCCTGTGCAGGTACCGAGGTCAGTAGGGGAGGAGGGGATGCTCCCGCAGCCCATGGAGGTGAGCGGTGGAGCAGATGCCCACCTGCAGCCTGGGGAGAGAGGACCCCACGCTGGAGCAGGGGGATGCCCCCCAAGATGGCCGGGACTTCATGGGGAAGCCCACGCTGGAGCAGCCTGTGCCTGAAGGACTGCAGCCCATGGAAAGTACCCACACTGGAGCAGTTTGTGAAGAACTGCAGCCTGTGGGAAGGACTCGCCTTGGAGAAGTTCGTGGAGGACTGTCTCCCATGGGAGGGACCCTGCGCTGGAGCAGAGGAGGAGTGAGGAGTCCTCCCCCTGAGGAGGAATGAACGGCAGAGACATGTGGGGAGCTGACCCCAACACCATTCCCCATCACTCTGCTCTGCTGAGGGGGAGGAGGTAGAGAAAATCAAGAGTAAAGTTAAGCCTGGGAAGGAGGGAGGGGTAGGGGGAAGGTGTTTTAAGATTTGGTTTTATTTCTCATTCTCCTGTCTTGATTTGTTTGGTAACAGATTAAATTGATTTTGTTTTTTCCCCAGGTTGAGTCTGTTTTGCCTGTGACCATAAGTGGTGAGCGATCCCTCCCTGTCCTTGTCTCGACAGATGAGCCTTTCGTTATATTTTCTCCTCCCCATCCCGCTGCTGGGGAGGAGTGAGTGAGTGGCTGCGTGGTGCTTTGTTGCTGGTTAGGCTTAAACCACGACAGTAATCTAGTCCAACCCCCCTGCAATGAGCAGGGACATCTTCAACTAGATCAGGTTGCTCAGAGCCCCGTCCGACATGACCTTGGATGTTTCCAGGGATGGGGCATCTACAGCCTCTCTGGGCAGTGTTTCACCACCCTCATCGTAAAAAAATTTCTCCCTGTATCTAATCTGAATCTACTGTCTTTTAGTTTAAAACCATTACCCCTTGTCCTATTGCAACAGGCCCTACTAAAAAGCCTGTCCCCATCTTTCCTATAAACCCCCTCTAAGTACTGGGAGGCTGCTATAAGGTCTCCCTGGAGCCTTCTCTCCTCCTGGCTGAGCAACCCCAACTCTCTCAGCCTTTCTTCATAGGAGAGGTGCTCCAGCCCTCTGATCATTTTTGTGGCCCTCCTCTGGACCCGCTCCAACAGGTCCACGTCTTTCCTGTGCTGAGAACCCCTGAGCTGAACGCAGTACTGCAGGTGGGGTCTCAACAGAGCAGAGCAGAGGGGCAGAATCCCCTCCCTCGATCTGCTGGCCACCCTTCTTTTGATGCAGCCCAGGATACAGTGGCTTTCTGGGCTGCGAGTGCACATTGTTGGCTTGTGTCCAATTTTTCATCCACCAGTACCCCCAAGTCCTTCTCTGCAGGGCTCTTCTCAATCCCTTCATCCCCCAGCCTGTATTGATAGCAGGGGTTGCCCTGACCCAGGTGCAGGACCTTGCACTTGGCCTTTTTGAACCTCATGAGGTTCACATGGGCCCACTTCTTGAGATTGTCCAGGTCCCTCTGGATGGCATCCTGTCTCTCAGGTGTGTCAACCGCAGCACTCAGGTTGGTGTCATCTGCGAACTTGCTGATGGTGCACTCAATCCCACTGTTTGTGTCATTGATGAAGATATTAAATGGTACTGGTCCCAATACAGACCCCTGAGGGAGAGCACTTGTCACTGATGGTGTTTCAAGACTTGCAGTTTGTGCTTAGGTGTTTAGTAACTCTTACATCTAACTTAGATGCTGAAGATCTCATGAGAAACTATTTCTTAGCCTCCTCATACATCAGTATTTCTTTCTTCCAGAAGCAGTTGCCCACCTGAAGTGGGTACATGAACACAGGCAGGTTAGATATGCTCAGACACTATTTTATTTGGGACTGAATAAGTGCACAAGGCTAACTGGATCTGCATTAGGTGTTATGATATCGCGCAGAAAGTTGTTGAGCAGCTATTGCATCATAGTTGCCTACATCATACAGCAGTGTCAACCTGGATAAGAGGTCAATAATGTCCTAGGTGCCTGATATGGACTTACTAGGAGACAGCTATTACACTAAGGAACTATCTCTACAGATTCACAAAGGCGGTGTTACTGTTACCCCCGCTTAACATATGGACTTGGAGCCCAGAGGGATTTTGACTTATCTAAGCCAAGGTCACTCAGAAAGTCTTTGACAGACCCCAGAAGTGACATCTGTTGTCTAGCATCCCAGTATCATAACTTGCCACCAAAGCTGCTTTTTTTTCTTTTCATTATTCAAATCTTTTGGAAAAGTTGTGATCCCTGTTCTTATGCTTTCTACTCTCCTCCTGAGAAAAAAACCAAAACGAATCCATTTTAGGGAACACAGAGGAAGGTATTGATGGTTCATGGAGCTAGTGAGAATAATCTTTCTTTCAGTGACTTTTCTTTCCTTCTAAGCATCTCCAAATCTTCTTGCTTTCCATAGAGTAGTTTTACAAAATAGTGGGTCACTCATCATTTCTCTGTGACTGGAAAGGGTTGTCTGGTTTTCATTTGAAGAGGAAGTCAGTCAACTTTCACATCCTTACTTGGGCACAGCTGCTTTAAAATCTAGATCATTAAAATTGGAAATTAAGTGGAATAGAGATATCCAGTTTAGAGATGTATTAACAGAGCACTAAGGTTGGGATTTATACCCACAGCTAACAGAAGATTCAGCTGTGTGTTTGTTACGAAATTTCTACTCATTGTTATCTAGTGAGGCAAGACAAGTTTCTGGACAAGTATTGGTAATGTAACTATGAGCTAATTAGGGTAAAAGTGTACTGAAGTGATGTTAGTGAAAGGATGTGTCAGGTTTTCTTGGTTTGAGGCTTTGCTCACCTGTTGTTGTGGGTAAAAGCAAGGAAGGGATGGAGAGAGAATTCACCTTCATCTTTTTCAGAAGAGGAGATGTAATGGTTTAATGTGATTGATGATTAAATGGTTTCATGATCCAGAGCTGTCCCAGCCAGAGCAAGTCACTTCGACTTCTGGCTAGGAGGTTCAAGACAGAGGCTGGACCTGCGTGGGTCTTGGTCCCCTTGCCCACTGAGGTCCCATGTGGTGGCTGTCAAGGGACCCATCCAATGGGTCCATTTCAAATGGGACCCATCTCTAGCTCTGTGTAATCAAGTGCATTACATTAATGTAATGTTGCTAATTTCTCTGAGGAGGTTCCAGGACGTGTGGAAGGATACTGTGTCCCTTCACTGGTGTGTCACTTCTCTGCCCAGTCGGGATCAGGAGGGAGAGTGGCAATGGTGATGGCACGGAGACAGTTCAAGGCGTATAATCCCACATAGGAACTCTCCCTTCTGTGTAGGCAAAGGAATAGGGGCTAAAAGTCCCGGCAAGACAGAAAAGAAGGGGCTCATTTCTCACTGGGGTAAACCAAGAAGGGGGGAGCCTGAGAGTTTGTCTCTGAATTTGCCTATTTCAGTTTGTAAACATAATGAGTTGTGAACAAGAGTGTTCGGATCAGGTTTTCTTTACAAATGAAGAAAGACTCTTCTGCAACCTTGCACTATTATCTGTACAATAACAACACCCGGTTCTGTACAGCTGTTTGAAATGAGTAGAACTGATGTTGAAAAATGAAATAAAAACATCATTAAATTAACTGCATAACATCCAGATCAATATACCTTTCTATGAGCAGAATAGCAGGTGCTACTCTGGTTCATGGCAACCAGTTGCTCAATGGCTACCGATAAGTTATAGCACCAGATAAAGCTGTGAAAATGCCAAGGGAAGACTTTCTTTTTTTGAAATATCACCATGAAATTCCATCTAGAATAGATTCCCCACAGGGGATCTTAAGCTAGAAATCCAGAGATACCTAGAAATAGCTTTAAACAATGAGCAAAAAATGATGATAAAAAGCTGTTTGTATTTCATGTAGGGGAAAATAAGTGTTTTTTCAAAGACACTTCATTTCCAGTAACATCCATTTCAGGAAGGTAAATACTGTAACCACTTCACTGTGTGAAAGTTCTTGTTTATTATGGTCTGTGTGAGCCTTTTTTTGGCCATGCATACAGAATAAGGAATTCTGCTCTCAAAGCCTTAAAAGCTCTGGTGCTAGTGAATACATGAGGGTAATGCTGCTAACAAAAATCACTTCCTTTTTTTGACCCGTTGCCTCTTTATCCCCTTTTGAGTGACTAGTGTTAACATCGTTGTCCACATGTATTCATGCACAGGAGCTTTTAATCTCAGCTTTCCTGCACTGAGTAGCTGTGCATATGTGAACACATGGTTGCTGTCATATTAGAAGATGGTGAAATGACTTCTGCCCCAAGTATTCTCCTGCCATTTACTCTTTTCTGGAGTGTATTCACATAAATGTTCTTTCCAGCTTTGTTTATTTGGTAATGTATAAGCAGTTACATCCTGCTATTGAAATTATTTTTTGCTTAATATTGAATGAATATAATATACATTATACACATGAATATAGTATGCATTATACATAGGTACTAATGCTTGTTGTTAGCTACTGGTTTAGAAACAGCAAAAAATGTATAGGGCCTTATCAAGTTATATAATTCTTGATGTCTGCCTTGAGCATTGTAACCCGATAGTGTCAAAATAGAAACCTGCATGGTTATTCTTGCAAAATAAGGGTAAAGGAGTAGAACTACCAAAAATGCATTGGAACACAAGGAAAGATATATAATCAAAACATACTCTCAGCTATATTAAAAAAAAAATTACTGGATTGAACTTAATGGTATGCTTGTATATGAAGTGAGAAATACATTAGTTCTGAAGAAATGTAGCAAATTCTGTTTTATAGAACAGTTTTCAGAACATAAATTGTACAG
Organism: Harpia harpyja; assembly: GCF_026419915.1. Classification (NCBI taxonomy): domain Eukaryota; kingdom Metazoa; phylum Chordata; class Aves; order Accipitriformes; family Accipitridae; genus Harpia; species Harpia harpyja. The sequence continues at coordinate 35,725,735 of NC_068945.1, read as the reverse complement.
TTCATTGGTCAGATTGATTTCTTTGCATTACGGTCAAAACTATCTTTGGCATGGTTTGTGAGTAACATCCTGCTGAATATATTTTTCATTCTTGCGTCTGCAAAATAAGAGTTGTTTTTTATTTATGCAAGAAGCCTAATCAAAATAGTGTATAATGTAGCTCTGAACCAGATAAGGATGTAATATTTTTGGAAGCAATTGTATGTTTATTAAACAACAATGATTTGCCTTTAGTTTTGTGTCTAAGCATTTCTTATTTTCATCTTGTTTTCCAGAGACACTTCATTACAATGCTGTTTATTTTATTGCTACTGGAGCATTAACCTCCTCCCCCCCCCCGTTACTTATAAATAGAAACTTAATGTGGGTTACAGTTCTGACCAAAGTTGAAAATAAACTCTCATTAGACTACGGCGTCTCATATAAGAAATTATTAAGATCACTTATGATCTTATGAATGAACTACCTTTTCATCTGAGAGAACTGGGAAAGGGCAAAGACAACACAGCTTGTTTTTCTACTGCACCCCATTTGCAGGCAACAGTACTGCAGACGAATATGCAGTAAAAAGAAACAAAGTCTGAAAGTTAATACCCCAGGCGCCAAACACATGTCTGCGAAAGAGGAATGCAAGCAGACATTTCTACATGCAGTACATTAATTCCTAATGGGCTCTTTCTTTTTTACAAAGGTCAGATTATTGGACGGAACAGAATCCAGTCTCATGCAATGTATTACCTGCCTTGGTGCGCGTAGAGTAACGGCGTAGCTGTTTTTCCTTGCTGTGGGGCTAACACCTCCCAGTAAGCGATTAATACTTCCGCTGGTAAGACATGGACAACTCAACAGGTCAATCCCATCAGAGTTGGCTGCGTACAAATCTGGCTTTTTATACCGCCAAAATATTCTCAGGTGCAAAGTGCCGGGTCTCCCCGTAACACCGGAGGGATGGGATGCTGAGGAGGATGCGTGCACGGAGGATCATACCCCACCTGGCATTTTGTTCCATATGGCACTTCATTTTTTCAGTCTCCTGCTTCCCTTTTTAATTGCTGATGATATGACGGAAAACATCAGGTTGATAATTCTAGTGTCTGAAGCCAGGGCGTGACATAGTCATAGGGTATGAAATCAGTGCCAGCCTTGCCGTAGCCTCCAGGGAATTCAGGCTCGTGCCCTTGAGGTTTTGCTGTGGGAGAAGCCGAGCCTCAGGAGAGGCAGTGGGAGGGTCACTAGTGTGTGCTCAGGCCTTGGGGGAGAGCAAAGTCACTTTGTAGATGCCCCCCCGCTCCTGAACAAGTGCAGAAATGGCTGCCAGGTGCAGGGGCAGTTTCTGGTTGTGGCCGGCTGTCGAACAGAGACCACCAACCGGCATCACCTACAGCCACCGAACGCCTGAGAAAATGCAGCAGCTTTTCTCTGTTGTCACCCACAGCTGAACTTAGAGAAGAATCTAAGACGTTAAAAATAATGAGCAAGTCTTTGACTCTTCGACTCTTTTGGGACATGTTTTCTTTCTAAATCGGTGCTCTTAATTTAGATTTTGGACTAATTTATACTGCTGTTTTCATATACAAACAAGCAACTGCGCAGCTTATAACTGTGCAGGACTGCAGTTTGCAGTTCTGATTTGTCAACATTCCTCTTGGTTTCAAAAGTAATTTTTTTCAACTAAGAACTACAAAATTTGGTTATAAAGCTAAGCTTATGCAGGATTTAAACTATAATTAACAGGTAGTGTAATAGTATTAGATTAATTTTTGTCAAGGGAAGCTATGTGGAAGAAGAGTAATTGAGCTTGGAATTTCTCACTGCTTTCGTTATCCAAATATTTGACAAAAATACAAATTGTTCTTTAGATAGTAAGTAATTTTTTCTAAGGAGGAAACTGGTAGCATACAGTGTGAATTTGTGCTTCAAAGATTCCTTTATGACTAGATTTGTGTACAAATATATAATCAGTATATACAGCTTGTGATTAGCATGATTTGAATACTATAGATTTCACATAACTGTGTTTATCATTTTTCTTCAAATTTCCCCCCTAACCTTTTCAGAACTAACTGAGAATCCTAAATGATGCATGTAACATTTTACGCAGGTGATTTTTTGTTGAAAATGCAGTGGTTTGTACCATATAGTGAGAATAAAAGTTGTGAAGAGTGTCTAATAAAAATATGATCATACTGGACAGCTTGAGTCAGCTGAGTCTTGTTGACTCAGGCTGTACAATCAACTGTGAAAATTTTAAGGGAGGAGGAGAAAAGCAGGTTCTGGAATTCACACCTGATAGCTTTTTCTCACCCATCATCCCACTGGGAAAGACTGAAGTTTGTGCTTTACAAATGTGCAGGATGTGAAATCTCCAGATGCTCAGAAAGATGTATTTCAGTGTTGTATAATGAAATCCGACGGGTGGGAATGCTCTTCAAAGGCTATTTCCTTCCCTTGAACAACAAATGCTGTCATCAGCTATTTTTGATTAGCCTGTGAATTATGAGCCTGTCAAGGCAATGGGGCTCTGGTTACAAATGTGCCTTCAAGCCTAGCAACAGACAGGTAATCACCAGCAAAACTTGGCCACCTGCAATGGCGTAGGGTTGTTCGCATGGTCCACGATGAAATGCTGGGTCAAGGCTCATCTCGGCAGGACTTGCCTGTGTCTTAAGCACCATGACGTTGGCTGTGGTTGTAATGCTTTTGTTGCTGAGAGGAAACGTGGTCACTCCTAGAACACACAGTTTGGAAATGTGGGGAAAGTGGAAATGACGGATGCTCAATCAGCAGTAAAAAAAAATTCCACTCTTGTTTCTTGGCTACCCTACATGTACATTTACAGAGAGAGAGAAAATCTTTTGTGGAAGTAATTCAGTACACTATGGTGATGTTATTCTGGAGAAAAAAATTACACTAGTGTGTAAAAAAAATGGAAAACAAACATAGCAACAACAGATTTGAAGCAAATTCATTTCCTAATTTCCACCTCCAAATGAGACTACTCAGTACATGATGTTTGTATTTCTTTAGTAATACAATGGGTAGGATAAGTTACCATTCTTACTTCCACTATTCTTACTTCTTAGTGTAGCAATCTAAACAGTTTAATTCCTTGCTGTTCACACTTTTCAAATATTTTGTAAGAGTTACCATTTTTTTCTTTTACCCTCAGGCTATGTGTTAACCTCTTTACTCTCTCAACCTACATTAGTCTCTGTAGCTTTTATCTCCACTGTTGCTCTTTGCTGAATTCCTTCCAATTTGTGGCTGTCATTCTGGTATTGAGGTATCCAGATCTGTATATAGAGTCATACAAGAAAGATCAGCATATCCTCGTTCTGTACCAACAGTACTGAATTATAAATTTTTAGGCTTATAAACATTTTGACACTCTGTATCAACTCAGTCTTTTCTAGTAAGGCTGCTCTTTCTCAAAGGCTTTAAGCTTATTATTTCCTATATGCATTTTTTTCTAAACTGACTCTCACTTGTTTTCCATCAGAATTTTTTATCTCATGGTTTTATTTGTGAACACTGATCCAGTTTTGATGTTTATCTTGCGTCTCACTAGAAAAGCAGCCACCTTTGATGAACACGATTGCAAGATCTAGACTTCGCGCCTTTTCCAAAGAGAAATCCTGTGCTGCTTACTACTTTCTTCCATGTTTTGCATTAGGAAACAAACGAGCTTTCCACTGATCCGTGGGACATTCAAAAAACCACCTCCAAATTCGGTATACAACTTTGTAGTGCTTCCTGGTCCTTCAGGAGGTTTGCTGCCTGCAGTCCAACCAAAGCAAAGGCCAGTACACAAGTTAGAAAAGAAAGAAAAGGGACAACCGCTCTCAACTCTGCTCGGGCTCCTCTTCGAGGAGCTGGAGGTGGCAGACCCTGATAGCAGTCAGAGCCACCACCTCCAGACTGACCCTGCCCTTCCAAGCTGATGGAAACCAACCCAAAAATCCCACCTGGGATACGTGCTAGCAGTTGTGCCAGCACTGCCTTTGATGAAGCACTCCTCTGCTGTCAGTCTCCCTGCAATAAGCTGTTAACTGGCATGGGGAAGCCATGAGCACGGGAGACAGCTTTCCCTGGAGTTACAGCTGTGCGGTGCAATGTGCTCCCACAAGACGCACGGATGGCCATGAACCTCCTTACTCTCAGGCCTAAAAGCAAAACGCCTTCCTTTGATTTAGTACTTGCCTAAGACTCTCTCCTATGCAACAAACAAGTTATTTATTCTAGTAGCTGGAAGGGGAGAGAGGATTTGTGTTTGTTTAAGTATTTTGGTTGTACTTTGTTATTATGGTCGTGTGGGTTTCATGCTTACCTAAACAACCAAAAATATTCCCAAATACCCTGGTTAACCAAGTAATTTAGTTAACACTTCAATGAAGGTTTAATATAACTTACCCTTTTTGAGCAAATGTCTTTTTCTACAAATTAAATGACCCAGTTGAGGTCCTCAGCTGATAGGAAAGAGAACGCAGGGCCTGAGTCTCAGGATGGCCTAAATCTCAGGACTGCCTGAACCACGTCATCCACATGGAAGCGTGGAGCATGAGGCTGCTGGGTTAATTATCCATCACCTCCCTGCCGTGTCGGTGCCCACTGGGGACTTTGCCCTGGGTGGAGGTTAGCACACACACCCAGACGTGGAGGGCTCCAGCCTTACGTGGGGAGAGGGGAGAGCAGATGTAAGGGCAGAGTTTGACTTTGTTGTCAGGAGTAAGAATGATGCAACCGCTGAAAAATGTTGAAGCAAAAACCCCCTGTCTTTAGAAGTAATTGCTTCCTCCCTTTGTAAACTGTCTACTATTTAAGCACTACGAATCATTGTAATTAATCCTTAATTCAAGTTGCTGTATCTATGTTACATTGTTATGTTTACTTAGATGTAAAATGCATTATTCTTTACAAGATAATGGCATCAGTCCACACAGTCTCAGTGACAGGCACAGGCAGCTCTAAACTAAAACATTAGGCGGAGTGTTAAAAAGCTAGTTAGGTGCCAATATGTTAATTAATTAATCACAGGCATGTTTCAAAGCATTCTTCATACCTCAGGTGGGGCTCCTGGGCTATTATGAAATGCCAAACTTCCCTTGGGGCTTTGAGGATTGCACTTCTAAATTCCTCAGAAGTTCAGGGAAGTAAAAGGGTATGTTTTTGGTGTGAGTCACTGAAGTGAGGTTGGAGATAAAGATTTCTTATTTTGTTTTATATTGGGAGAGGAGGGCAGTAATCAGCCAGCAAGCAAGTGTTTCAGGAAGGAACTAGGTGGAGGGCAAAGATGTATTTTTCTAGCCCCATGAGCCTATTTTTCTAAATGCATTTAAATGTAAAATTTTTAGCTTAATTTTTCTGAACTTACTTCATTTTAAGTCTCTGATATATATCAGCCAGCCTTCTCGCAAGTTCTGGGGAGAAACCCATGGTTACCCTTTGTGCTAACTCCTTGTGCAGTAAAGGGTAAGTGAATATAAGCAAATTCTACTGTTCAGTACCAAGAGCTTGAAAAAATGCATTTTCTCTCCTGTTTTTGCAAACAAAACATTCTTGTTTTCTCTCAGCTTTCTGTACCTGTGAGGCACCTGCAAGGCTGTGTCTGTAGATCCCCCCCAGCTCCTTTTATTTTGTAATAAAGGAGGAGATGCCTATCAATAACTTAATTCCATTTCAGTGGAGCTCTGAGGTGGGCAGGAAATATGAAACTTGAGGGGGGGGAAGAGAGAAGGAAAAAAGAAAATAGACTTGATGATTATAGGGAATTCCTAGTATTTTGTAAGCCATGCAGCTCTAGCATGGGTATTTGTTGGAGAAGTGTAATCCACCAAGGGAAGCTCCTGAGCTCTGGAGCTGTCTGGTCAGCCCTGTGCCATGAGTGCAATGCACAGCATGACACCTGAAAGGTATCCTTGGTGAGACCGACACCTGGAAAGGACCATGCCGACCAGAGACTGGAGCGTGCCAGAGACCTGAAAAGAGCTCTCGGCAGGACTGAGCTAAGAAAAGGTGTCTGGTGATGTCTGCGTGCAGATAGCGATCCACGCCGTCACCCACTCTCTTATCCCAGCCTCTCACGCCAGAGGAAAAAAGTTAGCCAGTTGTGGGCCACCTGATCTGCCTAAAACTTTCACTTGAACTGGCAGGAAGAGTAAGTGTAATGGAATTTTTTAAAGGGTTGGGCAACTCTGTTTATATCTGACTCACATTGCATGTAGATTCATGAAATGTAAAGTGATTCCTGGATTAGATACAGAAAAGAAGTGCCTCACATGTCAGGACAAAGCTAGTACTATGTGGCATGTTAGCACTGAGGGAAGGTCACTCAGTTTCAAATTTTTTCTAATTACCGTTCCCACTCGGTATCTCATGCTTTACCTGCGGCAAAGTTGTGTAACACCCTGGGAACGCGTTTATGCTTTCCCAGCGAAGGTGCAGAGGAGAGATGGTGTTCAGAGAACCCCTCCTAAGTCCTGCACAGCTCAGCCTGGAATATGTTCAGGCAGGACTTCGGGAGTGCATCCAGTACTGCACAGATATCACTGATGAAGCAAAAAGATATCCAAATAGTTGGTCTCTTTACTCTGATTCAAAGAGTTCTCAGTCCACTGGAGAAAGGAGAAAAGGAGGAAAAGTCTTTCCTCCTTTGGAAACTTCACAAAAGCTCCTTAGAATGAGGTCTTTGAGACCCACTGTGCAGTTAAAGTACTTTGTGAAAGGTGCCTTGTTTCTGAAGAAGAAAAAAAAAACCCCCTTCAACTGAACTTCAAATATTTTGGTTGAATTCTTCTAAGATTTCAGTTGATGGTTTAAAAATATATCATCAGGAAAGGGGGAGAAATTCAGACGAATGTTGGTGTGAAACAAGAACAACCTTTCACCTGGATTTGTTCTGCAATAATCATGGGAATACGGGCATAAACTCAAACAAATATGGAAAGGGAGTGGCTTACTCAAAGCCTTACAAATAAAGTACAAAGGTATCGCAATGGGATCTTTAAACTTGGTAGAGTGTTTGGTAACCAGGAAAGATTTGGCAATGATCTCTTATTTACATTCTACTGGATTCAGCTGTTTTTAGCTATTGGTTTGTTGCTTTCAGCTGAAATGGCTAAATGCAAGACCACAAGACAACTCTTTTTTTTTTTATTGATTTTAAAATTGATGGGTATTACTGTGTATTCTTCTTGAGTGTGGTAGGAGGGTATCCTGGATTAAAATGTTAAACAAATAGTCTAATAAAGACATTGACTTTTTTTTTTTTTTTGTTCTGGGGTTTGTTTTTTTTTTCTCTCCCTGTTATGGTGGTTGCAAAAGAAGTGTACAACAAATACAGATCTGTCAAAAACTCAGGAGTTAAATAATGTAGAAGGAAGGGATGAAAAAAAAAAAGCTGCTCTATGTAGGCAAGTTTTGACTTTTAATAATGTATTTTATTTAACTTTTCTAGAACTGTGCTGCCAAGTGGCCCTTAATTTACAGAGCTCTCATGCACTTGAATGCAGTGGAACAGCTTGTTTTGAAAGAAACTACAGAACAAAACTCGGTTTTATGTTACTGGAAAGATGTGTGCTTTCTTTCAGCATCAGCAGGCAATCAGAGTTTCTATGTACCCGGTGTTAACAGAGTTATAACAGCACGAAACTCGAATAATACGGTGATGAATGAGCCTGCAGGTTGAGGGGGGGGGAAATAATCATGTGCTTTGGAACAGAATGGTGTTTGGTAGCCAAGGAGGATCCTGCCACTGTATATGGTCCCTACTTTGTTCGTGTTCATTCAGGAAGAGCCACACCTTAGACGCTTCATGGCTTGACACTGCAGGGTGATAACTGACTGTCACTTTGCCGTGTATGTGGGACGAGCACTGTAATGCAATACTTTGAGTGGGACATGCCTGTTTGCGTGTTGCAGCTTGTGTTATTTTTGTTTCAAGCTTGCGATCACAAATACGAACTGAATTTCTGCACCTCTGCCCATTGGCATTGATGGAGTGGGGTTTCTCAGAAACCGTCTCTGAATAATTCTGGAAGGATTCATATCTGCAGCACAACAAATTATTTACATTAGTAAATAGTCTGGCTTTATGACTAATTCATATCTTTACCCGTTACTTAAAAATTTATGCTTTCTTTCCATTGATAAAGACAGGGAGATCACAAGTACCATGAAAGCCAATGGGAAATACCCATTGATATAGTGGAGTCGAGTATTAACCTATTGTCACTAAGCACAGGCAGAAAAGCAGACAGATGAATTAAGCGTGAAAGAGGAACGGAGCTACATCCCTTTCAGGAAATGAATTATTATGTAGCAATTTACTCTTAAAGCTTAATTATATTAATTAGATATTACATAGATATCTATGTTGCTCTTCAGAAGTGGCCTTGAGGACATAAGTTGCTGCCATTCTGGTCTCTCTTGAGCATTTGCCTGTGCCTGACTCTTTGAGCCTGGCAAACACGCAGGGTCCTGCAAGCCCCAGCAGGCACGCTCGGGCTGCTCCTGAGCTGGGGCTTCGCTCTTCACATGGGCCATGAGGGTGGCATTGATGAGGGCCTCCAAAGACAACCTATATTCACCTGTCCTACTTCCCACATTGATTACAGAATGAATGCAGGGAGGAAGCAGATGGCGTATCTTCCATTTTGCAGCTCCCTCCTTACTGTCTGATATTCCCACTTGCCCTTGGTCTTACAGAAATCCAGCAATGGTGTTCTGCCACTGAGATGGACCCTGACTCCATCTCCCCAGTGTGTGACAAAGGGCCACAGTAGAGCAAGCCTTGGAAACAGCAAGCTTCTGCCTCCAAGGTCGGGGGCAGAAAGTCCATGTTTAAAAACTTGGGTGAAACATTCCAGCGAAACTTGATTTTACTGAGGTGCCAGCCCTGCAGAGAGCAGCATAAGAAGATGGACAACTTCTCTGGGTAATATTTCAAGTGTCTTCTTGCATTAGTTTAACTGACAAGACACAGAATCAGCTCAGTGATTTTTCTCCTGCCTGAATGGGTCTTTCTGGGGAAACGTGACGACTACATGTCTCCCAAGTTGGGTCAGAGCCTGTATCCAATGCATCTCACGAGCATGCAGAAAAGCTGTTCGGTGCTAAGACTCAGTCCTAGAAGCTTATGTAGTCCCTGCACTGAAGACTTGCACCTTTATTTGGGTTGTAAGAGCATCTAAAGAACTGTGATAGAAGGTCTGTGAGACCAAAGCAAAAACATATGTATGGAGCCATGGTAACCTTCAGAAGTTCCCTCACATCAAGAGAGTCTGGGGGTATAGGAACAGTGAGAGGATGGGCTGCATACCTAATGGTGGGACATGGCCTGGCAGGGTTGTTCTTTTGCTGCTGGTTGGTAGGAGAGGATGGAAACCTGCCCTTCCCCTGGTCTCAGTTGTGTAGTATGGTTGATTAGAATAAAGTGCTATTTGTTCTGAATTGATTGCATGGTCTGCACGAGTTCCACATTTATACCCGTATGGAGTTCAAAGCCCTCTTCCCTGTTCAAAATTCCAGCAGAACTCTTTTTGCTCAGTTACCCTGCCTCGGCAATGTCACGTCTCCCAAGGTGTGTCCACCCAGCTTGGATCAGGAATGCTTTCTGAAGAAAACCTTCCCCTCATCACCGCTTGCTGTGCTTTGAATTGAGCCGCAAGTCTTGGAGTGAACAGTTTGACTAAATTCCTTTTGTGTGAAGCTAATCCTGTCAGTGTTCTCCAGGAGCACACCTAATGGGACACGGGGTCAGGCTAGAGCTCGTCCAAAGTAAACCTTGAAGAGCACGTGGTGTGGTCGCTGGGTCCTCAAGCAGCGACGCTCTCGCTCTACAAACCTGCCTCTGTTGGGACACGGGGCTTGCAGGCAGACATCTTCCCACTGTTGTCTCTCTTCCCACTTTCTGCAGCTCCCTTCCAGTCATTCCAGATCGCTCCTTGCATTCTTCAAATCCTTCTTCAAAATCCAACTTCTTTACAGTTTTCTTCCGCTATTGCTTTCCAGTCATAAGCAGGCTAGCTCTGAACGTAGGGGAAACGTGAAGCAGACCGGAGGGTGGCCAAAAAGCCACAGGCCTGGTGTCTGCGTTGTCTGGGAAGAATTAACGAGCAAGACAAAGAGGAAGGTTGGGCTTTTAAGAATTTTCCTGTCTATCTCCTGTTCCCAGTTCTCACCAGCCATGAGGACTGCTCTCTCAGCTGGATGGATGTTTTCATAATTTTTTTCAAATATGTGCATTTTATTAAATTTAAAAGGAGTTAGTTTAAAAATAGCATACAGCATTCTGGGCTGAGGTCTCTGTTAGCCAATACACACACACAAAGGGTGTGTATGCGATTCCCACTGTCCTGCATGACCAAAGTGTACATATTTTTACTGGTGGAAAAGCAGCCAATCTAGTGATATCAAAGGTGGTTGGGACTCAGTTTCTGCTCCTGAAAACACTGGGGTGTATTTAACCTTGTGCATGGGAGTGGTATGGGTATATGTTACCTACATATATGCTTCAGGACTTTCAGGGGAACAAGGTGCTTAGCTAGTTAAGGACAAGCATGTGCACATAAAGCAAGAATGATTAAACTTGGCTGCACAAAGGCCTCCTCCCTCCCCTGGTCCTTCTCCCCCCCCCATCTTCTCTCCAAAAGTGCATTAAACAGCTTCCAAACCGACTAACGTGCTCTGGGGATTATAATTATTTGAGATCTCTATACTTCCCAAGTTCTGGAGGCAATTATCATTTGGCCTTATCCTTCAAAGTGTGCTTGCTGAGTGTGGAGCTCTTATAACTGCGTGCCTCTGAGATATTCCTTACATAACTCCCAAGTTATGAAAATACAGTGCTTAATTTTTACAGGCGATGAGATTGTTTGGTCTATTGTTTCCTGTTAAATTCACCGCACCGAATTCCATCCCATGGGAACCGAAGCCAGTCAGTAACTGAGATGAGGATTTAGCCCATTCTTTTCTGACAAAATTGGGATATTTGACATATTTGATAGTGCATCTGTTAAAGCAGCAAATTCTTGTGCAGTGTGTCCTTCTATATTAAAATCTTACCTTAGAAGTGTTAGGATTCCCATTTAAATTTGTCAAGTGATTTAACTTATCAAAAAAAAAAAAAAAAGAAATATATGTTTTTTCTGTACTCATTGATCTTGTCTTTTGATGCCATGCCCATTGTGCTACAATGCATCTGGAAAATAGCCTGTGATTTTTCTTAAGGCAGGAAATAGTATTTATGGCTGTACAATAATGTTCTACAGTGTATATGATCAAAAGATTACCAACTTCATTTTCAGACCAAGTCCAAACAATAACAGAAGCTATCAAGGTACTGTGCTTTGTTTCACAGTTTCTCAGGAACATGCCTGAAATTCTGCCTTCATTAGATATACTTTCCACACTGCACGCTTCGGGGTCTGAACAGATATGTTACAGCCTGAGAAAGTAGCAACCAAAGTGTAAAATGAAAGAAATACAGCAGTGAAATATATCTGTAATGAACAGCTTTAATTGATGGAATTCTGCCTGTATGTTGCCCTAAAAGAAGCAATATGTCGAGCAAGGGTGAGCAGGAATACCTTAATTCCTTTAATAGTGAGTATATAGTTTCCAGGTAGCTGAATTCAGGATGGATAGTCAAGCAGCAACTTTTTCTTACAATATGTGATTAAAGAGTGTTGCTCATTGCCACTGTGTGCTTTAGAAAATAATGGCTAGCAAGATCCAACAATTCATGTGAAAGTTCAGGTAGGCAGCTGCCATATAGCAGTATCCTCGGAAATGGTAGCAATGAGTGCTAAAAACCCCTCAGACTGTGAAGTAACCTACAGTTCTTAATGGTTAGAATAACTTCAGTGGGAAGCAGAATCTTAACATCAATCTTGTCTATCTTTTTTCCTTAACATATTTATTGGTGGTACTACTTGGGGATAATGAACTAGCTGGAGTAGAGATCTGGTTGTGTATTGACAAGTCCAGTGTTTTCTTTTCATTGTCCTTTCCCTTGCATCTACAAAAATGTGTCAGCTTGATTCTGCTGAGAGGAGGGTTTTGTGCAGGCTTCATAAGAAGCATAGTTTATTGCTGTAGTTTCTGAGGGGTGAAGTTGAATGAATCTCTCTCTTCAGGATGCAAGAAAACCAGCATTAACTCTCACCTCTCAGGCTTTCTTACCGGCAGTAAAGATCTACGACTAAACTGCATGCCATATGGGTTCGATTAAAGCCCCGTGAAACACGGTCTAGCTGTTCTAAAAGGAATTTGGTTTCTTATCCCTTATTTTCTTGATAATGTAGCCTTTGCAGCCTTGGAGCAGTCTTAAAGTAAGATATCGATATTGTCTAATATCAGTAGCTGGCTGATGATGCCACGGAGAGGCCATTCCAGCTATGGGGCCTTTGGGAAGCCAAGGGACCGAAGTACCCACGAGTCCCCTTCCTCCGCGGTGCTGCAGGGGCAGGAGCACACTCTGCAAGTGCTGCGGCTTCTCTTTTCCCCTCATAGCAGGAGGGAAGATGAAACCGCACAGAAACGAGGAGTCGTACTGTCTGTCCCCAGCTTCAGCTGGCCACAGCCACCACTCGTATTGTGTGACTGTCACGCAGCGCATGCGGGCACTAGGTGGGAGCTTCTCTCTGTGATGTGATACCTGGCAGAAGGGAATGGGCAACCACACAGCTTTTTCCTTCGCTCCTTCTGTGCCTTATTTACACCTCTGGGAATTGGACTTTAGAGTAAAAATGGTGGAAACGGATGTTTTCCATATGGGACTATGGGGCTTACCAGTTGCACTGTGCGGGGAGACTGACTCGGTCTGCCTGTTGCAGTGAGCTGGGGTGCCCAGAGTACTCCAGAGTCCTTGCAGAAATAAGCGTATCAGGGGGGTGGAAGCTGTCTGAAGTCTCCTGGAAGCTGTCTGAAGTCTCTTGGAAGCTGATGATTGTAAAAGCCACCTTTGCCTTAGAACAAATGTAAAAAACCTGAAATGGTAGAGCCTGATGGCCATCACAATACACAGAAGGTCATCTGGGACACGAGCTGTATCACTGCAGGGGTTTCAGAAGGGGCTAGAAGTGAGGAATAGGGTATGTCTGGGTGTGGGCTGGATAAAACAGTGTGTAGGCAGTGCAGCCGGGTTACCACAAAAGCAGGCAGAGACCACTGGAGAAAGCCAAGAATGGTCAAATGAGCTTCAGTAATGGGGCCCTGAGAGGAAAAAAAAAACCCAAGAAAAAGGTCATGCTTTTTGGGTGAAGTGCTGGCTGGTGAATAAAAGGCTTGGAATAAAGAGCAAAGAAATTCCTTCTTACTGTTTGATGATTGTATTAAGAGAAATACAATTTAATGCCCATTTTCAGTAAATAAACAGGGTTGCTGCCCTGTTTATACACAATTCAATCTTCAGTTTCCTCAACAAAAACAATCTGAACATTAGCTAAAGACTCTGGCCCAAAGGGGTAATGGTAGTCTCTAACGGGAGTAAATAGAGGGTAGGCAGTGCTCTTTCAACCTGCTCTTTGAAGAGCGAGCTGAATACAGCCTTTAAGAAAGGTACAGGTACACAAATATTTACCTATTAGGTCTCTATTCATGATGGGTTCAACCCTATTGTACTCGGCTGTTGCTTTCACTCCTCCAGAGATTTGTGTGCTGACATGTGAGCTGCATTCACAAGCAGTAATTAGTGAACCGGGTGGCCGTGCACCCTCAACCGGGCGTTTTGAATGAGCGGCAATGGCAAGTTGTGTGCGCTGTGCTGGCAAAATCCCATGTATTGTCTCCAGCTCTGGGGGCAGCTCAGAATTCAGCCCTGGATCAACCCGGGGCTCCTCTTATTGATTCGCATCCCGGGAGCTGGTGGTAATGATAATGGAGGATTAGGGCCTCGTTACAGTAATTGCTGGATAGAAAGTGTCATCTTTTGGAAAAGCCCGTTGGCAGAGCTGCCTTTCTCATTTACCTGCCCTGTAATTAAGATACAGCTGGGAGAGGTCTTAAGAAATAACTGTCACTTTCACGTTGCGCCTGTCATGGTAGTTTGATCGCAGAAAACCATTTTGTGGGATTAATTCGGTGTAATCTTGGATTTGCAGTTTTGTGAGATTAGTTGAAATGGTATATTTTTTTAGCAGGAGTGGACAGATGGTCTAGGATTAAAATGAAGAACAGGAATTCTGCTCCAGCCAGACTGGCCTGAAGGAACGAGCCACGTTGTTCTGGAGGATTAATTTCCTTCTGGGAACGGGCAAGACTGCAGCAAAACCACACCGTAGGTGAAGAAAGGAGACGGGGCTTTGCTTCGCTGGCCTTGTGTGATGTCTCGCGTTTTTCTTTTCCTATCACCAAGGGCCCTGTGTGGAGCGGATCGGGGCTGGCGGCTCTCGGAGGAGGACCCCGGGGAGGCAGGCAGGGGGTCCGCAGGCAAGAGCTGCTCCCCGGTGCCACCGCTGACCCCCACATGGCAGCCGACAAAAGCTCTATTAAGAGGGGACAGGGAGGCAGGGCTGCGGCCGGGGCGGAGGAACACGATAGCAGCCTCTTGAGGCCAGGGAATCTGTAAAGTAAACTGCTGGGCAGCGCGAACGTGGAGGTGAGGAATGTGAAACCGGAGTCGAGTTATCTGGGAGCAGTGCCGGTCCAGCGCCATGCGAGACATTACTGGCCAACAGAAGTGGCGTAGCTGGTTACAAAACGTAGCGTCGATGAGACAGACCCTTTGTTGGTATAAATAACTTACTTACTTAAACTCTAGTCAGATCGACTGCCCACTTTTACCCGGGAATGTGGGCAGCGTATCTGGCTTGCTAGCCATTGCCCGGTCACCTTCCCCACCCTGGGCCCTGTTGGGCTGATGGTCTGGCAGCCGGAGCCGGTGCAGTCTCTGCAACCGGCTTACGGAGGCACGCGGCAAAATGACTGCTGCGTCCCGGCCAAGGCTGTGCTCTCTCCTGCCTGTGGTTATGTCCCAGATGCATTCTTGGGCTCTTCCACCCGAGGATGAGGTTTTAAGGCAGAATCAGGGCTGCGCTCGCCGAGAGCCGTGGTCCTGCATTCCCCCCTCGAGCTTCGCTTTGGCTCTTGTTTTCAGCCTTTCTGTGCCGACCAGAGTTATGTCTCTCGGGTTTTCCTTCTGCCGGGCCAGGTCTGGCCCACCACGGGTACTGGTGCTGGCATAAAGGGAGCTTATGGGTCCACGCAGGCAGCGGGGAGAGGGGCAGGAGAAGAGCACGGGGAAGGGTGTCCCCAAACCCGCTCCTGCTGCTCCCCAAACTGCTCCTTCAGGGGTGGCAGTGTCCCGGCCCCTCTAACCCTCCTTGTGGCTATACCCTGCAGATGTCTTCAAGAAAGGGAACGTACCAATAGTTTGCGCAGAAAAAAGCTGCTGATCAGAAGGCAGGAAAAAGGTTAAAATCCAGAAATGGCTTTGCAAGTGCTTTCCTGCGGAGCAGGCGGTGGGTCCGGTCTCCTCACGCTCCTCATTTCTGCTCTTTCTCTGCTAGATTAGCTGCTGACAGGACAGCCCAAACCAGCTGAAAATAGTGACTGGTGCATTTCAGCTGTGGATGATTAGAGAAAGAAATGAAAATTAGACTTGAATTGGACAGTCTTCCCATCAATCCCTGTGTTGTGTTATTTCACCCTTAAAAATCTTGCAATGCTAAGTGTTAAGGAATGTTGCAGTTCAGCAAAAAGAAAATAACCAAAAAGAACCGATTCCTTTTGATGCAGACAAGCAAAGCATAAGGTAGGCAAAGCCTGTTGTAACAACCAAGTCTTCCTATCTGACAAATTTTGTATGACATCGACTTTGTTTATAGTTCATAACATTACTAAGAGGAGTGCTCTGAACTGAGACTCATGTGTTTACTATCATAGCAAAGGAACAAACAAACAGAAAATGGAATAAGATCTGTTTTAGAAGGAAAAAGCCTGATTAATACTAAGACAACTGAGCTATTGTTTGAACAGTGGTTTTAAACTTGATTTAGCTTGTAACAAAATGTAACAGTACCCACCACAACATGTATTATGTCTAATGCTTTTCCTAATGGGGTGGAATGGAGGAATAGTTCATTCTAACTTGTTCCAGGTATAAAAATAATGGTGTTTTTTATTACTTTAAAAATATCCCCAGAAGTTGATGGCATTATTAATAAGTGTCAGTGTCCTGTGCCGTGTCCCTGAAAAACCTCCATACCTCTGTGCAACACGACCAACAGTTCATTAAACCGGAGGGATGAAGAATATAGCAATAAAAATCTGTTATGTGTGACTTCTGATTATGTCATTTAGTTTACATGTTACTTACCTGTATGCATTTCATCAACCTAAATTCTAATTAAAACTGAACAATAAACTCCAACTTTTTGGTCATAATGTTCCTGCATCCTCTCTTTAACAGCAATATTTTAAGGAACCTGAAACATATTTGTAACTTCTCCTCCAAGCTCTGGATCTGTTTTCCTTGTTTAAGAATTGGAATGGAACTGACTAAATATTTGTAACCAATAAAGAGTATTTGGCTTATTTGCAGAGTAATTTTATTCATTCTTTGTATATATTGGGATGACTTAATTTATACTGAGGTTCTTGAACAGCCTTTTTCACATTTCAGAAATCGCCTGAATTTTTATATAATAATCATTCCTAAAATGGAAACAATGGCTTGCTCTTGGCTGATGGTAACTCTTTACTATTCTTGCTGTTCCTAAGTTTGGGGCTGCCTGGACTTTACAGGCATGCTGTCTGGCTTCGATTACCTGGATGCTATTATTAGATTGTGTTCTTTGCCTAATCTCTGAGATTTAAAGATAATCTAGCAACCTAGTGATCTTTTTATGAATGTTTAAAAAAAATGTAAGTGGAAAAAAGGAAAAGGAGATTATAATATGGAGCATCTCATTCCTCCATAGACTTTTCTCATTTGTAGGATTCATGGTATTAGCTCTCAGTGAGATCTGTTGCTTTTAATTGTGTATCGCCATATCCTCATATACGTGGGTGCATTACTTCCTTGTCAGGGAAGCCTGAAAGTGTTCATCCACATTCCCAGGAAAGAGGCTCTCTTAAGAAGCACTTATTAATTCTGACTTGCTCGAGGAGTATCTGTCTTCCCCAGCATGTCACTTGTGTTTTGTTCTTGCCTGTAGCTCGCTGGCCTAGCAATGAAAGTTGAAACCTGGCTCTCACCTAAGTCGTGCCTATTTATGGTAGAGCCTAGATTTAGAGAGCAAAATCTTCCTTTCCCCATTTAAATGTAAATCAGTGCCATGATATGTGATGGCAGTCCTGATGAAGTGTCTGAAAGCCTGTCTTCTTGTGAAACAACATGTGCACGTAAATAGAATAATTTCTGGCTTCCTTCTAATATAGGAAAGCTATTTATTATGTAACTTTCAAATCCTTTTCTAAAGATAGATTTGCTGTAAAAAACACTTAAAGCATGGGAGACTGAAATTCCCAGTAAAGTGCTGCTGTCATTCCTGTGGTGTTTTGCCTGTCAACTTCTGGTGGGGCCACTAAGAATCAAGAGATGGGGCAGTGCTAGGCTTCTCTCAGAGAGGCTGGAAGGTTTCTAGCTCTATATATTTTCTGGTGCTTCCCCTGCCACTTCTCTTCCTCACCTCTCCTCTGTCCCAATTTATCTGTGTGTCCAGAAAAAGCTGGATTGAGATCAGCTCATTTGTCTACCAGCAGATGTCTGCTGCTGATGACTTTTTTGTTCTATGATCACTTGGACTGTATGTAAAACAGTAAACTAGAGATGAAATGACCCATATTATGTTTGTAATCTCCTGTGCCATCTGATCTCCATTTAGGAATTTAGATTTAATTGTTCTTGTGTAGGCTGGTAGATACTCATCTGTGATGTGGGATAGGCAGTCCTTAATATTGTTTTGGATTGGGTATTTCAATTTTTGCACTCTTGTGCTCAGAGGATAGGATGTACATCAAATGCCAGCTCTGACTTCCATTGAAGTCAAAGCAGCAAGGGCAGGATTTGCCTCTTAAGTAAGATTTTATAAATCTAAAGAAATAATTGTTCATCCTTGTTCTGTTTTGCCACCTTTTAATATTATCTCATTAAAAAAAAAAAAAAAAAAAGAAAGAAAGACAAAGAAATACCTTATACAGAAATGCTTGTATTGAAGCTGTATCACAGATTGAAATTAAGTGTTGCCTTTTGGAGTATCATTCTTGCTGGGACTCTTTGTTCCCAAACATTTATGATTTAAACCAGAATATCAACACATTGTAAATAATATGAACTTTCTTTTGACGTACAAGCTGAAGAGATGAGGGTAAAGGGGAAAATGGTGTGTGTGCGTGTGGTTTTTTTTTAAAGCAGGGTACTATATTGTGAGAAAACTACTGTACTCGCTCTCTTGATTCAGTTGGAAAAGATTCACAAGTCTTTCATGTCAAAACAAAGTGCTTTTCCAACTCAACTATTATTCTTCAGAGTTGCTGCCCAGGAAACTGAATAGAAGATTAACAAAATATCCGGCCAAAAGGATGTCATTTAAAAAACGTACCGCTGTGTTTATAGTTGTGCAAGATCTGCCAATAGATCACTTGAAAGTGCAGAAATTGGAAAATGACACTCTACAGTTGTGGAAAATCCCATTGCTCAGAATTCAGATGTTTTGTAAAGGAGAGAATTTTCTTCAGCAGATTTGGCTGAATTTTTGACATTCTTGTATTATCTCATTCTGCTGGAGGAATGTAAACAGTGCTCATCTGTCAGTATAGCTGTTGCAGCTGGATGGCCTTTGGGACTGGGATTTTTTTTAAAATGAAGATGTATCCTGAATATGGTGCTTACAAACTGGCAGCTCTAAACAATAAAATTTCCACTGTGATGGGTGAGGTATGACAGACAATTTGCTTTGTGTTGCCCCTTTGGTCTGTCTGTTGTGACTTGCAAAGGAATTATTTCCAGGCTGGATATGTAATCAGTTTTGATGCCTGACTTCCTGCTCCACTAAAGTGACCAATAAAGATGCCATTAATCATAGCGAGCAAGTGTGAAAGCCAAAACTAAAGTCCCCTTTTTGTCACTTTTTAGTACTATTTTTTAGAAGATTCAAAAGTTTTGCCTGCAATGAGTAGAAAACATTTCCTTTTCCTTGTCAGCATTGTCTACAAAACAGTACAATTAATTGTAATCCTACACTACCCTGCATCTCTGGCTACCTTGCAGAATACGATTTTCTCAACAGCTGTGAACTTCAGACTGGGAATTGTGTTGAAGTTAGCCACCCTTCTGTTTTCTTCCATCTGCTTCATCAGAGCTACCCTTAGCCATGCACTCCTAATCGTTCCTTTCCTAAATGTTATGGCTGTGCTGCAAGCAGAAGTTCGTGTAAATACCTGCACTCAGCTTAAAAAAGCCAGCTCTGGAGAACAGACCAGAGCAGTGTAGCTACCTGTTCATCTCAGATACAACTTCTTAAGTTTATCATTTATACGTCTTATATTAACCAGAACAGGACACAGAAGCGTGAACCCAGGACTCGGTACCGGACTGCTGTCCTCTTCTTTAGCCTTACACTTGCTCTGAATGTTGTATTCCTCCTTTCTATATGCCAGCCCAGCTCCAAAGTGAGAATTGATCTCCGGCTTTCTCTTCCCAGTAGTCCAATTTTTAAGGCAGGAGGTGATAGGTGAGAGGGCTGGGTCTGTACCTGGCAAGAATGGGGAAGGTGGTTGAACTTGGTGTCCCGTTCTGGGCTCAAAATTGCTGTGTTTTGTGTTAGGCTTAACCCAGTATGCAGGCAAAGTTTGGAGGCACTCAGAAAATGCACAAGAGCCTGAGCCTCATTTGACTGATGAGAACTTGGACAGCCCACAGCTTAGGAAGCTGGGTGGAGATCTTATGGATCACTTGCTCGAACTTGCATACCCAAATTTCTCCTAAATTGCTCTAAGTGCCTATTTATTTATTTATTCATTCAGATTAGGCCTTTTCTTTTGCTCTGCTTCAGTCTCCATCCAGAAAAGAATAATAAAAACAATTGCTGCTTCTCCAGGATGTTGTGTAATGAATATTCAAAGGCTTGGAAAACACCCATCTGTGATGACAGCAGGGTTAGTATGTACGGAGCACAACTAAGTTACCTAGTCACTGTAGCTTCTGATCCAGGAGAAGCAAACTGAAGAAATAGTTATTTCTGCCCCCTTCTCTAGATATATCTTTGTATTGATGAGAATTTATGGAAGGATACTTTTTCTTCATGCATCTCCCTCTTGGTTTTCTCTCATATGCACACAGTATAAGCCACTCTCTGCAAATTTGCCCAGTCCAGCCATGGTAGACGAAATTCTTTTTTGATACTTGCTGTCATTTCCAAGTAAGGTAGGATTTTCACCTCCTGTAAACATAGAGCCTTTCACAAAAGTAGAAGTACACTTATCTGTCAAAAGCTAAAATGCATGTGTACATGCACCCCAGTACACAAGAGTGAGGGTCATTGTTGCGAATAGATTTAACGCTTATGTGCAACATCAACTCAGTCATATATTTGTAAGTTAAAAGGCCTGTACATAGAGCATTTTAAAAAAGCATAATCCATTGTATGTTTCATTAACAAAATGACTAATCTCACTAAATATTATGACAAAAGTGCTGACGGAACTTAAGCTCTAATCCGTGAATGCAGCATTATAATTTTACAAGAGTAGCTGTTCTTAATAAACATCAAAGTGCATGTAATTATTATATGACTTTAGTCCTTTTTTCCCACGATACTATAGTTAATCTTGACAACAGCTAGTTGATAAAGTTTAAAAGTACCTTCAGTTCAGATTGTTCCACTCTGCCATTATCCTTCAGCTGGCTCAGGGGGGTGACCTTCACTCTCTTGTCTGGAGGCAGGGCTTGGATGTGCTGGACACTGTCCTTTGGAGGCTGTTTTGTGTGCATTTGGGGAAATGGAGCTGGGACGGGACAGCGTGAAACGTCCCATTTTCTTGTGGGAGAGCACCCCCATTTTGAATATAAGCTTAGGCTGTGTTAGTATTTGAAGGTTCATTGATCTCGAAAGCAAAGCAAAACAAAACCAGAGCAATTTTAAGATTTGGAGTGGAGCAATGAAGTGTTGCAGTTGGGGCTGAGTGATGGTTTTGGCCTGCTGATGGGGAACTTGCCGCATGGCCGCGAAGCCTGCAGCCTGCAAGAAACCCTGCGGCTGGGCTTCTGCAAAGGCATTATTCTTTTGTCTGAGTATTCTCGATGGAGGTTTTGATAATAACTTGGGAGAGTGGGGAGAATTTAACTTAAATCTCCCACAGTTGAAAAGTGTGATACACAAGGGTCTGCTTTAGGGGACAGTTGTGTTACAGGCAAAGGAAACAGAATCAAAGTTCCCTAGACAGGATTGAGGCTCATCATTTACCTCTGCAGATCTTAGCTATGTTTTATCTCCTCCTTTCCACTAATGGTATCATCTGCCAAGCCCAAATCTGAAGTATTTCTTTGAGAAATTCCCCTAAAATACAGACAAGTATGTTGAGTACTCAGGATTCTGGCACATTTTCTGGCACTTGTAGTCTTTCCTCCTGTGCTCTTTTTCACTCTATCCTTGACTTCTTGAGCTGGGCTGAACAGGTCATTTTCTGATAAAACCTATAACACTGTGAGCCCTAGTAAGTTACGTTCTAGGGAGAAGAAAATACAGAGCCGAATCATGAATCTAATGAAAGAAATACTTATCATAGTCTACAGACAAATAGAAATACACTAACAGCAACAGCGCTGTTGCATTTACTGGCATCTTTAGTTTATTTCTGTCTTAATGGGCAGATGCATTTGCTCTTTGTGCAAACAAAAGAGTATTCAAAACACCCTACTAGAAACAAATGATCACACATTGTACCTGTATTTCTTGAACTGAGAACAGAACAAAATCAAATGTTTTTGTCAGGCATGCTTTATAGCTGTGCATTCCTGCACATAAAGGCCCAAGCAGGATCCTTCTCGAATGACACAGATGATTATTATTTTGTTCCCAAGGGAAAGTCATATTACAGCATCAGTATTATCCACTGGTAATGAGGTGCTCACAGATGAAAAGAGGAGGGGTAAGACAGATATAACATGAGTGACTACCCTGTGGCAAATATTGCTTTAAAAATGTTTTCATAACAATTCAAAGAGTCTGAGTGAGGGGATCATGTGGTAATACTGTCTAACTCTCGCTTTAAACAACAGGGACTTCCACCCCCAATCCTGGATAACCCTGTTAATATTGCTGGTAGTTCCTTTGCTTGATGCCAAGTACATGATTAAGACTCTGATTCAACAAATCAAAGGTGATCACTTAACCAGAAAGTATCATATGATAGATGAAAGGCTTCTGAGAGGGAGTTCTCACTTCTGCAGATCTGCTTTGTGTTTCTTCCTCACCGCAGTCTTCACCACCACTGCTAATATCTGTAAAGGGCTCTGGAAATAAAAACTCCGTGACAGTGGCTAAGCATTTTAACAGTGATGATTGTTAGATGAAAGGATGGGGGAATACTGTCAGTGAAATATATTTGCTTTTGGTTCTCAAGTGTTACATGGTAAGGTTACCTTTTTGCGATGGCTGAGATAATGGGTGCAGCAGAGACCCAGACCTTAACCGTCTCTGCAGGATGGCTTCCTTGGAGGCTTTGCATGTCTGAAGACTGACAAGGGTTACCGATTTGCACAATAGTAGGAGCTGTTCTTTCTTCTGGTTTCACTAGAGATCTAATATGGAAAGTATTTCTGAACTGGTCCCTTTGCTTCTAACAAAAGCAGAAACACAATTCAACTACTTGTAGAGAGATGTAGTCAAGAGTCATTAACCACTTTTTTAATGGAAACCTTCAACGTGGGTAGAAGAATCAGCTCTCTGCACCTAGGTGATACACCAAGTGCTGATAAGCTGTTCCTTCACAACTTCAGGGAGAGTTTCTCAATCTGCCTTGATTATGAAAGACCTTTTTTCCTTTCCCTTTTTTTTTTCCCCTGCATTTTTTTTGTGTGTGGACGGTCACTTAATTTCAGTGACACAGATGCTTCTTACACCGTGCATGCGTGTTAGTGATACTTTCCCTTGGTTAACTGGGCAGCCAAAAGGGATGCAGAAAAGGGAGAACTGCATGGACAAAACCCGGAGAAGTGGGAGATGTACTTGTGGGGCAGGGCTGAGCAACGTGGGCTGCACAGCACGGCCGGCAGCTCAGCATGGGCTCCGTATGTGGTGCGGCCCCTGCCCCTGCCTGGAGCAGTTCAGCTGCACTGCCCCATGCTGCAAGGCGAAGGCTGCGCCTGTAGCGTTTTTAAGCAGAAGACCATCAGCCAGTTCTGAATGTGTTGATATCCCCGCTAATTCCGGCACATGCAAATTCCCCGATCAAAGCTTAAAATCTGTCTCCTACACCGGTAGCGCGTGGGGAGTTAGCGGTTTGGCGAATGAGCTACTGCACTGGTAAAGCCTTCAAATCTCTCTGCTACTGCTGTAGCGCAGGATGGCCACGACCATTAATCCCTTCTTGGAAGCGGCGATTGGCAGCGGGGGGAGGCGGTGTTTTTCATTGGAAAGGTTCTCCCGTTGGGTGAGTTGAAAGCTCTGTGTCCAGCTGCTGGGGGGAAAGCAGCATTGAAAGGGGAGCAAGGCCAAGGAGGGGTCTATGTCAGAGGTGATATGATCCTTCCCTTGAACTCTCTGCTGGAGCAGTGCGTGCGATGTTAAACGCTTGAAATAAAGCCATACAGAGATCAGCTGGAGATCACTGTTTCCTAGGCCACAGGAATGATCAGAGGTATACTTAAAATATGAGGAAAGAAAGAGGCAGAAAGCAAGCTGTTCACTTTTCTCCGAGGAGTGAAGGAAAACGTGGTGATAATGGTCAAACAAATAAAAGGTTACTGCGGAACCAAAGGCAATGTGGTATCGCTATACATCCACTGTTGTTAGGACAAGAATTAATGGGTTTACAGTTAAAAAAAAAGTTTAGGCAAGAAGTTTCAGTGGAAAAAGGTATTAGGAAATACTTTCTCAGGGAAAGGATGGTGAAATGTGGAAAGCAGTTGCCTGAAGATGGTGAAGATTGATGCTGAAGCTTTTAAAAACAAGTTTGAGAAGCGTCTGTCAGAAATGATGTGTAGTTAGTCCTTAAAGCACAAGGATGTACTACCTGAGTTCTCGGGCCTCTTCTGGACATTTTTTTATGATTTATATGCTGTATTTTTTTTAGCCTTTCATGTACAGGCTTTATCCTTCAAATTGATTTTTGTCTCTTCCCCTATTTTTTCTTAAATTCAGCCTTGTTCTTAGGATTGTGATTTTTTTTTTTTTAATGGCATTTCACTTCTTGTTTATGTCTATAAAATGATAAGCCATTTTCATAAAGTGTTCTATCAAAAAAAATTATCTCTGCTGTGTGAGGGTATAAAATAGGTTCTTATTGTGAAGAAAATGCAGATACTATACTGTTCAGCCACCCATGTTAAAGATTTACTTAAGCTGCGGTAAACTGGTCAGAAACATGAAGAATACAAATGGATCCCTCCTGGATTTCTATAGGGTGCTCAGTGGAGCAGAGTGGGGCCGTTTCAGGGTACAGGTATCTGGAGGATGGTTTGTGCTGCCGTACTCATAGTGAGTGGTAACTGCCCTCTACCAGCAGCGAGTATTTACAGACTGATGGTATTACAGGTGTAAGTAATGAAGTCAGCTTTGCAGTTTATTTGGGGGATGATAATGAATTATGGGTTCTATCACATTATCCAGATGACTTAGCGTAATCATGTCTCGCGTCACCGTTTATTGCTTGTTACCTTTCAGTGTGCCAAGCTGCCTGATGCATTTTGCGTTGGTGATGCTTTTGTAGTTGGATAATCAAATCACACATTGCCCTTAGTTGCAATGGAAAGGATTTTCTTGTCCCTCTCTTCTTTCCCCAAATTCAGCAAGTAGCCACCATCCCAAAGCTTTTTTCCTTAGAAATGGTAAACGCCTGGCTTCTAAGCTTGGCTCTGCCACAGATTTGGCTTGCAGATCTCAGCAAATTGTTTCTTCCTTCTGCTCAGTGACTCTTTCACCCAAGTGGAACAGATGCTACTCACCTATGCTTCAGCTTTGCCAGGTAACATGTCTGCATGTTATATTTCGCATGCAGCCTAGTACAGCAACTGTAATTAAATCCTGGCAGAAGTCAATGGAAAGGCCAAATGGTCCAGGGGTGCTGCTAATAGTAAAGCCAAAATACACTTTTCGGAGAAGTAACCCAACTCCTTCAGTGCACTCTAAACCCAGGGTGACCTCCTTTCTGAAGGCCAGCTTTTGCTTCTTTACATTTTCTAGGCATTTCATCACTTGCTTCAGAGACCTCAGCTGAAGCAGTATCTTGAATGCTCTTTTCTTTTCCCTTTTCCTTTCCACTTTCTTAGATGTTCTTGGAGCTTGTTTCTTACCACTGTCTGCTGCACAGAAGACCGGCACTGCTTGAGGACAGAGACAGCACAGTTGTTTAAATAATGCTCTGATATTATTTATCAATGTAGAATTTTCAAGTATATGAAAGGGGAATGCCCAGATAAAGTGAAAAGCACTCTAGCTATTAGTGAAAGCATTTTGTGTTACTTTATATTTTTAAATGGTCTCTTCTCTATCAGCCAAGTTTGCTCCATTTATTTATTCGGAAGATCCTCTTTGATCCAATGGAAAGTTTTCACACAACCTGGTGGGATTTGAAGGGGGATCTTTTGAAATATGGCTACACTGCCTGTAATTTTTCTATATCTTTCATGGTCTCTCCAGTTCCAGAGAAGTCAGGTTCTTTAAAGATGCCAGAAATGTCCCCACAGTGCATCAAAGTGTGTGCTTGAAGAAATCTCCCTGTTGTAATACTATCTGTGAGATTCTCAGAAACTGAGAGTGCTGGCTGAAATAACTCCAGAGGGACCAGAGAGAGGCCAAAACTAACACGGTTTTAAAATCTAGCTCTATAAGCTTACACGCAGCTTTTCTAGGAGCTGTTTCTTCAGTGACCGTGCAGATGGGATTTCTAAAACTGAAATAAAAGGAGGGTCTGTCCCTCAAATATTTGTCCATGCCAAAGTCTGAAGTCACTTGCTAAGAGAGAGTGGATAATAGTGTAAAACATGTATAAATAGCAGCTGGGTCTTCTTCCGTCTCATGAGCAGCTCGTACCAGACTGCTGCATTCCTGGTCTGCATGTTTGGGATGCAGAGTGAGTTAGATTAGAAGAAATTGCATGGAAACAGTCTGCATAGTTTCAAAAACATCTACAAATCTGAAAAAATACTCTCACATAACTTTTGGTCACTTGCTGTGATGAAGTCTAGCCTTTTGGTGACTTCCTGGGCTGATTTCCCAGGTGTCTGTCAGGCACTTCTGGACCATGGGGATAAGTTCCTATCTGATGTTGCCTCCAGTGATATTTGGGAATTGCACTGCCCTCCCTCTTAAATTTCATTTCTTTAGGAGGCTTTTGAGAAGCACAAGCAAACCCTTACGGGTACCAAAAGCTTTGCACAGGTAGTTTTTATCCCACAGTTGCTTTGCTCAGGGTTTAAGCACAGGCCTTTGCAGGCAGAGAGCAAAGCAGAGTTGCTAAAGCATCTCCTGTCTCTGGAGGTCAGAGTGTCCTCGGGAGTCCCTGGGAGCCTGCCTGAGCTGGATAAGCTATGCTTTTCCCTTTTTCTTCACTGAAACCCTGATTTGGGAGGATACCGAAAATCTCTGACAAGAGTAAAAAGGAGTTGCTGCTCCTTTTATAGCTTTTTGTTTCCTCTGTTATCTCCTTGGTTTAAACCTAGGACTTTTTTTCTGCCAGTTCATGTTCTATTTGTTGTTACCCACCCTCTATATATGCATTACCAAACATGACCAACACTGATGTTCTTACGGTTTCTTTAACCAGCCAGAAAATAAGAAGCTGTTCCTCTTTTTTTTTCTTCTCTCCTCTGACCAGCTAAAAGAGAAACAAAACTTTGCAGCTGCTTTAAAGACCTTTATGCTATTGACCACAATATTTTTACTTCTGTGAGAAAGTACAAAGTATTGTAAATTGAGTTTTCTAGTAGACTGCCCAATGATTTTATGATGATAGACTCAGGACTGGAGTGCCACTGCTCTGTTATGGATAAACCATCACTCGGTGACAAACAGAAGAGAGGTCCAGAGCTGGGTAGGGGCCCCGGGGAGCTTTCTGTCAGCATCTCTTAGCAAACAAGTGAAAATACTGACCTGCAAATAACACCTAGTTCTGTTATTGTGTGACAGGCTAGGCTAAATATGGTTAAAAAAAGGAGCAGCCTTTCAAATTTGAAAATAATAAAATGCAGTTGTCTGTCCTAGGAAAGAAAAGACAGAAGATCAGTACCAAATCCATGTGGGAGCAGGGGGAGGGGGAGCTGCTTGGCCCAGATACAGTCTGGTATATTTGGGCAAGGGCGTTTGGGAAGAGAAAGGAGGAAGGAACTTTGATGCAATAGGAAACTTCTGAATTTATCAAGGCAGGTCCTCTGCACAGCCCTGGAGCTGAGGCCTTATATATAGTCTATGCTATTCTTAGAGTGTGCAGCAGAACAATGGTTCCATTCGAAGAAGCTCTTTTATAGCTTGCCAATATAAAGAAGGCTGTGCAAAATGATATGATCATGTAATTGAACACTGTAAATAGATATGCTGACCCAAATGATAATTTTAAATTAGCTCACTTTCCTGCCACATCTAAACTTTGTAGACTTAACAGAATGAGAAAGGCTGGATTAATTTTTCTGGATCTATAAATGTTCATCTTACTTATATGTGATTTATAAAGTCAAGTGATTTGATGGGATGATGTTGGGAGCCTTTTTTCTGTTCATTGAAGTAGAAGCTAGATTAACGTAATCCCTTTGCTGGTTTGACCTTAATGTATAGTTATAAAATTAAGATCTGTGAATTCTGTGACATCCAAACCTCAAATCTGAAGAATACCTTTTACTTTTTATGATGCTGCCACAGCTTCCCCTATTAATTAGGATTAATTTGGATTATTAAAATTGGTTCTGTGCAATACAATAGAACTGGTGGTACAGGCTTGAGTCAGGCAGGTGTAGTCTGCAATTGCATTTTGAACGGCCACTGCCAAGACCGCAAGCTAATGTGACAGCCATCGCTGGCTGGTGCGAGCCACGAAGTCTCCTGGCTTGCATGGCATCAAGGCAGCTGCTTCATGCCCTGTATACCATTGGATACGAGCAGTACTGCACTATGGAGGTGCTTTTTTGGTAGTTCCCTTCCTTACAGAGCCAGCTGTGGCCCAGTGCAACAGCCTCTTGAAGGTATTCCCAACTGCCTCAGAGTAGACATCTCGCCCGGCTCCTTTTCACTTTCATCCTGAGGAATGCAACAAGGGCCTCAATCTGCTCTTAATCACACCTGTATCGGTGGCTGCGTGGTTATACCAAGGTGCTCGGCACCGCAGGCAGGCTCTGCTCTTGGCGGTGGATGACGTACAGCAGCGTGCGGTGGTGCGGAGCGGGAGCTGATGGGCGCGGAGGTGGCAGGGCCAGGGGTGGTGGCTGGAGCAGCAGGCTCCTGCTGCGAGGAGTAGCGTGAAGCCTCGTGGTAGTCCAAGTTGTCAAGATAGGACAAACCTGGTGTTTTGGGTTGCAGAACGACGGCAGAGCAGGGAGCGGTTGGGCTGGACAAGGGCGCAGCGTTCAGCTGTGTGCCCAGAAAATAAGATCCCAGAAGGAAAAACAAAACCGGAGAATGCCACAAGTAGCAAATGGTCTGCAAAGCGGGCATTTTTCCTTGGTTGCCTGATGCTGAGATTGTCGTGGGAGCAGGTGGGAGCAGAGCAGGGCCTTGTACCCGCCTCTGGCCTTGGGCAAAGGGCAATCATCACCAGGGTATCCCAGATGCCGTGTTCCCTTTTGGGATGCCACAGTACAAAGTTTTGGATCACCCCCTCAGCACCCTTCTCAGCGATCCAGCCTGACTTGTGGCACATCGTTAACCCATCAGGATCCTCTCTGGAGTGGTTTTGATCGAGCGTTGTGAACTCACACCAGATGAACGTATTGCGTCATGGGGCCGTGACACTTTTCTTACAGCCTTTAGATATCATGTGTCTCAAAAAGAAATCAAGAATGTTGAAGTAAAGAGTTTCTAAAACATTAAGATACTGAATTTTAAGTGCACAGCACCTGGGAAATTATTAGCAGGACTGACCACTTCATCTTGGCTGCTTTTTCTGTGTAGTGCCACATACCCTTGCTTAGTAGCTGGGACTTCTGCTGAATTTCATTTTGTTTCCCTGCTGTGGCCTTAAGCTGTGGGCCACATGGCAGGTTAATGTTAAACCAGGCTGCACGGTGAAGTTGTCGCTGTGGAAGAGGGGTGTCCCTGTATTTGCTAAGGACCGATAAGTAACTCCTTCCCGAGATAATCACCCTGGGCGGCTTCTGCAGGGAGATCGTTTTTTCCTGTGTTCAGTTTTGCTATGGTGTTGGAATTCATAATAAATGTGGTGGCGGTTTCTCTCCTTTCTCTGGTGATTTAAACCATGCATTTTTAACATCGTGGCTAGAAAGAGAAAATGCGAGCGTCGAGGGCTGAGCTGGGAATAGGACCCAGAAGTTGGAGCTGCCCAACTTCTGTGCATCTGGAGCCTCAGCTGGAAAGCTGCTTTGTGTTTGTTTGATTTGCATTGATATACTGTTACATCATATATGTGATACAATAGATTAAAAAAAGCCATGTGGCTCTTGTCAAGAAAAAGTGAACTATGCACTTCTAGTAATTATTACCATATGGTTCTTGCACTGTTTCTACATATATAGTTAAGTCACTTATATCCCACTGAAATGCTGGTTTTTTTGATCTGAGAGAACAGTTGAAACAACATGTTTATTGCTATAATAATGCCCTTTTTTCATTTCAGTTTCTTACATCTGTTCCGTAGCCACATCCTATGTGCACAGAGAATCTTTAGGCAAGAAAATAAGCTTCAGATGTGTTTGCTTAATGTAATTTAAACAATTTTTAAGCAAATGGATTAAGCAAATCATTTTCCTTTTAAATGATTTAAAAACCCGGTGGTGATAATGCAAAACAGAGGCAGGAACAGTCTTCCACGTGCGATAATTTGACATAGCAAGTTGAACTAGTTGTCGCTTCACACACAGATCTTACGTACCAAACATTTTCTGAGTGAATTCACATGTCGCCTGAGTGTGAATGGTCATATTTAATCTTGTCAGTGACATTTTAAATGCCGTACAGTTTGAACTAACCTGCTTTAAAGCTCTGCTCCTTTAACTCATGCTGTTATTGTCTGCTGCAGTTGTTGACTCAGTAGATTTTCTGATGTGGTCTGGGAATGAGTTCTTTTGGACTTTCACATTATCATATTACAATATACACCACAGATTATTTATACTGGGGGTTAATTGCATCATCTGAATGGAATTCATTTTCCATTGTATCTACAAGTTTGCATTTTAGAATAGTATTTTCTCTTATGGAAATTCGGAATAAAATGACATTGATTCTTAAGGAAATGAGCTCTACATCATGATTTTTGGTATGTATGTGCTTGGCTTTAAACAAACACTTTTGATTGTAGTAATTAACTGGGAATTATTATTACAGGATGAAATATATCACTTCTGAACTGTAATGGAATATGGAATCTGTCCAGCTAAATGTAGCAGATGATAGATAAATAAAAAAAATAGTATTAAGCCTTCTCCAAGGGAGAGAGTTGCTAAGTAAAACTTATGCACGCTTAGTATAATCTTAACTCTTCTCTTCTCCCAATTCTCTCCAATGCATTTCTATTTAATTTTAAAATAAAATGTAGAAAGGTTTCCCGGGACCAGCAACTAGAAATATGTAATCTCATTCATGTGAAAAACAAGTGGAAGACAGAACTTCATTGTGCGAATCCTTATTTTTTTTGTTTGGCTGTCAACACATAAATGTGAAAATAAATTGGAGGCATTAACTCAAAAAACCATTTTTTGTCATGGCTTATTGGTGAATTTAAAACCTTGGAAGTTCACGTTGGGTCAAGCAAACATTTCGTTTTTCCCCTGAAACAAAGCGCCTCATTGAATTGTGCGCGGCGCCACAGGAAGGACGGGCAGATTCACAAGATGGAGGATGCGGGGCCTCCCCCGCCACCCTGCCGCCTTCGCCCGACGGCCCCGGGGGTCACGGGACTCTGCGGGACATGGGAGCCCCGGCTCCAGCCGCCGCCTTTCACTGGGCTGTTTCGGACAAGGTTTGCCCACCTCCGGGAGAGGGCCCTGCCCGAAATCCGGGCGCACCTGATGCCCAGCCTCCACGCTTCCTTTCCTCCCTTTGAAAGCAACGTGCGGCGAACGCGCTTTAGCCACCAAAAATGAGAGAACCCTCTTCCTGCCCTTCATCCCGAACGAAAAAAACAACGCGGGAGCAATATTTTTTCCTCCCGCCTCATAAATAAAACAATCCCTTCCCTCAGACGGCCTTGCAAGGGGGACTCTCGCTGGGGCTCCGCCTGCGCCGCACAATGGCCGTGGGCGGCCTCTGAAGCAGCGCCAGCCCAGCGAGCGGCAGGAAAAGCTGGGCCCGTGTCCCTGGCCGGCACGGCGCTGGGTGGCCAGGATGAGCCCGGCCGGGTCTCGCCCGCGTGTCGGGGCGCTCGGTGCCGGTTCTGCGAGGGGGGAAAATGGCCGCAACTCCGGTGGGTTGGGGAGCGAGCCTGCCCTCGCGCGGAGATCTTTCCGGAAAGCAGCTGTGCAGGCGTGCTTGTAAATGCCCGCGTTTCGGGCACGTTTTCACTCGACAATAGCTGTCTTGCGGAAGAAAGATGTTGTTTTCCACGGCTGTTTTGTATTTCCTCACAAAGACCTGGACTGAACTGGAAACGAGTTAAACAGATCTGTTTGATAGGGCCTTGCAAAGCTTTCCTGGCTGACCCCCTGTTGTGCTGTTGAAAACTGGGGCGAGCAGGAGGAAGGATTTTGTCAAGATGAAAAAAGACCAAGTTGCCAGGCGCGCATGCGTGTGTGAGTGTCTGTGCACACAGAACGAAAGAAAAAGGGGACTTATGAAGCTGTTAATTTGTTAATAATGAATGGAGAGTTGCCAAGGCCCAGTCTGTATCCATGTGCTGTGGTTAGTTGCAAAGCAGAAAGGACCAAAACCAGGGGCTTGGTAAGTCCTTTCCATCTCTGTTTTCTCTGGAGGTATGAAGGCTGGCTTGACAGTTCCAGCCCCACACGATGCAGCATATCAAGCTATCAATAAAAAAAAAACCCAAAAACAACACCCCAAACCTACTTGCATGCAAGAGCGGATTCAGTATGAGTAACCGGAGGCGTGATGATGCAAGATGCAGGGAGAAACTGAAAACCAAACTGTGCTTTCGGTCAAGTTGAAAGTTGATGAGTGAGAGGACTTTAATTTAATACAAAAAGATTGCATTCAACTCAGTAAGAAACATATTTCTTCCTTGTGCCAGTCTCTCCAGAGGTACTTTCTACCATTCAAACAGCAAATAGTGCAATAGTTTGGGGAGCCCAGAGTGCCTTTCTTTTCCTCTATGCGTGAGACTTTTTTTGACTCCTTATATAGGGGAGGATCAGAAAACACCCTCCTGGGCTGGGGTTAATGTGGGCTAGGAAAGTAAGCACTCAACATACTCAACTGCAGCAAAAGCTAGCTTTGGGGTCTGTTTTTTATTTTCAATCTAGGAATGAGGGGGAAGTTCCTGGAGAGGTACCAAACCATTACAGGTGGTTGAAAATATTTAACTCTTCTTTTTTAATAACAGTCAAACATTTACACTTTTAAAAAATTGGTTCCAAAAATCTAGCTGACTCCCTAGAGCCATTCCATGAGTTACTGACAAGATCAGTCTGGGATCTGGGATTTACTCCATGAAAACAACCTTTTCCCTTCTTCCCGGGCAGAAATTCCCTGCAGGTGCCAGTCACCACCGTGGCCCCGTGTGTGTCAGCCAAGATTAAGGGGAAGCTTTCTGGCTAAAATTAACACCTACCTTGCCCTTAAGGGGTCTTTTTCCTGATAAGTTATGAGAACTTAAAGACTGCTTTTTAAATTTGGAGGGAAGCCACGTCTATTGGAGGGCGGCAGTACTTTGGTGGAAGGTTTCTCTCCCGCCGCCATACCTGTCCAGCCTGCGTTTCATGGCAATCCAGCTCCCAGCCGTGTGCTAGTTCTGAGAGCCCGCGTGGGTGTGCAGGGAATGTGCATTTGCAGTTCAGTTGGTGCAGTGCTGATGGTTAACGCGGTTAGCATCCTCCAAGGTTGCTAACAAAGGATGTCCTGCCCCCCTCCACTTTGACTGGTGCTGTCAAGACCTGCCTGGGCAATTCAGCTGCTCCTCTATTGGTGAGGTGCTCCAGCTTCTTGGTTCAGACTCCTGTAAGCTCTCCAGGCCCAAAACTCGGGCCTAATATGTTTGGCTGGACATAAAGCAAAGCAGAATTAAAAAAAAAAAAAAAAAGCTGTTTGTGTTTTAGAGATATCATATCATATCATTCGGACTTCAAAATATGAATTCTGTTTAAAGTCTTTTTCCCTCCCCTGTGGTTTAGGTTCATTAGTTGCTAGACTTCCTTAGTCTCAGCTACAGTTTTAGTATAGATTAAGAAGGAAAACAGGATCTTTGTTTGCATTATAAATAAGTCTAGATTGTGCAGTGATTGCTAGTATATTTTTCTTATTCCAGCTGTATGTCAGCTTGGGATGAACACTTCATCGTTGTCAAGCCACCTGCATGACTGCAAAGTACCAGCTGAATCTGTCAGCGGTGCAAAGAGGAAATGAAGAAACTTTGATCCTCTGAACAGAGTCCCTTGCCACCTAAAGATGTTGATTCAGATTAGCTTTTGCTATGACCTTCAATATGAAAATTTTCAAAGCTTTTTATCTGCTGCAGTGTTGCTCTTCCAAGGCTATCGTGAGATTGTGTGAAAATGAGCTGCAGTGATTTTACCCTGCTCTCGCGTGCTGCAAAGCTCGCGTGCCACCTGCAACGGCGTGTGTGAGTGCCTGGTGGGGTTGTGCTCCCCTGGCCCCTGTGCAGACCACGGGCATGGCTGTCACCTCGAGCTCGGCCGCGGGGCTCCTAGCTCAACCTGTGTTTCCTTGCCTTGGTTCATCTCTGCCATTTCAGTGGCCACTGACACGTGAAGAGCTGTGTTGTTGGTGGTGCTGGCCGCTCCTGGGTTCCTAAGGGAAGTATTGTGGAGAATAATTCCCTAGTGTAAGCAGGAGTAAACATGTTTTTTGTTTTGTTTTCTGCCTTTCTGGAGATGCCTGGATTTCCTCACTCCTGAGCTACTGACCAAAGTCACCTTAGGGATGGCTATGTGGCTGCAGCCTCCCACTCTGGTGTAAGTGTTATTTTTCCCCAAAGGCTGTGGTTCTGTTTCCTGCTCCCACCTGCAGCTTTCCCAATCTCCCCTGTACTGGCATTAGTGCTTGTGTGGCCAGCTATATTGGTAACCCTTCCTTTTGCAGAGTTAGGTAACCAACCAACAGAAAACCGATCATGAGACTGCAGCGAGCGGGAGGCTTTTCTCCTGGCTGCGTGCTCCCACTGCTTCCCTCACTCATTTGGACATCTTCAGGGAGCTGAACGCTCAGAAAACTAGCAGAACCACAACAACGAAACCTAAGTGATTTCAATTTTCTTAGGGTTTAGCTCTCCCATATTTGTAAGCTGTATGAGTAACTGAGCCAGGGTAAGAGGTAGGACAGGGGGTTTCACTTTTGGCAACCTCTCAGCTCTACTTGGCTGGACTGATGAGAAGCAGAAATCCAGTCTCTAGGAGGCTCTGGCTGCCATTTAATATCTGTTGGTATGTTAGGGATCTGACTCATGTTTGCTTGACAAGCAGCTAAAAAGAGTTAAAGTATGCTTCTCCCTCAGGCACACATCAGCTCCTTTGCAGCCGGGGTCAGGACACCGCTTTTTGGGCTGGCACGGCTGCAGCGCCCGATCCGCTCTGCCCCTGGGCAACAGCCTGCAGCAATGGGGTTGGAGCAGAGGGCTGGAGGGAAACATCTCTCGGCGTCGCGGCCGGATTGGTGAGAGCTCATCTCCCAAAACCCATCCTGTGTAACGGCGGTCAGGGACTCTGCGTGGTGCACTGGGGAGAGTGGCCTGGGCTGTAAGCACCAGCCTTGCTGCTGGCAGCTGCCTGATGGCAGCTCCAACGGTGCTGGAAAGACCCTGCACTGGCTTTGAGGAGAGGTGGTTAACTGCTGTGTTTCATCAGGTATAATATTTTTGCCCAGCAGTGTAATGTGAATGGATTGTAAACGATGCACTGCATCCCTTTCAGGCTCACAATGCAAGAATGATCTCTCTTCTTTTTTTTTTTTTTTTTTTGTTGCCTCTTCTATCTCCTCCCCAGCAGCCATTTCTTCTCCAAGCAGTAATAACTCAGATCTTTTATTTTCTTATTCTAGCCGAGCGCTTTGATCAATCTAGTATCTCTCTGAACTTTTTCCAACATGTTTCTAGTCTTTCCACCTTGAATGAGCCTCATGGAAAAATGTAAATCCTTTTATTTTAGGCAGAATATTTCTCGTTCTTCTGCTCTTCTGTGTTTCTTTTAAAGAATACTCACAACGCTTTACATAAAACCTAGACTGACATGTTGTAGGAATTTATTGAGTATTTCTGCTTATTCCTGGCATAGGGCCCAACCAAAGGCCCATTGAAGTCTTTGGTGGGTTTAGAGCAATAACTTCTGTATGAAAACTTAGGATGATCCTTACTCTGGGTAACTGCTGTAACTCATTTTTTCTTTCCTTATGACATACAGTCTCCCTCGCTGTTTCTCTTGTCACTTGTGAATGACAGTGCACGAGGCCATTTTGCCCACCTGAGCTCTGGCGCAGCACGGCGAGTCTGGGAAGAGAAGTGCCGGTGCTGTAACTGCCGCTCAGTATTTGCTCCTGCCTGTGTCCGCTCGTGATTTGGGCCCCAACGGCTATCATGCTGGTTGATATTAAAGCTACAGTCTGTTCTCAGACCTGGTTCTATTGCAAAAAACATGTAAGGAGGAACGTTCAAGGGACTTTTAGCTCTGTTAAACCAGACCCGCAATTTTACTGCTAGATTTCTTTTTCCTCTCCACTGCTCTCCTCTCCTTCATCCTCTTAGTGTGGCATGAATGTGGGTTCATATAGTTGTGCAATACAGAATATACTAGATGTAAAAACAAAGCAAAACACCCCCCCCCCCCCCCAAACTAAAATTGCCCCTTTAAAGCTGCAGCATTAAGTTTGGCTGCGATCCAGCCTGGAGACTTTCCTTGGCAGCGACTATGACGCAGAGATCTCAGTTTGGAATTGCTCTTTCGGACACAGATTCCTGCAAGAATAACAGGAACGTGATAAACTAAGTTATGCCAGGCAGCGAAGCCCACTGCACTCCAGTGAAGACAATCTGTCCGTTCACCTCCTGTGGACTTCTCTGGGGCTGCTTGCATGTAAGGGGGAGGGAAGGGGATCAGAGGACAGAAATGTAGCTGTGGTTTTAAATCCTCCTGTTGCTGAAGGATTTAAGTCATGTAGGTGAAATAGTTCAAGCTTCCACTATGGAAAATGATTATCTGTTTCACATGTTCTTTCGGCTGTGCCTCATTAAAAGCTTGTTTCATTGTTGGACTGTGCTGAACTTTTAGTGGGAAAATTACTGCTTTTTGTTTTCTGGCCTGATCCAGCTGCCTTTAAAACTAAAAGAAACCTGTTAGATTCAGTAGGTAAGTGGGGAAGTAAGAACAAGCGATGCAAAACCAAGTGTGTGCTCTGAGTGACCCTGAATGACAGGAAAGAGATCCAAAGACTGAGGTCCCTTGTCAGAGCAGTGGTATAATTGAGGGCAAAAAGCACGAAAATGTAGCCCATTCATTTCTAATTTGGGCAATGAGGAGTCTACCCACTTCTTACTGTCTGGCTTGGAATGACAAATGGGCGAGCCTGCCCGCTTCACTTTCCACCAGGACGCTGCTGGTTTGCAGGGCCACCTCAAAACCAATGTGTACTTGTGTTGCTCCTCACAGCAAGCACTATGTAGGGGCATATACACGCTGCTGCTATTTAAAGCATCAATACCAATTTAGTGTCTGGCATGATACCTCTGACCTGCTTGGCAAAACCAATCCAGTGCAGTATGGACGGATTAACATTGCCTTGCTCTGTGTTGACTCAGGGGCAAAGTCTCTGAGGCAAGAGTTAACTCAGGGCAAGATCTTATCCCAAATATCTTGATCCTGCTCAATTTCAAGGAATTTGTCATTACATTTTGCTAACGAGAATGAAGTGGCCTCAAATGCTA
Source organism: Harpia harpyja (assembly GCF_026419915.1). Lineage (NCBI taxonomy): Eukaryota > Metazoa > Chordata > Aves > Accipitriformes > Accipitridae > Harpia > Harpia harpyja. Next base: position 35,688,370 of record NC_068945.1, on the reverse strand, counting down.
GTGTAATCTCTGCTTTTTTTTTTTTTTTTATCTTTTCTGCTGGGAATGAAGTATTTCTTTCTGTTGCTTAGAAAGCCCAGCCAAAGCTCATCCATATTTCTGGTGCTGGATGCAGTCCATGAGTGAATCATGATTTAGTTCTGCATGACATAGAGGGTTTTTCTTTATTTAAAGAATATAGTTTATAGAATTGCATATGCTAGTTCTTTAAAAGCCCATCCACTGAGCTCTTTCTTCATAGTACTCAAATGAGAACACAGTGTTTTCTGTATTGTTTGGAATAGCCTGGGAAACAATGCCTCCCAGTGTGAACAGATCTCCTTCAGTGCGCTGGCAAACTCATCTCAGAGGAATGTGGTTATCGACTAACCCATGATTTCTGATAGCAATAGCTAAAAAGAGTGGAAAAGTACTCAGCTGCCTGCAGTCCAATAGCACAGCAGTTTACCGATGCGCATGATAAAGTTGCTTCTATTTAAAATGGTCATAAATCCTATTGGCCCAAACACAGCATCCTGGCTGCCCACGAGTGGGGAAACAGCTGTGGACCAAGGCCACTGGTGGCGTAAACTGGTGTGGCTCTGTTGGTTCCAGCGAAGCAGTTTCATCTGCAACAATTAAGTTATCTTACTATACGTTACAACACTATGACTTGTAAAAAGAGTACTTTGACTTAATGCTTGTGCTTGTGGGAAAGCATTTGGATGGAAAATGTAATCATCCATTGTTAACACGAGTGTCTGGATTCAATGACTGAAAGTTGGCATCGGTTCGTAAAATATAAAATAAGGAACACGCAGAACAAATACACTTGCCTAGAGACTGATGCTTTTGTTCCCCTGGGGTGAGACTGGAAAGAGAACAGGTTTTGAGCCATTTCTCCAGCGAGCGGAAGGGAGCCAAGGGATTTTAGTTCTTGGAATACTGTAAAGGTCAGCGACATTTGTCCTCGCCTCAACTTGGACGCTGCCCAGATTTTGGGCATGAGCTCTTCTACTTCCGCCCTGTGTTCTGCGTGGATGGCATGTCAGCAAATTTCCGACCGTAGGTGAGCCACGGGCGGCCAGAGGGGAGTTCGCTCCCGTGGCTCGGTTGCCCCTTCTTTGCGGTGGGCCAGGGCTTCCTTTCTCCAGCATCCGCTGCGGGCTGAGCTCCCCAGGGTTTGCCAGGCTTTGGGGACTGGATGCAAGAAGGAGTGCGGCAGGGACATGCTGGTAAAGCAGAGCCTGGTCACACTTTCACCGTTTTTGCTGCATTTCAGTGCGGTGCCTTGTAAGGAATACCTGAAGGAGAGCAGCACCTTGCAAAGCTGAAGGAAAGCACTTCCAGACGTGGCCTTTGTTAGAGTGGTTGGCCAGGCTGGGGCTGGCAGATCTCTGCATTGCACAGCTTGAGCTAAAGAAATGAGATCGTAATGGTGGCCGACAAGGAACAGAGAGATGGCCCTAAAGCCAAGGAGAGCGAAGGGAAGGATGTGCCTGCACTCCCTGCTCCAGCTGATCTCTCTTCCACCATGCACTTAAGAGATGGGCCGCTCTTCTTGCTGCTGCTCTTCTACAAGAGCATCCAGAACCCCCCAAGACCCTCGGGCCTGCCCTGTGAAGCCGGGTGACTGTATAAGCGGAGTCATCTGCAGCACTGCCTCAGCCATTTCGCTTAGCACTCTCATTTCTTTTGTTTTTACATAAATGACTTTCTTAAGAAATGTTTTAACTAGCAGGAAAAAAAAAAACCAACAAAAGAAAAATCAGCATCAATGCAACAGCTGTGTAGTTCATCAGAAAGATTTCCCAGGTCTGGCACTGCCCTGGGCCCCCTCCTTCCTCCTGCCACTGCCATCCCTGCTAGCTCAGATTTTAACACTTTAACCCCATACACAGTAGGGGTAGGGAGGGGAAAAATTTGGGCTCCCTCATACCGTCGGGAAGGTGGATTTCCTGGGTCCCAGGCTGCAGCCTGCACTTCAGAAGCTTTTGTTTCGAGACAAAAGGGTTTGAATTCCTCTTTCCGAGCAGAGTATATGAAATGTAGTTACTGCAAGCAGCCACACCATGGCACTAACAGTGAAAACCGGCTGTTGGCCAAAACCTAGAGCTCATGTCAAAACATGCTACAATAGCACATTTTACTACAGCACAGGAATGTTAATGTGCTACAATTAAATATTATGTTGCAAGGAAATTACATGTCCCAAACCATTGCAATATGTATCTATGACCCTGGGGAAACTCTTTCTCTCAGTGGTGTGTTTATACTTACACCAATTTGCTTTTCCCATAACTCCCCTTTTGCCATTGCCCTGCAAATGTAATTCATGCTCCCGACCGGTCGGTGATGTCTCTGACATCCAGCATCTTGCGCAAGGAGAAGCCCAGCTGACCGGACGGATTCAGGGAAGTCAGACACGGTTACTGCCAACTCGTTTTGTAACGAGAGACCCTGAAAAAGTGCTTTGCAGGGAGCATCTACGAGAAACCGTGAGCCGCATTGCCTCTCGCCACTCACACGGTTTGTGTCCCGGCTTGGGGTAGGGGCTTTCGGAGGCTGGGTCTCCTGCTGTGACGTGGTTTGTGTGGAAGGATATTATGAACAGGTGTGGATTTATTGGGGAATTTGCTCTCCCATGAGGGCTGACTGGTGCGATGTATCCTGCTGTGCCAGGTAATGCAGTTGCGGTCGTCGTAGCCCTTCCCTCTTCTCCAGCTTAGACAAGGCTGGGTCTCCCTGATCCAAGTCCTCCCTCAACAGCTGACACAAAGCTTAGTGCCTTGCTTGGAGAGCAAAAGATCGTTTGCTCAGACTCTGTTTGTTGAAATTGTGGATTAAAAAGCCTGGCTGTGAAGTGGCTGGAGTGAAAAGCCCTCGGCGGCAGGAACAGTTAGTGCCTGTCTTGTCTTTTCACCTTGTCCTTTGCTCTTCCTTGGTACTGTCAGCGCTTGGATGCTCTGCCGGCCACGTGCACCTTGAGAGGCCTTTGGAGATGCCCGGGTAATAACCAACGCTGGTGGAGCGGGCACAGGGGCTTCCCAGAGAGGGGCTGCGGGCACAGGGGTGTTTGCACATCAGGATAAAAACAGAGGCACGTAATTACATTTTTCATGTGTCTCAGCTATTATTTCACTGATTTGTGCCAAGTGAGGGGAAGGCACCTTAATTAATGTGTGTCATTGCAGCGTAATATCAATATGTCTTTAAAAGCTGAACTGCTTTCCTTCATCCTGAAGTTTGGAGAGAGCCATCGCATGGGTAAATGATAGATTTGCAAGCCAAAGCCTTATATTAATCATTTGCTTTCTCATTTTGCTAGTTCTAAGTTAGAGGAACAAAACTATGACATGAAGAATGTTTAAGCAAGTCATTAATGTTATTTCACTCTGGAGGCTGGTAGGCCTGCGTCTCCTTGGTTTTTGGTTTGTTTTTTTTTTTTGTCAAGTCCCATTCCTCTGTTCTGAAAAACTCCTGTTTTCTGCTTACTCTGCAGGTGAGAGGAGAGGACCAAGGTGGAGCTGCATGAAGAATCTGGCTCCTCAGCCAGAAAAAAGCACCTGTAGCCTCACAGGAGTGCAGGGACCAGCTCTGGAATTAACTCTCCCAACATATAACTGAATTAAATCGTGCTTGGACTCCTGTGCCTGAAAGGAGCCTTCGGGGGACTCCTGGATACGCTGGAGGAGGTTGGGAGCTCCTCATGCAGGCTGCCATCAACCGGCCCCGGGGAAGAGGCGAGGGGAGCCAGGCTGGGGCTGCGCTTCCTCCAAGGGTGCACGCAGGGGCTGGCTGCGGCCCCATCCCCTGGAAAGCTGATTCAGCCGTGCCGGCCTCGCGCAGGCAGCGATGCAAACCTCAGGATGTGTTTGTTGCCACAGACTGTGTGATTTTCATAAGCTGTTCAAATCTTAGCCAGTAATTTCCATTGTCGGTGGGAGAGGTGGTGGGGAAGAGGGGGAGGGAAGCAATGTTAAGGAAAAACTTGGAATTTTTTGTCCTTCTTCTGTCAACTGACAGTTTTTTCTGTGGTCAAAGCTACTGAATGTTTATTTTTTGGATTTTTCTAAGGATGAACTGCTGCAGTGGGCAAGAAAAGCAGCTATGAAAGCTGTAACACCAGTATGCCGTTTTCTGTCAAAAAGGGAGGGAAAAAAGTCATTTTGCCTAATCACTGTTTTCAAAAGCCTTTACCATGCTAACGCTTTACTATGGACTGTCTGTATCCTCCATACTGTCACCCCAGGGAGTGAGCCTGCCCGCTGGCAGCCCAGGGAAGCACAAGTCCAGGGATCTCCAAAACCTGAATCTTCCTCACAGCCCTCTCCAAGGCACCATTCCCTGCTGCCTGCTTTGCCTGCTCATGGACATCTACCTGGCCAGCTTCTCAGACACTGCCTCGTCTGTTTAGACAGAACTAGGTCTTTTTTTTTTTTTTCCTGGCCGGATTTGAATCAGGTCCGGAGTGCTAACAATCAGTGCATTCAGGATTTTTTTTGGTGACATTTTGAACCTCAGCTGTGCTCTTCCAGGAAGGGCCCTGCTGCAGTGGTGCCCCTGAGTGTGGCTGGGAATGAGCGTGGAACCCTCCTGAGAGCAGAGAGCCATGCCCCAGCCCGATGAAATACTTTTTTATCAATTGTAAGCTGAATGGGTGGGAGATCCGACAGTGTGCTCCTTGGCTCTCCCCTAAAACAGACGGGGGAGGCTGAGGCACCTCTCCAGATAACTGGGGGTTCAATCTTACCTTGCATTTAGCTAAGTTATCAAGACTTCTACCGTTTAAGGTTGCATGTCTGTTCTCCACTCCACAGAGTACAGATACTCATTTTCTTTTCCACACAGAACAATTCAAACATTCCACTGGGGGATTAGTGTAAATAATCCCTTCTGGTGAGCTCTCCAGACAAAAGATTGCCTATGAGCTAACACCATGAGGGCAATTCCTCCATCTGTAATCCAAGAAAACCACCTGAAATTCTAGGCAATGAGAGTGAGACTTTTTAAGGTTAAGCAGAAAAACCAGCAGTTGTTCAAGTTGCAGAAATGACCAACCAGTAGAGTTTGCACTCCTGGTTCTTTAGTGGTACTTGTACCCAGGTCTGTTCTGGATGTACCCCACTTCTGACAACATGCATAATTAGATGTAGCAACTTCATGGGCTTTTTTATCTCTTAAAGACTCCTTGACTAATATTTATGTTAGTTAAAGTTGTAATCTAATCGCATCTTCTGCAAGTCCATGCACATTTTTATGCACATGGGGGGTCAAGTTCTTTTCTGTAGGCAAGGTCTCTTTGCTGACAGATATTTGGAGAGCTGGTTATAACTCAGTATAACACAGCACCCTGCATACTCCCCTTACTTGCAGTGTCTGGACAACGTGGACACCAGTTAAAACTGTTGTGATGTGACCACATCTTCTTCCATCCCTTTGGCTCCTGTCCAGCTCGTGGCACCCAAAGCTCGAAGGGAGGGTGGTACAGAAGGCACTGATGCACGTCTCTGCAGAGCGGTCACTTGTGCTGCAATAATGAAATTCCCAGTTGGCCTGGAAAGGGAATTCCACTCCACCGGCACTGCTAACTAGCTGAAAAGGGAGAAAGGGAGAATTTGGCATCTCGATTCTGCACAATTTCTTGGCCATTGCTCTGAGGAAGACTCTGAAGGGGGATGGCCCTCCACCCAGCTGAGGGCCATCTCCCCATTGCAGTCACAGCTGCATGACTCCAGGAACACACGAACCCCTTATTAATGAGAAGGGGCAGGAAAGGCTGATGTAAGTCTAGCTGGCAATTCTGCAAGTTGATTTTTGTACTTCAGGTAGATTAACAGCAACATATACGAGTTCTTCGATATTATGTAGCTTATTTAAGCCTCCGATTAGGTTACATGGTGTGCACAATCCCTTCCTTGACACTTGACACAGCAGCTGCCAAGGTTGGTTTCTGGACAGGCCTGTCCTGGGAACAGTGTGTGCCGTGATCCGGATAAAGGGTTCTCAGCTTGGGTGTGTGTCTCTGCTTGCCCCTTCCATTGCAACTTTGTTGTGGTAACCTTTATGAAACCCAAACCAGCTGCTTCCCAGTTTTACACAAAACATTAACCGGGACCTCTGGCTTTGGTGAAAGAGCCAACTTGTAGGAGTTGTCTACATATGATGCTTGTCTCCACAAATTGCAGAAGTTTACCTCACCCCAGAATTTGATACAGGGAATATTAAGTATTGGTAAGTGAAGGCATATAAAAACTTTGTCGTGAGTCCTTGATGGCCCCATGCCTATTAAAAATAGCTGCTGTCAGATCTGATATCCACTTGTCAGAGTGAAAAATACTTCCAGGTAATTCATCTGTGCCTGTCACTGACTATATTTTCTGGTTGCCCTTTTAGTCAGCTCCTTGCACAAGTTCTCCCCAAAAAGCATGTAGTGAAGCTACCTTCCTGATTCAGCTCCTCTGGAAGGTTGTCAGCTACTAAAACCAGAACAGTTGCCAACTACAAATGTAGCAGCAGCAGCAGGAGTGAAAATCTTTGCATCCCCTTGATACGTTTGACTCAGTCATATTTCTATCAATGTATTTATATATGATTCTTAGTGCACTTTTAACAGGTACTTACAAATCTACAAATTCTGTGCCTCTTTTAAAACACATTAGCTTTTCAGAATTACTTAAGGCACGCTGGAAGGTGGAGTCTATATCTCTTGGTATGAAGTCTTTTAATTTTAGAAGACCTTTCTCTGTGTTTCACAAGCCACTGATTTACACAGTGGCCCTAACCACGTAAGCACCATTGATTTTATATCAAGGGTCATGGTCCAAACCCTCCCAGCCTGTCTTTGGCCTGGCGTGACCTCCCAAGCCCCCGAAGTCAAGGGCAGAGCTTGTCTGTCTTTAACAACAGGAATGAAGTCCTAATCCCTGTAAGCACCTTTTCTAGATAAGCCCTTAGTGCACAGAAGAGTTTGTTGCTCTGACTGTGTCAGCATAATCAGAGCAGCGTAACTCTCCCAGAGCAGCCGGATGCTACGGCTTGCTCCTATCGGTACGGCTCCATTTACGATGAAGCTTTTTCACAGGCACGTGCGGCAGGGTTTTTTTTTAAATAGCCACCTGGCAAAGCTTTGCTGCCCCGACCCTTGGCGGTAGCAGGTGGGAGCACGTGCTGGCACCCAGGCACAGCTGACCCCATTTGGGTCCATCAGATGCAGGGCGATGAGGGTGAGCGGCGCGGAGGGACCGAGACTGAGGGCAAGACCTGCGTTTGAACTGGCAGTCGGAAGGGTGGTCCAGCTGTGCATCAGCTAGGTGTGCCGTTCAGCAAACGCTCATGGCTAAAGCAAAAAAGCTTGATGCTTACAAACCACAGATACCTAGGGTATCTAATACAGCAGGCTTAAGTGCTGCTGCCCAGTGGCTGGGTCACAGTGGTTTCGGCAGTCAAGCGGTTGATTTCACTGCCAACTATTTTAGCTCATTGACCTTCTGGAGAAATGAAGTGGGAACCAAGCGGTTTTGTGGTTCAGAAGCATCAGTTTGTTTCCTAGCATGACAACCCTGCTGCTCTTCCCCAGGAAGGTTGCTTTCTTGGCTCATAGCATTACAAAAGCAGCCAGAATAGTATCTGCAGCCTCATGCCTCAGTTAACTCAGCTTTACATGACATTAGAGACATTGCCAAGCCAATGAAAATGGGAGCCTGAGCAGTGGTAGGCGGTAGCCATTCATCTGCCCCTTGATGTTTTGGCTTGTTTTCACTGCCCTAGAGCCCCCCGTACCAGTCTTGTTGCCTCTGGCAATGGCAGGGTAGATAGGGCTGTGCAGACACAGTACGTGAGAAAGAGTGACCTATTGTAGTGAGAGTTTTGTGTTTGTGGCTTGTGCTGTCATGCAATGAAATCATCTGTGTTTGGACAGGGAAGGGAGTGACTGCGACTCTGCTGCGAGCTGGTAGCTGTGTGGAGTAGCTGGCGTTGCAGCGAGGCTCTTCTTCCCCAGATGAAAGCACTGTTTCACCTCAGCTCATGCCTGGTCCTTGTTGATGGTGGCATAGCCACGTTACAAACACTGGACTTGGCCACATCTTGGGGACTGATTTGAAATGAAAAGGAGAGAACACCAATTACTGTGTCTGCCCATATGCTCTGGTCTGTTCCCCTTCAACAAGCTGTGAATCACGTTTCTGCGGGGTGCGAAGAGGATGGGGAGAGCTCCTGGGCATTGCATAGAGCTGCAGAGCCACAGGAGAGAACGTGAGGGGTGGCTGCTGTGCCACCCGTGGAGGGGTGAACAGCCAGGGAGCCGGGACACGTGTCGCTCCCCGGGATGGCTGGCTGCAAGCCAGTGCTGGGGCTGCTTTAGCATGGTACCGTGCTGGGGCAGACATGCTCTACTGCTCAGAAAGGCTTATGACCTCAGGCACAGCATCATGCTAACTCAGCTCACATCTTTCTGCGCTTTGAGGCTATAACTTCTAGATAATGACACTCAGGGCCACAAAGATACCTAAACGCTACCTGAACAGTGTGTTTCATTGAAAACTGCCACCATACTCGTGGGTCTAGAGGTGCTTTAGTTTTTACTAGCAATGTCCTAGAGATGCTTTAAGTTTGGTGGCAGCGCAGCGCATGCCGGCGATGCCATGCTGGCTGAGTGGCTTGCTGCAAGGTCCTTCTCCCAACCAAGACCGTGCATGCTTCAGCATCAAATGCTGAGCCTTATCTCCCCAGCTGTGGGGGGCCAACATCTCAGCTAGTCATCCTGGGCTCCCTTCCCAGGCCAGGAAGGGAGTTGGGTGTTTGTGGAAAGAGGTTTATCTTATATTAAAATGGCTCTTTACCATCATTCTTATCCAGTAGCTCCAGGCCTGGAGACCTGCTCAGGGGGTGTAAGGCAGGGATTTGGGTCTCCTTTCTGTCTGAGAGGATCCTCAAGCCAACTCCTTCCTGTGAGTCCCGAATCACCGGGCTATAAACCACCCCGTGGGGGCAGGAGCAAGGGGAGGAAGCATAATCCTTCACTGCGCCCGAGAGAATGGGTGGACAAGACCACCGCTGCCTTTACAAAACTCATGCAAAACTGAAAAGCAGCAATGGGAGGAGTGACGTGCCTCTCCTCAGCCAGCACTTATCTCTGAAGAAAAATGCTTATAGCTGAAAGACGTGGCCTCAGGCAGAAGTTCCCCACCATCTGAACAGAGACGTGCTCTAATAGCGGTGCTATTAAGTGAAAGGTTGGAGCGTGGCTCCATCCTCCACCTGCGTTTTAATTGAGAGGTAAGTGCCTGAGTAGCTGAGTCAAACCTGAGCTGCTCGGCGCAGTTGTGTGTTAGGAGAGGCACTTGGAAGAGACAAACCGTGGCGGGCACAGCATGGCATGGCACAGCCAAGCCCCTGTGGGCCAGGGCAGGCAGGAAGGATTGTGCAAACCTGAATTTTGGATGCAGGCGCGGGGAGTGGTTGACACGTCCCTTGGACATGAAGGCAGTGCCTTGGCTGGCCGCTTGTGATGGGCAGCTGAATGTGTCCCCAGAGGTGCTGGCAGCATCTGCAGGACCTAGGGGCTTTTGGCATGGCAGCAGGAGGGACTGCTGCAGGGGCTGGAGCACCCCTCTGCCTCCTTTGCAACAGGAGGAGCGATCTGCCCAGTCCCAAGTGAATCCTTTAATTTGCCAAGGACTGATAGACGTGGGGCCCTGCTCCCCTTCCTTTTGAGGGAGGAAGTTTTGGCTGCAGGAGAGGTTCACAGCAACGCCTTCTTGCCTTGCAATGGATATGGGCTTTTTTAAAAGGCTCCAGGTTTGGGCTTTTTTAAAAGGCTCCAGGTTTAGGCATTTTTCCCTAGGCCAGTGCTTCTGTGACTCCTGTAGCCTGAATACTTGCGCTGCATCCATGGGGCATCTCTCCCCTGGGGCTGGGCACCCTGCTGCGTGGTGAAGCCCCCCGAGCCCTGAGGCAGCGCCTGGCCCCGCATGGGATCTCCCTGAGCTGCTGCCACATGCGGGTTCCACCTTGCGAGCCGCTCGCTTCTCCAAAGACATCGCCTTGGCTGCTACTAGCACTGGAAAAAGTGGTTGACAGTGGCTGGACTTCCCAGTTTCTTGTCTCCATGTGAAATACCTGTGGCTGGTGGCATCTGGCCGTGCTGCCGATGGGGGCTGCTGGGGGCTGCAGGCGATGCGCCCGAGGCAGTGGGGTGCTTGGCTCTGGGACCCAGCCTTCCCTGGCACGTTCGGGTGTGCTGGCAGAGCGGTAACTTGCAGTGTCATATCTCGAGCCGTATCTTACCGGGATAATAGTATTCACCCTTAAGTTTTCCTTATCATGCTTTTCCTTAGTAGGTTGCAGATGATGGCCTTTGCCTCCCATGTGAGGCACGCTGTCCAGTGCCAGGGAGGGAGCTCCCCAGATGGAGGTGGCTGCGGTCTACCTCCATCAGCCAGCGGCAGGGCTGGTGGCGAGCGGCATCTCGCTTCCCAGGACCCAGGCTGTGCCTTCAGCTTGCGCACCGACATGAAAACCCAACGTGGAGATGAGGAAAAGCAACAAACTGGGTGACTGAAACCACGTTTGAGCGTTGGAGATGTATGTTAATAAACACAACGCTGCTTTTTCATCACATCCCTCTCCTCTGCCCCTGCTACCCCAGGATACTTCTAAAGCCTGCAGTGAGATGCCAGATTGCAGTTTATGCATTTCAGGGACCTAACTGAAAACAGATGCCGTGTTCCTGCGAGCTGCCTCCCCACGCTGGCTGCGGCAGCCCTGGCATTGCGGGGGCTGCCAGCACGTGGGGTACGCCGGGGGCACACAGCCCCCCACGCAGGGCACTGCCAAGCACATTGCCCTGCCCTTCGCCTCTCCCCAGGGCCCTGGTACTATTTTTTTTGTATTTTTTTTTTGGTTCCAGTCCCCAAAGGGGAAACCGAGAGCAGCCTCCAACTTTTCTTTTTCTTTTTTGCCCCCCCGTATTAGTGTTCGGGGAAAACAGAACTGAAACAAACTGTAATGTTTGGGAATGGGCTAAAATTAGTATTCCTCAGGAATGATGACACTCTCAGCAGAGAGGGAATTAGTTAACTTTTTTTTTCCCCATAGGGCCTGCTTCTTTCTCATGGTAGAGAGCACTTTTTGCTGTGCAGCTGGGAAAAACGTGTCTAAATCCCCTGCTTTCACCCACAGCAGAGAGTTGGCTGCTGCTTCATTACAAGAATTAAAAAAGGGAGTCAGTAACATGATAAACACATTCATCGAGCGAGTTTGCTCTTTACTTCCCTGGACTTTTTCTGTGAACGCTGTGCTGGCACGAGATCCTGGCGAGGCCATGGGAACCTGCATCACGGTCCCTGCAGGATTTAGCTGGAGGGACCGGAGATGTCGTGGTCCCTCTGTGGGCTTGCCAGCAACAGCTCTGTTGTGCTGTGGTGAGGTCAGTGCCCACTGGGGACATGGGGACAGCCCATCCCTCTGACGGCAAATAAAACCTCAGCCAGGGACGGCTGCTTGTGACAAGCTGCGTCGTTGTTTCAAGGTTTCATGAGCCTGAAGAAAAAGGGTGGTTGAAGGGAGAGAGGTGCCCTTTATGTATCTATTAAATAAATTAAGTTTGAGGGAGCTCTGCTATTGTGTCCTGAAGAAAAGAGGGCTGTTACGGAGCAAAGGAGCGGAAGTGTCTGCCAAAGTGTTTAACGTGATGCAAAGTCTTTAGACTTTACATAAAGAAACTACCCGGCTCAACTAAGTAGGCTGGTTAAAGCCAAGCAGCCTCTTACACTTTAAACAAAAACTAGATAAAAGCTTCTCCCCGCCACGTGGCCGGGAATAATGGTGCTGCCTCCGGACTCCTTGAACCTGACCTGGGACGCGCTAATTTATCATCTGCCTCGACCGGGCTGAACTGAAGAGCCCTTCCTGACTTCAGGGAAGCTGTAAATATGGACATTGTGAAAAACGCAGCTCTTGCTTGCGCTATAGTAGAAAATGACAACTTGCTTAAAGAATACCTGGCTCTGAGTTGACAAGTTTTGGACAGCAGCAGTACCGATCAAATCTTAAAAATCAATAAAAATGTGCCATGGAAAAGAAAATGCTCGGGTATGTAAAGTGTCGAGGTGTTTTTAAAGTGTTGATTACTATACTGACAGTGAAAGAAATGGTGATACAGGCTGTATTTCTCCACTTTAGCATATTTTAACAACAGAAGAATTATTTTTAAATCTGGAATTCAGATACTGAGGTGAGTCTGTGTGGCCAGGGCCTGATTCCCTGAAAGTGGGTCTGGCCTGGGGCGCTGGGGGGGCCCATCGTGTGGCTCTGTAAGAAGGCCTTCGGATGCTCTTTTCCATCAAAATATTAAAAATGAAAAGCCCAATCCCTTAAAATAGGCTCTTTAGTTCATAGATGAGAAACAGTGTGTGGGGAGGGCTGAGAGCATCATTTCCTCCAATCAGTTGTGTGTCAGGTAAAGTCGAGATGTTCAAAACGTGCCCGCGACAGACAGTGAAGCTCGACTGAAGCAGTGGCTGGATGCAGAATGGCTCCGACCGAGACAGATGCTGGCATTAACGCTGCCCTTTTTGCATTTATGTCAAACAGTATCCTGGGCAGAACTGTTGATGGGCTGCAAAATACATATGTGCTTCTTTCATGACCCCCGCTTCTACGTACATACCCTGCTTTTTCTGGTGTTTTTTTTTTTTTTTCAGGATGTTTTCCAAGCAATAACTCCTGTTTCTACTGCAGGTTGATACATCTACTGAGGATGGGATGATTTCCCGCTGGCATTTGTCAAATGAATGTAAAATTTCACTTTAAGCACATATTTGTTTAATACAGTTACAGAGTCTTATTTTAAAACATGTCTGTTTTTGTTTAGGTAAGTGTAGCAATCTTAGTGGTTAGGAAGTAATACTCATTACTGCTATTATTATTGTTAGTTAAGCCAAAGCTTTTGAGTATGAGTGGGTGAAAATAGAAAAAAAGTCACGTCCTAGCATGTCTTCATCTCATGACAGGGATTTTTTTTTTTTTTTTAAATCGTGCTTGGAAAGTGTGTGTTAGTTTGTTTGTGTGCACTGCATTGGTGCATTTTAAGAAGCTAGTTTTATTGCCTTCATTATTGGCTTTATCTCAGAAGTGAATGCCATGAGCGTGAGTAAAATATGTGCGTGCGTGCTCTAGATAGATGCAGCTTGGGGTGAAGGCAGCTCTGCAAGGCTCTGTAGACGTTTCTCCATTTTTCCAACTACCAAAATCTGTCTGCCTGAGAGCGGAGGACCTGGTGCGGGAGGTGCAGTGGGACAGCGTCCCGCAGACCTACCTGCTGACGTGGTGGGGGGCCCGATCCTGTCTGCGTGAGGGTTATGGACCCTGCGGGGAGCATAACACCGGGACGGAGAGACCCCCTTGCTCTGTTTGCCTTGTTTTGCCGCTGGGTCTAGAGCTTGGTGCCCATGGTGTGCAGCGATGCATGCACATAAAATAAGACAGAGGTTTCCCCTCTGGGCTGGGGACAGGAAGAGGAGGAAGCCCCTGGGTTAGGATCAGCGGGGATTTTGTAGCTGTGAGTCTGGTCACTGTGAGTTTATAAATTGAAGCATATTTTTGGAAAGCTTTTTACATCGTCTGAAGCCTTTCTCCAGAGTAATGATAGGATTTATTAAAAAATTTTACAAGACTACTTGATACAAAGGGGATCTCATATATAGTAGGAACAAAACAGGAGAGGTTCGTTGGCAGGAGTCATTAATAAGCTCAAAGGGGAAGAGACTGTCAGAAAAAGGAAATTCTCTGGCATGGCAGAATGGCAGGTAATTAATAATTACTGCAATTGTAGTAGGTAATAACTAGCATACATTCTGACTGTTCATCAGTGCCTTGCCAGGCTTCATTACTTGCAGAGTCTTTCTGGTAGAAAATAAAAAAACGCAAAACCCAGGCAAATCTCATCATGTTTTGGTGCAAGTTCAGCTCTTCATGAAATCTAGAAGGTGACGTTTAATATTGAGCCAGAACAACTCTGTTTTCTTAATCAAGGGATAGGAGTCCTTCTGAAGGCTTTGACACAGCTTCACGGGGCTGTCACCAGGACTGCCAAAATCCGGGCTCCTGCCGCTGAGCCTGCAGGCAGCGCTTCCAGGGCTGAGGGACCGTGACTTCTCCTCGGACCCATCGAGCCTGGAAACACTGAACGCATTTGCTTTCCTAAAAAACAAGGTGGCTCAGTTCTTCAGGGTTCGACACAACAGGATGGCCTCAGAAGATGGAGCCTGCAAGGAAGCGATTTGCACTTCCAAAGCATTAGGATAAGGAAAGATAACAGGAGCTGAAGTCTGCTGTCGGAGAGGAGAGTCCGGTCTTGCAGCAAAAAGTAGATGCCTGATGGGGCAATGAGGCGTTGTGTTAGTACTGCTGTTAAAAATGGTTAGGCTTTCAGGAATGCTTGCATGATATACAGGTTGCATAAGTGGTTCTTGGGAAAACTGTCTTCAGGAAGCCAGTAACTCTACAGAGACATTGCTTGTATTGGGGAGTCAAAGCTGCTCAGAGGAAATATCATAAAGGGAAGTGAATTTCCATACTCTAAGATGCAGAAGAGCAGTAGAACAACTCCGCGGCAAGACCTCTGATTTAAAAACAATTGTGGAATAAGTGTGTAGTGATTAAAAAACTAGAGGTTTGCGTGATGTTAAAAATGGGAAGCTGAAGTTGTGAGCAAAATAAACGCTATCATCTTAGAAGAGTGATCTCTGATAGCCATTAAAACTGTGTGAGGAGAATTATATATTTACATTCATGAAGAACAGACAAACGGCTTTTGCATGTAGTGATCTAATGGTATGGGTGACAACTGATCAATCAGTTGGCTTTTGTGGGAGTCCAATGAAAAAGTGCCTGAAGACTTCCTAGCTAGGATGGGAGATGTCTCAAAGAAATTAAGATGTTTTTTGACCTGGGAAAGGTCAGCTACATTACCGTAGCCACAGTGAAATGAGCTTGGAGGCTGCTATGGGGACAGTATGTGCTGATAAGGAGGAATGTGCAGCTCTAGCAAATTAAATATTTTGGGTGGGTCCCTTAGAATAATTTATTTGACTGACTGAGTATATCCACAGTGCCCTGAATTACGTGCCTTTTATTCTGCTGTGTATAACTACCGCAGCATTGAAAAAGATGCATTTTCAGTGACAGTCCTGTTTGAGCCAAGGCTGTTTAAGTGTGCAATTGCTGTCGTGATGTGTGCTATGTTCAGGTAACTGAGCCCCAGTGACCCAGGATAGAAACGATTTCCTCAACTATTGTATGATGGATGTTGATTCTCTTTGTAAAAAAGCCTTGATGGCTTCTGAATACATTAATAAATGTGGCATGTCTAGTGGACAATTTAAGGCTGAAAAAGTGCTTTAGACTATGAGACCAGAGCAGCTATGTTTAGTTCATAGCACACACAGCAGCGATGCAAATATTATTCACTAACGGGTATTGGAAAGGAAAAAGAGGATGAAGAATTCACAGTTGAGGCCATGAACGTCAGAGGAGGATGCGAAGCCTTAAGCAGACCTTGTCGCCTTGCTCAGTTCTGGCTCTGGAGGTGTGCGGACCTGAGGGAGGCCAGCGGTACTCCAGGCTCCTAGGTAGGAGTTTCAAGGGTGATGCTATTTTGTAAATGATTATACAGCTGTTGATAAATCCATGTGATGTGAGGGATGCCAGTCCCATGAGCTTGGTCGGGTGAAAGGGTGCACAGCCCCACTGAAAAGCATCTGGTTGTTGCTGTTACCAGATTTTTTTCAGAAAGGGTAACTCTATATTTAGACCAATGTGGGGTTATGAATATGGCAAAGCAGATGAAGACCCCCAGACTTTCATCAAGACAGAGCTGATTCAGCGAGGGTGTCAAATACTCCGACAGGACTCTCCCACTGAGCAGCTGAAGGCAGAGGAACAGCGTGTCTCCCCATCCCAAAACTGCATGTAACCAGCACCATTGAAAGTGTTCCTGGCTTCCCCAAATCCATCATGGTGCTTCTGGAAGTGCTTTGGGCTTGTGAACATGCGGAAGGGGAGAACTTCCTTTAGAGAAGAAGGATGTCTGCCAGCTCCTCACTGTTTTGTGTATTCAAAATCACAACCACCCTGTTGCATGTGGCAACAAGAAGAGGTGCAATGCTGGCATTTGGCCCGTGGAAAACTTCTATGTCCCTTTTAAGAAGGGCCCTGTGTTTGCCAAAACCGTGGCATTTGTGTGGCATTTTTCTCAGAAGGCTGGACATTAAATTACCTTCCTTAAATTACCCATTTGGCCCAAGCAAGTGGTATCAGGGTTTCTGTTGTAGCAGTTTGAAATGGGGAGAATAAATGCAGCACGTTCTTGGTTGTTAACCAAGACAGAGGGATGAGACATCCGAGAACTTTGTGTGGACGCTGAGCCCTTTCCAGGGCTGGAGAAACAAAACTGAAGGGTGCAAGCTAGCTGGCATGGGAACTGAAAAGAAGAAACCAAAAACCAACGGAGGGATACCTTTAACATGGTGAGGACCAAAGGTCATCTTTGGATGGTCTCCCAGAGAGTCAGCCTGTGACAAACATATCTTGTGACAAAGTTTATAGGCACTGCAGAATATTTTAAAACACCTTCCTACTGGTTTTAAACTGGACAGCCTCGCCAAAGGTTTCAGTTGTTCTCATGGGATTAGGCATTACAGGAGGAAGGTCTGCCAATGAGACATGAGCTAGGGGTGTTATATTTTGTGTGTAATGAAGCAGGATGTCTCTTCTCTGACTCCTCTCTTGAATGTTGTCAGATCTCCCCACGTACTGTTGACAGTAACTTGTAAAGCCCTCTGAAAATATACTGCCACTCTTAGGTTCCTGGTCTTAACTGGTGACCTGATGGTTGCTGAATTCCTCATCAGGAGCCACTGAAATGATACCAAGCTCCAAGGACTGCTTGTAAAGGCTCTGCAAGAACCCATTTACCAGCTGCAGGGAGTGAATGCTTAAAGTTGAAAGCATTGCTAAAAACATTGCTTGTGAGGACACTGAGTGCATTTTTCCCCATGTCCTTCTCTGGCTATTTTGCTTTGGTGGCTACCATGTGCCCAACACAAGTTTGTCCCTCCTGCCCACCTTTCTAAGCAGGTATTTGTATGGGGAGCTGGCTGTTTGCAGATGTCCTCTTCCAAATACAGCTGTACTTCTCATGAAATTAGTGCTCGTGGATGTCCATCATGTCTCCTGCAGTCCTTCCCTCTGGACAGTTACGCAGCAGGTTGTGACCAGCCCGTGAACTGTGGGATGGCAACCTCCAGCAAAGAGCAGCAGCAAACTGCTGCAGAGGTGGGACGCAGAGGGCAGCCGTGTCTGGCTGCTGTCGAGCTGCCGAGCCCTACCAGGTGATGTTTCACTAGATCATTCTCTAGTCAGCGGAGACCCTGTGAGCCAGGAGTTGAGATACTCCAGGTCTACCTCCTTCCATCCTCAGCGGGAGCTTTATCAGCGCGGTGAAAGTTGGTTGCATTTGCCATTAAGTAGGAATTTTTATTTCCTTTTCTTTCTTCTACTCTTTCTGGTAAAAACCCCACCCCACAGTAATACTCTCCCCCATCACCTTTTAAGTTGCATGCAGGCCTCTGCGCCTTGATGATGGTTATATCCAGAAGGTTTATACTGTTTTAATAAATGGTTTAAAAGCCTGCTTAAAATTCTTTCCTCTGTTTAATCTGTAATTTTCCAAAATAGTTTAAAAGGCCCTAGGGATTTCACTGCCCATCTTGTCTTTTTAGGCTTAAGGCCCAGGCAGTTTTTTGATAGACTGCCTGTCTCACTGCAGATGTACTTTGACCCACAGTTTTATTTGGAGAGGTGCTGCATACCTTCACCCTGGAATCTCCCAAAGTGGATCTGCAGCTGACCCCTCCCACTGCATCTTATAAAACTTAGTTTTGCTGGTTTAGGGAAAATATAAACAGTCTGCAGTTAGAAAGCTGTGTTTTTACCTGCCTCTGAATTATGATTTCTGGCTGCTACAGAGGGTTTAAGCCCTTTCAAGCCCAAAGCCTCATTGGGGCTGCAATAAATCTGGAAGAGATCCTTCAGCTTAGACATGTCTGGTAGCTGCACTGTCACTTGCTAATGTCAGGATGGAGGACTTGCTCACACTGCAAACGTTGACATCAAGATAAAGCACATTTTTATTAAGCACTTGGTGAAAGATAACTTTTTGCTGCAGTCTGAGAATGGGAGACACCTTTGCTGTTAGAAAGTTAAAGGTAGAGTCTCTTAAAGCTGTGCTTATTCAACATGCCCTCTTAAACAGCCATGCCACAGACAGGAACAAAAATAGCTGCTAAATGAGAAAATATATGTATGGATTTGAAACACCTCCAATCAAGTTCCACATTCAATGTGAAAAGATTATAAAAAAAAAAAAAAAAGTGAGGCTGGTGAGCCACAGTGTTGGGTTTGGACATGGCCAGGATCATTTCCCAGCCATCCGCATCTGCTTCTGGATGCTTTTTTTCTGCGGAGCCCTTCGGTTCAAACCGCACACTGAGCAGCCCCAGCACGGGCTGCCAGCCTGTCCTCTGTGCTCATTTGTTGTTAGCTTATTAGCTAACGAGCCACTGCCCTCTCCTTCCCCTGCTCAGATCCTTGCTGCTGCTGCTCTCCTGCAGCCAGACCCAGCTCCCTTTGGTCCAGGGTGTCCCGAGACAGCTGCCACCGGTTTTACACCTCGGTGCCGGCGGGTGGGCTTGTGTCCTGCTGGAGACCTGCTGCAGAAGGTCAGCACCAGGAGGTCCTGCTTTCTGCAGCCATCCCTGAACTTCCCGAAGGAAAAAGACTCATGGCAGAGACTGCAAAGGCGGAATTTTGGATATACGTGGTCTGTACCATAATACTGGAGCACATCGGTTTGCACAAGGTTAGGAGGTGTATAATCCGCTCAGATATTTTTAGGTATCAGACCAGGCATCCTCTGCTGTTCCATAGGAAGTTGGGCTCCAGTCTTGTACTCTCGAAGCTATGCTGGTACACATCTGTGGACCCCCTTAATAGATACTGCTAGGATTGAGCCTGTCTCTAGATGAGTGAGGCTGCCCTGGGCATCAGAAGGGCTGTAACCTTGGAGTCATCGATCCCTGCTAGAAAATATTTGCAAAATTATTTGAGAACAGGGAAGGAAAGCATGGCTGGTGGCTGAATTAATCGTGCAGCCAATAGTACAATGGCACAGCCATAGGTAGCTTTTATTTCTACATGCGAGTTCCCCTTGGAATAAGAAAAAAAAAAAAAAAAAGGATGTTTATTTCATGCATTTAAATCTTTTGGCAAGTTTGAGAAGGTATTAAACACCTAAAGCTCAGCTCTTTCAGGTTGTTCTCTAGTTCTTTGCTTTTGGAGCTATGGCAAGCAACATCAGCTGGAGTCTGTTATGCTCCAGCCCACCAGTGTTTCCTAATGGTACAACCCAGTTAGAAAGGTAGCCCACTGCAAGGAGTTTGGAAGTTAAAGACTGGATTACTTATTTGTAACTAGAGCCACCATTCAAGTCTATTGTCCACAACATACTTCCACAAAGAGTAATTTAAACAAAAAATAATTATTTGAGACTTTTATACTATCTTTAACAGATACCCAAATAATATGTCTGATGTTCCTGTCTGGAAGCTTGACTATAAATCAGCCGGGACAGGGATTTTCACAGCTCTTTTCATTAACATGAATTCTGAGACAAGCAGTGAACAAATAATCCTATAATTTCAAGATGGTGATTTTGATTACAAAAGCTCATCCCATAACTGTATACTTCTGACTATCTCTTAAAATCTGCTGCTCGTTGCTTCTGAATATGCATGTAACTGAGATTGTAATTGTGCTGCAGTGTTGTAAAACTGTTCCATTTGGGGGTCTTTGAAGTCTTGTACATCTTTATCTTCTGCAACAAAAATGAAATCAGAACATAAAATTAACTTTTTTCCATCAAAATAGCCTATTCCAGCTAGCATACTTTTAAACAAGAGTTGGAATATGATAGCAAAAGCTAGTGCTATTTGAAACTGCCTGTATTTGCTTTTCTATTATGTGCTTGCAATAATTGAAATTAGGTAGAGGGTGAATACCAGCAGGTGTCCTAATTTCAATTCATTTTTTTTTAAATAAGCCAGAAATGAATACTAAAAAATGTGTACACATGTGCTTCTAGGAAGATATTTGATATATTTGATACAACTGTTACCTTTTAGAAGTTGTGAAACTTATTTTTGGCTGCCAATTACCCCTGGATCAGGTGGGTGAATAACAGCAGAAAATTAAGAAGTGAAAGTGTTTTGATAGAGCAAAATGTCCTTTGTATGTTAATGTGAATTCCAGAAGGTTTGTGCAGTTTGAATGCAACGCTTACTGGGCAACTGCTGTTACTGAAATGGGCTGCAATAACAAGAGCTTAATAGTCAGCTTTGGTACAGGGAGACTTGCAGGAGCCAGGGACTTCCTGAGAGCACAAGTCAAAGAGGCAACTTTTTACATTTTTCTCCTAAATATAGATCTTTTGGGCAATCCCAGAAGTTAAACAAGCATTGGATGTTGTCATTACCGTCGCTGGAGTGAGACTGGAGGTATGTGAGAGGCTCCACCTTGAGCTCCCTTGGACCTCGGGGCCAGAGAGCAGAGGTGAGGGGTGGGTGAGGCGGGGGGGTGCACCCACATAGAATTGAGTAATGCTGAGCTCGGATAACCTAGCGGGAGTCTATCTTGATACAGTCCCGAGGGTTGGGGCCAGAGAGGTGAAAGAAAGTATGAGTTACGTCAATACGGGATTTATCTAGACTCCTTCCAGGCTCTTGATTTTGGCTGTGCGTGACAAGGATGTGCAGCCCCTCCTGTCTCATGCTGTGATTTAGAGCTGTATTCTTGCCGCTTGGTGGCTGTGAGGATTTTGACATGGGCAAGTTTTCCAGAAACTTGAAGTTTCCCGCTTTGTCTGTGTTTGAAAAAATAAATCACTGTTGCTTGTCTTAAAATCCATTTGGATATTAAAACAGGCTGGATTTTTTTTTTTTTTTTTGTCTCACCAAATAGTTTGTGCTCTGCAAATGCAATTTCAGCTTAGCAGTGGGTACCTATGGATCGGGGACAAGCTTGGCAACAGTACAGATGAACAGAACAGGGAAGAACTCAGAGCTGTCTGAATGGTTTGGTTTGATGTCTCAGAAATAAATCAAATCTGCTACATAGAAAGATTCAAAAAGAAGCCAAGGGCTTAGGGGTAACTGGTGGAATCAACTGTTTTTCTTCCCTCTCCCATCAAACATCCTATAGTCTCCTGGCTGGGATGCTTCCTGAGATGGTGGTTTGCAATCCTCCTCTGAATTGGATCTGTTCCCCCTCCACAAGCTTGTCCTGCCTGCTGGAAAATCGGGAATTTGGAGGAAGGTCTCTTTCAGCTTCTGCAGAGACAGTGTGTTGTCTAGTGGCATGGAAACTACAGTAACTAAATGCAGGTTAATGTTTGTCAGCAATTAAAAAAAAATAATATTTTAAATTAATTTCTTCTTCCGTTCTCCTGTTCTCAGTGTACCTCAACTCCTGCCCATCATGAGAGAGGTTGTGAGTAACTGCTGGGAAGAACAGTCCCATTCCTGTGCTCCTACTGTCCTTCCCTTTCCTACTGTGGGTTTTAGTAGCTGGAGATGTTTATCAGTAGCAATATTTGGTGCAAAGACTGCTGTACTGTGCTTAATGGTGAAGAACAGGGATCGGCTCTGTCTTAATGTATTTGTTCAAAGAAGGAAAAGGCACAGAAGTGTCATAAAGGACCTTCTATTTCCAAAATCAGCTCTGAGGCACTCTGTGCCCACTGCAGTGCTCTGAATCATCCCACAAACTCAGCGTGGCTTTCCAAATGCTGGGGCGTGAAAGGTGCCAAGGGGACGATCCTCCCTGCCATCAGTAGCACCGCCAGCATAGCTGCACCGTGGTGTGGTGGCTGTCCCCTCCTACGCGCACGTGTACTTGTCCCTCTCCACTGGCACAGGGTCCACGTTGTGCTTGTGATGGCGAAACTTTTTATTCTCCTCTCCCAGAGGTGGTGGTGGTGCCTTGGCGTCATTCACACAGTGATTTAATTTTGGTGATGGATCTCGGCGGGCTCCTCCTCAGGTGCCTTGCCAAGGCTTTGCTTGGAGCTGGCTGGCTTCAGGCCACCCTTGAGGGCACCCATCCCTTGCAGACCAGAGCTAGGCTGTGCCTGTGTTGGGAATCATAGAATCATAGAATCATTTCGGTTGGAAAAGACCTTCAAGATCATCGAGTCCAACCATCAACCATGCCCACTAAACCATGTCCTGAAGTACCCTGTCCACTCGCTTTTTGAATACCTCCAGGGATGGTGACTCAACCACTTCCCTGGGCAGCCTATTCCAATGTCTGACAACCCTCTCAGTAAAAAAATTTTTCCTAATATCTAACCTAAATCTCCCTTGCCTCAACTTGAGGCCATTTCCTCTTGTCCTATCTCCAGACACCTGACAGAAGAGACCAGCACCCACCTCACTACACCCTCCTTTCAGGTAGTTGTAGAGAGTGATAAGGTCTCCCCTCAGCCTCCTTTTCTCCAGACTAAACAGCCCCAGCTCCCTCAGCCGCTCCTCATAAGACTTGTGCTCCAGGCCCCTCACCAACTTGGTTGCCCTTCTCTGGACACGCTCCAGCACCTCAATGTCTTTCCTGCAGTGAGGGGCCCAAAACTGAACACAGGACTCGAGGTGCGGCCTCACGAGTGCTGAGTACAGGGGAAAAGGTGTGGCAGGGTGGCAATTTCATGAAGAGGATCTTGGAAAACCACAGAACCCCCTTGCAAGAGGATCTGTGAGAAGTGCAGTGGGGGTAAGCAGGGGGTGTCTCCTGCCGGAGGGTCATAGCTCGTTGCGATAGCTACTAACTCACCTGCCTGACTTACCTTCCCTTGACATCACCAACTACACTAGCTATCCTGAGAGAGGCCAAGTAACAAGGGAGCCTGGTCCATTTGTCTCTCCTCAGGTGGTCCGCTGCCTGTTCTGCCTATACCTATGTTCTGCCAGCCCTGCTTCTGACACAGCCTAGTGCTGGTGCTGGCATTTGGTGCAGCCCCTTCCAGCTAGCCACCCCTCAAGAAGTTCCCTAGATCAAGCTCCTCGCTCATGAGGGCTCATACCCATCACAGTCCAACAGCTGTGGTCAGGTAGCTAGTCCCTCCTGGGAGCACGCGTGGACAGTTACGGGTTGCTGCCTACCGTTAACGAGCTTCTTTGTAATGAAGAATGACTTATGTTTCCGAAGGACTTCTGAGACATTGATTTAAAAGAGCGGAAACATATTTACACGCTGCCATCCTGTACTCAGCACTCCCCTCACGCCCATGAGTAGGTGAGACTTCGTACAAGTCGATGAGACTTTGTTCTCTTAGGGACCAGGTCACAACTTACCTAGGGCAGACTTCATGCCTCTGTCAGCCTCAGGAGCCTAAAAGAGCTTTTGCAGCCCTTTCTTCCCTGCTCCTTCTGCAGGCTTGGTCTTTACCCTTTGATCTCCGGATCTACAGCCTTAGAAAAACAACAGTTTCACTGGGGTTGGGGCAGAGCCCTCACATCTTCCAGGCTGTAAATCTAACTATTGTGTTTGAGCATTGCCTGTGATGCTTCTTATCGAGATCATTGTTCCACCCTTTCCTGTTTGGTTTCTTTCACAATTCCTTTTGAATGGGCTCCCTAGTAAAGAGCCCATCATAAACAAACACATCGAGTTTTGCACATTGCAAAATAACATCGATTTCCCACTTTTCCTCCCCCGCGGCATCAAAAATGCACCCCAAATATAAAATGAAAGAATCCCAAAGGGACACTGCTGGTGCAGCTGAGACAGACACCCCCCCCCCCCCCCCGGCCCATCCAGTTTCCAGCTTTCCCAGGCTTTTCATAAGTGAGAGAAGGCAGTGGTGTGGGCCCACAGAGCCCACTCCCCCCAGCAGTATCCCCCCAGTCCAGCTTCCAGCAAGGTCTCATGTTGATTCAGTGTCCTCTAGTGGCAAAGCTGCAGTACAGGCACGGCAGCAGTGGGGAAGGGGGTCACCCCTTGCTGCCTGGCTTCAGGACAACCAGCAGAATGGGGCCTTGGAGTAAATAACTTGGGGGGAGAAAGGCCATTGCACGTGTCATCCAAGCCATGGGTATACTGTGTAGCACCTATACGTGTTACCCAAGTCGTAGCGTCGCTGCCGTTTTCTTCGGCCTTTGGTGTTAGATGTGCCAAAGAGGCTTCTGCAGAGTGCTGTTAGTGCGATACTTCAGGATATTCTTACAGGTGAGCAAGCTGCCCACAATTTTTCAGGGTCGTTCACTGCGAATGACGGAGATACTTTCTTAAGAGTAAAATTTACCCAGCTTCACTTGGGTGAAAGATAAAAAAGCTCAGGCGCAATAGTGGGACGGAGCCCTCTCCATCGCTGCAGCTGGCCGGGAGCCAGCTGCATTGCGCAGCAGCAGCAGCAGCAGCAGCAGCGGTGCTCAGAAGGTTAGCGCTAACGGAGCAGCCCAAAAATCCCTCCCCCATGAGGGCTGGGAATAGCACACTCATCCTTGATGTTTTCAGCGTATCGGTACAAATTCTTCTTGTCACAATCAGTAGCCTTTGGTTACTTAAAGTATCATAACTAAACTTTAAAGTTATGCATTTAAAGTGCTTTCGTTGATCTCCTTTTCTAAGTTCTGTTGCAATTGCTTGCTCTTCCCCCCCGCCCCTTCTATTCCCATCCTCCCAAATTCTTCCGAACTCTGCTGTTGGATGCTGTTTCCTGACCTGTGATTTAGTGATTTCAAATCCCTTCAGACTCTGGGTATGTTTTCTGTCTGGCGATGAACTCTGGCTAAGCTCATTTCTAGTGGTGACATGAAGGCATGACTTGTTATTTTGGCATGCAGCACAAAGTCGATAGAGAAATCAGAAGATCAAATGGATCCCCGCATTAGGCTAGCTTCCTGGAAAAGATGATGCACTTTTAGTTGTTATCAACATAAGCTCCCAATTAAAAATATGTCATAACACTACCATTGAGGAATAATGATTCAGCTTCTTAGATAATGGAGTGTTTGTCCACACCAGAACACATCATTTTAGTGGCTGCAACCCCCCCCCCCCCCCCCCGCCGAATATCTTTCTGTGTTACAAAAACACATAACAAACCTTTGGCTGTAATCATTCTCCCACAAATGTGAAATCAAGCATTATCTATCTAGTGTTTTCCTTAAACGGATGTAGAAAATCTCCCCCCCTCGCCCCTTTTGCTGTCCCTGAAGGGGACAAGGAAAACTTTTCAAAATGTCTGAGGCTTTTCAGATGACACTGGGTGGCTGGCTTAATCACTACTGCATTGGGAGAAATCGAGACTGCGAAATTACTTTATTTCTACTTCTGTTTGCACAACTTTTTGCATCAGACAAACTGGGTTTGAACAGCTTCAACAGATTGTTTTTCTTTAACAATCCAAACTGTTCGGCTAAAATGCAGAGCTGGTTCTTGGAGGTCCTACAGGAGCCCAGACCTTCCCCCTGCCTTGCTAAGTGTTGAGAAGCTACAAAGTTCAGCTGGGACGTCCTCCCTCTCTGGTCTCAGTGAAGTTTCCTTGCGAAGTGGAACCACTTCAGCAAACAGGCTTAAGGACTTCAAAGTTAAAGGCTGCTCCTGGGATCCAGCTGGAAGGGAAGCAGCAACTGCTGTCTTCTCGGAGAAACGCAGACCTGGCTCTACACCCAGGTGAGGCAGGCACCGGCTGAGGACAGCAGATCCCGAGGATGGTAAAACACCTCTGGTCTTATCCCCTGCTTGGACCAAGCCACAGCCCTGGAAAGTGAGGTTTGCTGCTTTCTGCCGCTTTGGGATGCGTTGGGGTAGATGCTGAGCTCGCGTCTGACCGTTGCCAGTGGCAGCAGTCACCCCATCGCCGCCCTGTCACAGTGGGCTGTAGAAGTGGATAGCCTGGCTCTTCTGCCTCACATCATCCCTTCCTCTTCCTCCCATGGCAGGAACAGCCACTTCCCAACCCCTCAAACACAGCGCGGCAAAACCCAACTCTGCCCTTGTGGCTAAAAGCCTGGAGTTGGTTCAGATGGCATCCGCCGCGTTACTCATGCTCAAGGAATGGGTGGAAAAGGCAGGGCTCACACTGGGGGAAGGCGGGGAGGTTGGTTTGGGGCTCAGCTGGAGGTTTTGCCTGATGGGAAGTATTTTGCCTCCGATGGTCCTAGTTCCTCCTGGACATGGAAGCCCAGGAGAGCCAGGAGCAGCTGCCTCTGTCCTAACTGAGCTGGGCTGCTCCTCTGTGTCTGTTGAAATAATGTTCCTTGTAGCTCTTGACAATCTTTCCTTTTTCCCACCATGTTCCTTAAACCTATCTATAGCACCCTGCACTTTCCCCTAATTGCTGGCTGGGCGAGAGGCAAGGCATTTTGTGTCTGGCTGGAGTTATGGCCAGAGGACAGAAGGCTCAATTTGCAACATTTCCCCTGGTGAAGGCTCTGATTTGGATCTCTTCTCTCCAGAGGTGCTGATTTTCACGCAACTCTTAGAAACATTAATTTCTTGAGGGCTGCAAGGTTCTGTCAGATTGCACCAAAACGGGCCAAAAATTGGTCCAGAAAGCATCAGGAAGAGCTGACAGAAAGAGAGAGAAATTGCATGATATTCATTTCCATGGGAACCCAGGCTGATGTGAGGATCTTTACCCTATCAGTCCACTCTGAGCAGTGAGAATATGATTTGTGGAACTGCAGGCTGTGACTTCCAGCATGTCTCTATGCCCTCACACTTCTCCACCATCTGCTGCTTGTTACCAGCCCACACGACCTTGCCCCCGTGCCAGCAAAGCTGTCCCTGCAGATCTTGCAGGGGACCAGCCTGCGGAGCAGCAGTTCTCTGGCCAGCTCTCACTTGTGTGTATGGCAGGATAGGTGGAAACTCAACAGAGATGTGAAGAAATGAGATTGAAGTGTCTAGATCCTACTTCTATGTGCCCAAATCCTTTTGTTGTTGGACCGGAGCGCCTTGAAATGAGACCAAAGCTTCTGAGAAGCTTTCCAGTGAATCCTATGTGAGAAATTCATAGAATCATAGAATGGTTTGGGTTGGAAAGGACCTTAAAGATCATCTAGTTCCAACCCCCCACCATGGGCAGGGACACCTCCCACTAGACCAGGTTGCTCAAAGCCCCATCCAACCTGGCCTTGAACACTTCCAGGGATGGGGCATCCACAACCTCTCTGGGCAACCTCTTCCAGTGCCTCACCACCCTCACAGTGAAGAATTTCCTCCTAATATCTAATCTAAATCTACCCTCTTTCCATTTAAAACCGTTACCCCTCGTCCTAGGGGTATGAAGTCAATTCTCACTGAGTTGAGGCACCCTCCCATGAACTGTACCAATGGACCATAGTTTTCATTTGATGTGATCTTTTGGTCCAGACTGAAAAGTTTATGTGTTTGTGTTCTAAACAGTTATGTAAGACAACCCAAGTAATCCTTTCTTGTTTTATCCTTCCAACCACCTCTTTTTTTCTGTACTGTAGAGGAGATGAACGACAATTTGATATCTGGGAAGAAATGGGAAGTTTCTACACTATTCTACTAGTGTGGCGTCACCTTTCTTCCAAGAGACAAGGTGATGTAGTGATAGTACATATGCCTTCCTTTGAATAGGGGTTTTGACAGAAGTCCCCCAAATTAGCTATTCAGTAAGCAAGTGGATAAAGGTCAGGCTGATCGTGTAACTGGTTAGAAAACAGGAGGAGCTGACTTGATAACACATGGATCTGTCTTGACTGATGTTTTAAAAAAAAAGTCTTAAGCTGGTGGAAGAGGGAGTGAAGAAGATCAGACATAAATCTTGCAGATAACAGTTTATCTAGGTTAATAAAAATACTGTGTGACTGTCTAGTCACAAACTAAGCCACCCAACACAACGATACAATATCATATTAAATATTGCATATGCATGTGGAAAGAGTAATTTGAGTTGGAAATGATTTGTAGTCACTCAGGAAATCAGATGTCTTTGTGGATAGCTCAGTGAAAACATCTGGTACAGATGATCAAAGCCAAATGCTATTTTGGTTTGGAGTAGAGTGCTATTGAAAGTAATATGATAACATAATGTTTCGATCAATAGTGTTTGGTAGGTTGCGTCCAGTTTCAAACGTAGAGGTACAGCCAAAGCAGCACAGTGGAAAGGACTAGATTTCCAGAGGTGGTGGCATTGAAGAGAGAGGTGGACGCTGGGGCCACAAGGTGGCTGGGCTCTTCTCCTGATCCTGCTGTTGGATTGTGGGACACTCACATCAAGGCACCTTTTACTTATCTGCCATAAGGCAGGCATTGGAATTGCTTGCTTATGGCAGCGGTAGATACTCCAGCACTAGAAAGCTTTACCTCAGGGCTTGATTTCTTTTTCCCCATGAGAATTCAGGGAGTCTTCTGGTCTGGGCACTCATGAGGTGAGGGTAGATAGTGGTCCCTAGCCTTCAAATATATTAGTTAGGATGGAATAAGAGGGGAAGGAAACTTAAGGAGAAAATGAGTGACAGTTTAGAGATTACATAAAAATTCTAGAAACACATGTGAAGTACAGGAAGAAACGTGCAGATTAATTTCTTAGTGGAGAAGACTAGTGAACTGTAACAGATGCAACAGAATACCCGTGTTGCTAGTTCATCCACCCTTACGTGGCCAGATTATCCAGGTTTAAAACCCCAAAATCTAAAATCTTGTGATCATGTCTGAAAACTTTTCCTTGCACTAGGATGAAATACTTTCCGTGTGCCAAAACACTCCCTGAATTTTTTCCTTTGACCAGTCTGTAAAGGACAAGAAGAGGCTGAAATATTTGTTGTTGGTTTTTTTTTCTGGACTTTTGGTTCTGACACAATTTTACCCATGAGGGGCTCAGAGCATGGTTTAGAACAGGAAATATTTTGGTAAATTAGTTGTCCTAACAGGGGCTGATGAACTTCATCCTGAGGTGGTGGAGAAATGCAAGGCCTAAGCAATCTAAGAGGGATGGAGATTACTGTGAGAGCAAGAGAATTCCAAATTAAATCAATTGGGGAAATGTCATTCTTAAACTTCATCTGATTGCTTTCATGACAAGTAAAAAATTCTGTGTCTAGTGAGGCAAAATCAAATGCAGAATTACAAATAAGGTGCGGGCATTTATGCAGCAGCAAAGCAAAAAAAGGGATCTGGGGGTTATAATGGAGCACAAACCAAATAGCAGTCAGCCATATACAGAGACAGAGTAGGAAGGATGGGGAGGCATTGCCCTTCCTCTCTGCATGCTGTATACTAACTTGAGCATTGAGACAGACTGCTTACCTGTTCTCCCCTTCTACGGACTTGCTGCATAAAGCTTATTCTGCTATTTTAAAAGCTGCACGTGTGACTCTGGAGCATATGAGCAAGATCTGGAATAGAAAATGCAGACAAATTAGATGGAGAACAGAGGTGGGCAAATGAGAAACTCCTGAAGGTTTAGAAAACAGCCCCTGTGAAAAAGGCTGAGGAGAATACGTGATTCTTTGAGTTGAATGTTAAGACAGCTGAGAGAGAAAAAAAGTAACAAGGAGAGTGGCCATTTTAACGAGCTACGCAGAATATTTAGCTTGGGTAGCACATGCCTCAGAATTTCTTGTTGCAAAACCTGCTTCATGTTTGATGTCACATGCCTGCCTAGGGCATGTATTTCAGAAGGGCATGCCACCTTGAAATAAAATCTTTGAAGGAGGACAGCTCTGCTGCTGTGGATGATATGACCCCTGTGTTTGCTCCCAGAGAACTGCCCTGGAGTTCTGGGTGTCAGACCTTGGATGGGAATGGGCAGGGCAGATCCTGTGGCCTCTGGCAGCATGTAGCATCTAGTGCCCATGACAAGGAAATAAAAAAGTGGATTTCATAGTGTCATGCCATATTGCTGCATCAGGAAGTGGAGACGCTTTGGCAAGGGATTCCTCCCAAGGTGGTGTCATTAGAGACTTGGCAAACAGAGGCCATGGCTAACTCGTGGGATATTATCTTCAAAGGCTCTTCTTAGGTTCCTTTGTGCAGAGAAGTCTAATAATTGACAAGGACATGTAAAATCTAAAGGGGCTCTCTTGGCAATTACATGCTGTTTGAAGACTGTTTAGCAATAGTCTGCTCTGGAGTGGTCAACCTTTCATGGCCTGGGAGCCAGGAAACAGAAAAAATGGGTGGCACTAAAGGGCAATGGGTCTTAAAGTGCTCAATTTATGATTTCATGGATGTTATGAGTATACCACATGCTACTCATTTGATCTTTGCTTTCTTCGACTCCTTTTTAAACATACTTACTGTTTGTATATATCCGCAAAATCCTGTTCTTACAGTGAACTCATCAGTTGTAGCTATCCAGAGGCAGAACCACAAAATGAAGCCGTCTAGGATTAGTCTCTCTGTGACTGTTTTGTGCTACCTTGCAGCACCCATGAGGCTGAAGCTCAGCACCCCTGACACATACTGCTACCTAGCCCCCAAGTGCTGCAGCCTCTCCTTGAAGTCCTGGGACCCTGCACCTTTGCTTTCAAGTACACAAACAGCAAAAGACTTATTTTAGCAGTTCCCAGCTGCCGTAAACCATGGTTTCCACTGCTCTCCAGCCTGAAAGAATAATCCCCAGCTGCCCAGAAAAATACAAATGCAGTGGGGAGCAGTGGCTTTCTGCAAGGCTGACCGCTGCCAAGGTGCAGCACAACTGCAGGGTGCAGCTCATGGGGCAGCAGGAACATGCTTTCCCTCAGGACTCTGCCAGGTATCTGCAGTCAGAGGGACCAAGTGGCCAAGCAAAGTCATCTCTAGGACTTTATTGCCTCAGATTGTGCCTTTTGGGGGGTAAAATATGGCCAAACCAGGCAGGCTAGTCATAGGTGGTACTGTGGAGAGGATGCACAACTTTTTTCCGGTCACACTGGGGATGTGTCAGTCCAAGCATCTGAGGAGCGTGACTGAACAAGTTCAATATGGGGGCGACAGTCACCAAATAAAAAAAAAGCCCTACGTGTTGCAATAGTTGAATTTATAACTTTATTACCCACAGTGAGCAAAGCCAGCGTGAGACCAATGCCACAGATGCAGTGGGCTGTTATCAGGCTTTTTAAAAGCAGTTGTTGCAGCACTCAGGAGTATCTCATAAAGGTGGTTGAAATTTCTCCCCATTCTGCAAATGCCTGTTTATACATGGGGAATGATGGACCTCTGTATTCAGCAGCAAGGCGTACAGCTCTGAAGAATTGGATGTGAAAGTCTGCAGAGACTGAGGCTTTCACTTATTCTTCTCAAATTTGGTCCCAATTTCAGAACGAAAGGTGTTGAGCCAGCAGTGACCATGCGACCTGTAGGGACAGCCCTCGCCTGGGTACCTCTCCTTCTCTGCCCCAGTTTCCTGGCTTAAAGGACCAGTGGGTCACATTTAGGCTGGGTGAAGTATCAGCGATCTTGGGCTTTGGGCTACAGGCTGAACTTGAGCCTCAAGCTGCAGATAAAGGCATCAGTGTGGTACTCAGCCTAGTGGAGTCCAAGCTAGCCGGAGCCTTTTAGCACAGCAGCAGTACAAATGTTAATAATAAATCAGTGAATGGCTGAGAGATTTGCCCTAAAAGGAAATCTCTCCAGCTCTATTCTTTCCGGCTATGTTGTTTCTGGGAGGTTGGTGTGCTGTTTTCCTACAAAAAAAAGCCCTTTTTTTTTTTTCTGCGTGATGCAAAATGCCAAGTCTTGAGGTCCCACTGCTCTGAATAATTAAGAACACAAAGTCCTTTCCTACAACGTGACTTAGGCCTTGTGATCCGCTATGGTCTTCTCATTTCTGATTCTGACTTTAAATGACCGGATTCTGAATTCTATATGAGGCTGAATAAGTAGTTACTCATACATGCAACCT
Source organism: Harpia harpyja (assembly GCF_026419915.1). Taxonomy (NCBI): domain Eukaryota; kingdom Metazoa; phylum Chordata; class Aves; order Accipitriformes; family Accipitridae; genus Harpia; species Harpia harpyja. The sequence goes on along the minus strand of NC_068945.1, from coordinate 35,656,413 downwards.
GATTTCATTGAATGGAGCTAGCTGAGCATGACTGCTTAGCTGCTAGCATAAAGAGCTCATGACCTGCCTTGAAGTGACGATGCAGTCATTTTTAGCAACACTACATTTTCCTTCCTTTTCAGACTTCGGGCGAGCATGTTCTTGGATGCAGGAAAGAAACACAGTGTCTGAGGTCCCTTGTGAAACAGAGGAACTGACTAACTGAACAAAAAGGCGAGGAAGAGTCCTCAGCTGAGCATGTCAAACCCATGAATCAAGTTGTGTTATTACCTTTTGGTTTTTTTTTAGCCAGCTTGCTAACCCAGTGATTCAAGTGGATCTGAGGAGGCAGGGGAGGGCAGTCTGACCCCTTTTAGCCCCTGAGGGATGCCACGGCGCTTTTTTTCAAAGTAGCAGGTGTTAATTCCAGAGTCCTGGAAAAATGTGAGCCCTGAATTAGAGCTGCTGTCCTTGAGCAGCTACTACTGAATCGGTAGAAGCTTTCCTTCAGTAAGAGCTGGATCCATACCAAAGATGGTCTCAGGATCTGACCATGGAGATCTTACTTATAATTCTTTCTGGTTTTAGTTGAAAAATGTGTTTTGTGGCTGTTTTCCTGCCTGTAGTTTTGTTGTTGTGTAGTTCTGTGCTTCAGCCCAGAAATGGTAACATTTACTAGTGGCTGAAATACCTCATCTGTTACCTCATCAGTTAAAGAGGTGTTAGATAATGATACTTCATCAGCTAAAGGGCAATTCAGGACACTTTGGATTTCATATGAAGATATATTTGTAGGCGTTAAGCCTGTTGATCAGACTTACTTTTGTGGGCCTAATTTGATTATAGAAGTAAGTTATGCACGATCAGAAGGTATGGAAAGTAATGTAATTATTGTGCAGAACCCTGTGAAAGACTGGGAGACAACCTGACAGAGACAAAACTGGGAACAGAGGTATCTGGGAATTACTCGGTATAAATTTCCCCTATTATCAAATTTCCCTGTGGCCTCCACTACCAGTAGAAATCTATCTATAGAAAAGCTTATGGACAGCTGCCAGTAGATGATGCCTGGAAACCAGGAATGGGACAGCTGGTGCTTAACCTTGCTTTACATGATCATGATTTATAAAAAAAGCTGGAAATCTCAGGGCTCCCATGACTCCGGTGGGAATCACCCTTTCCAGTCCTGTGGAACAGCCTTCTCAACAAGATCTATAAGACACCAGTGAAATTTTCCATGTCCCCTAGAGCCTGCCCCTGGCTAGCCATTGATTCACACCCCCAATGGGAGTTTCAGAGATGTTCATTGGTGGTGGTTGATTTTTTTTCCAAAACTCTCATTGGAGTCCTGGAAAAAAGCCATGTAATTGCACCCGGAGAAAATCTACCTAATAACCATGCAACAGACTCAGAAAATTACATGCACAGTGAGACTTTAAAGATCTCAGCTTATAGCCTGAGTGGCACGAGGGTTTTCAGAGGTGCACTGATAATTAAAATAATAAACATGGCACACTGACTAAAACTTGGAGGAAAAAGAGTGAGTTATATAGGAGCTGCCAAATGCTTTAATCCAGGGCTAAGAACCAACCAAAAAAAATTCTAACTAACTAACTCCCCTGTGTCTTCTTCTTCATCCCCTGCTCCTGTGGTCTGTCTCATCAACCTAGCAAAAGTAGCTCAGAAAAATTTAACACTTCACATTAATTTCCAGAATTCCTGGGTCTTCCAGTAGAGGGAAGTATTGTTTCATTTCCTTTGGCTTTGAAAGGTTTTTGCCAGGGAAATGAGGCAAAAGTACAAAGAGATGATCAATATTATACAAACAAGGAGGTGGGAACGGTCACTTAGACCTTAGTACATGTATGTCACACCTTCTTGCAGGAGCAGATGCTCAAAATAAGTGAATGCATAAAAGCTTCAGGATCAGGCCCTACATCATTTAATATGCATGTGAAGGACAAAGAAACCGTACCAAACAGAAGTCCTGCAATGGAAGCTAAAAGTGCAAATTAAAGTTTTGTTTGTGCCATTGTAAGTGCTTTCCTGGATGCCAGTCTGTAGCCTAAGCTTTTGCTTGTTTCCTCACTGCTGTTATATCCTGTCAGCTTTCTGTTAGCCGAGGGAAAGCGGGGCTGGAAGACCCGAGTAATACGGGTACTACGGCTTCCCAAGGCGGCTCCGTGTAAAGCCAGCTTGAATTTCTGCATCCCGCTGCCAGGCGCACTGGTTCAGGGAGGGCTTCCCAGCTCACGCGTGCTGTCGTGTGGGTGCTGGAAGCCAGCTCGGGTGGGATCAGAGCATCGGTCCTGAGCTCCCGGAGCAGGGAGAAAGAGGGAGCCGGCTGCGGAGGTACGGAGCCAGCTTGGGTTTACCAGCTCCCGGTGTTGTGGTCCGGGGCTGCAGACGTGCTGCTTCCAACTGGCTCAACGGGAGAAGAGCAGTGCCTGACCCAAACGAACCTGATTTGGGTACTTCGGCCATACTAAAAATATCAGGGCCAGAGTATAGTCTCGGGCAGTGGCCCTCCATCGTTGACACACTCCTTGGTATGATTTTCCCCTGTGCCAATGAAGTCTCCTTCAGGCCAAAGCGGACAGGGACAGTTTGGAGAGCACGGGCTGGAGGCAGCATGGACACGGCCATCTCACTCACAGGTGGAAGCAAATTTGTCTACGTGGACACGAGCTACGTGGTACTGCTCAGACGCATTTTCCGTGCTAGTGTGGCCACAGCCACGCTGCCCTGAGTAGAGCCAGCTTTGGCATTTCTGTCCTGGGAGGTGTTATCTGCAGAGGAGATAATCTGCTGGCTGGTAACGGAGAGCAGACTGAACGGATGGTGCTGCTGAGGGTAAGCCTGGTCGCAGAGCCGCTCTGCTCCACGACGTGACCGCACCTTCCGTGACTTCACCTGTTCGGGCGCTGGTACCAGCGTGAGCCCCAGCAGCAGGGGCTGCAGCGCTGGCCTGGCACCCTGGGTGAGCATTCAGGGGGTGAACGGCTCGGTGATCCCTTCTGCTGCTGCCCCATCCCCATGGCTATTAGTATCCCCTCCAAACTTACCCTGGGATGCAGCTCATGGAAGGTGTCAGCAGCGCCTGGGTGAATCCTCTCTCCTGTGGGACAAATGAGATGATCCTGCTTTGGTTTTGAATAATTTCTCCCAGTATTATGGTTACTGTGATGAGCTCAGCCTCGGTTCCTTAGCACGTCAGTGCCATTGGCAATGCTTTTCTTTCCAGCAATTCAGCGCTGCTGTTTTCCCAGTTAAGGCAAAGACAGGATTTTAGTGCACTTGAATGCGATTGCTTCATGCTCTGTTATCTTTCTTGCTACTCACAGCAGCAGTAATTAAAACTACAATGACAGAAATTTTGAACTTACGGACAGTCATATCTATGGTTTTTTTCTACCTATATATCCCACCTAAAGTTTTTGGGGGCTTTTTTTTCTTCTTGAGAACAGTCAGACAAAAGCTGTCTTCTTCCTATAGAGTCAAGATAGACACACCTGTTCCCTCCCAGTTCAATGGTACATTAGCCTAGGGACTGGCCTGTCATTTCTTCAGTTATAATTGGGGAAACCTCTTTCTTTTTTTTCCTTCTAGCAACTATTGTGGGAAATTTGTCATTTTAAAGTCAGCTTTGTTTCTGTCACCCCACCTTTGCTGACTGCCTGATGCCTCAGGAATTATGTGAAATTATCCTGGATGCAGCAGCTCATGGCGTCTTCCTCAAAACATGAGTCAAAGGGCCGGACAGACAGCGCCCGCTGCTCTCTGCAAGGTGGCATAGAGCAGCAGTGACTGGGTATGATCTGTCACCATACCAGGCATTTATTCAATCAGTTTGAAGGTGATGCTTTAAGGGACAGGAGTGGGTATGGCAGAAATTCCCCCTCAGCTTGTTTGTGGTAGTTGTGAGGATTGGTATGTCGTGGAAGTCTTGTTACACTCTTTATACAGGCGTGAGCAATCAGGAAACAGCAATGTGGACATGATTCCAAAATGCTCCATTTCTCTTGTGCACATCATGCGTTACTGAGTGCAGAGCTGTTTGGCATTGCCAGAAATGTCGGAGAGATATTTTCTTTTCTCATACGTAGAATCAAATGCAAGAGGAAGCAGTTTTGTTGGTTACAATAGACAGATTAGCTCAGAGAACAGGTATCAGTCGATTTGTTTTAGCATCGACTTTACTCATAACCTGAAAGTTAAAGGGTATCAGGCGGCTGGCTGACTTCAGTGACCCTCCGTATGAAGGGCTTCAGCATTTGAAATATCACTTGCCCTCTGCAGTGTTCCTGCCTTGTTGGAAATGCAGTCCCCACAGCAGAGCCGCTGGAAGGGAGATGTGAATGCTTATCACAATCAGCCTGCTGGGTTCCAGCTGCTCCGGCCAGCTCTGGAAAGGACGCCTGGGCACCGCTGGGTGCAACGCCGGGGTGGGTGATCCCGACGGCTGGCAAGCAGCTGTGCCTGCTGTGGCTAGGTTCCCTTCTCTCCCCTCTTGTGGAAAGATTTAATGTCTGATGGTTAGCAGTTTATATTTTTTTTTTGCTAATGCTGAAAACTCTTCTCAGAGATATGCGGCTGGATGCTTTCTCCAGGCAGAAGTGCCAGCAGGATTGTCCGCAGGCACCGGTCGGGGCAAGTCGGTGCCTAATAAACAAAGACATCTTGCCTTGTGTCAACAATACACTGTGCAGATGACTACAGCTTCCTCCAACCCTGTGACCTCTATGATATGTAGGTTTGTCCAACTATGTTTAAAATAGCCACCCACATAGGCTGGTTGTCTTAAAAATGTCATTGTTCCAGACTGACGCTCATCAGTGCGATGAGAGACACTGAAAAAGAAAACATAGAATACAATTCCTTATACTGCATAAATCTCAGGACTGGAAACATAAGCCTTCTGCTGTCAGGTTGCACCCCTGCCTTCCTTCTGCCTATCCTTTGCTAAGGATGTAACTATGGACAGATATGACAGAGGGCAGCTGCCAAACACACTTTCTGAAGATGGGACAAAAGTTCAGCTGCTGCTACTACTACTACTACTACTACTACTACTACTACTACTACTACTTCTTCTTCTTCTTTACATTTTTGGTTTCTGATTGGGATTTTACCTCGCTGAGGTTAAAATCTATTTGAACTTTGGTTGTTAACTGAGCAGAATGCTTTCAAAGGACACATTATCAGTAGATCAGTGGAAACTGAATCCAAATGTGTCATTTGACATTCAACTCAATTCTCTGTGTGCAGGATAAATGTAAATATAAAGTGATTTTAACTCAGGAGTTAGAAATATTGCACGTTTTGTTCAGTATGTCAGGTGCTTGACACGTCATGTTTCAATGAATACCAGAGAACAATGACACCCCAGAAAAAAGCCTAGAGGATTATGCTCTAACTGATATTTTATACAGGGTGATGGAATAAAGCACATGCTTAGAGTTAACCTGTATTAGTGCTTGTATGATTTTCTTCCATTGAGAGATAATACATGAAGATCCTTAAAAGAGAAGAAGGGAAATTTTTTCAGGAACTTGTTTAATATATTCCTTCTTGTGATTTGGCTGCCACTTGTCTTTGGATGCATGTGAATTTTTCTACTTGCTTTTACTGGAGTGTCTTCATGCCAGCCAGTACTAGTATATGGTGTATCAAGTCTGCATACCTTAGCAGAGATGATCTAACACTTCAGGGCAAGCAGTTAGCTCCATATGTACTGATTCCTGTGCATTGTCATAGGAAGACCTGGATTTTTATGAATATGCTTGTTATTTTGTTAGTTCTGGATGGTTTTAGTCAGATGCTGGATTTCTCACAAACTGTTTCACGTCACTTGTTTCAGCCCCAAGTGACCAGTAATTCACGCAATATATGGTGCATTGGCTGTCTCCATCTCATGGGATTGCGCCTGCTCTCTCATTGGCAAGCTGAAACTTTTCACACAGGCTCGAATGAGTCCCTCGGGGCTTGGACCTTTGTGCAAACATATATTAGTGTGAGTGTTGCTACAGCGATGTGTGTTTGTGTATTATTCATCACAGATTACATGTCTCCCCAAAGCAGCAGCAATCACTCTGGTGAATTCATTTGCACATTGGTGCTCCCGAGGTCACCTCCTTGCACAAGAAACGTCATGAGCGAAGTATTTTTGTGTTCAGGAATGAGGAGAGCAGAGCACAAGGCCAAGTGTCAGGTCCTGCACTTCGGTCACGGCAACCCCATGCAGCGCTACAGGCTTGGGGAAGAGTGGCTGGAAAGCTGCCCGGCAGAGAAAGACCTGGGGGTGCTGGTTGACAGCCGGCTGAATATGAGCCAGCAGTGTGCCCAGGTGGCCAAGAAGGCCAACAGCATCCTGGCCTGTATCAGGAACAGTGTGGCCAGCAGGAACAGGGAGGTGGTTGTTCCCCTGTACTTAGCACTGGTGAGGCCGCACCTCGAGTCCTGTGTTCAGTTTTGGGCCCCTCACTGCAGGAAAGACATTGAGGTGCTGGAGCGTGTCCAGAGAAGGGCAACCAAGTTGGTGAGGGGCCTGGAGCACAAGTCTTATGAGGAGCGGCTGAGGGATCTGGGGTTGTTCAGTCTAGAAAAGAGGAGGCTGAGGGGAGACCTTATCGCTCTCTACAACTACCTGAAAGGGGGTTGTAGTGAGGTGGGTGTTGGTCTCTTCTGTCAGGTGTCTGGAGATAGGACAAGAGGAAATGGCCTCAAGTTGAGGCAAGGGAGATTTAGGTTAGATATTAGGAAAAATTTTTTTACTGAGAGGGTTGTCAGACATTGGAATAGGCTGCCCAGGGAAGTGGTTGAGTCACCATCCCTGGAGGTATTCAAAAAGCGAGTGGACAGAGTACTTCAGGACATGGTTTAGTGGGCATGGTTAATGGTTGGACTCGATGATCCTGAAGGTCTTTTCCAACCGAAATGATTCTATGATTCTATATTTAAGCAGATATTGGAGAAAAGTTAGTATTTTCCTAGTTCCCCACTTTCTGCACTCCAGCTGAAAGAAAGAGGTTTTTGTATCTCCCATCCAAAGTGAGGGTCAGATGGTGGAACCTGTCATTCTGGTGAACGTTTGTCCCTTCTCTTCTGTTCGCCACCTTCAACATGGGTATATACCAACGTGAATGTGCTGGTAAATTTACCAGAGCGAATGAAAAAGTTTTTCTTTGTTGTTCCTTAAAGGGACAGATATAACTAGTGATTTTTTTAGTCCCTGGTGATTTTTACAAGAGATGGTAAAATACAATGTTTAGATAGCTGTAGCAACCAGCATAGACTTCCAGTGTGGACACTAGCAAATATCAAAGGATGAAGACAGACAGAATATAAGAATCAAAGATGATGGAGTAGTTTCTAGCACACAGGTGAAATCTCAGCACATGGGAGCGGGGAGCACAAACACCACAGGTGGTCTTCACACGTGCTGAATGTTGTCTTGCAGAGGCTAAAAGTGCCTGTCTTCCCTCTCCTCCCTAGTCACTCAGTGATAATGTTGAAAAACTCAGAAGTTCTCTCCATTTCACTGTCCTTTGCTGTTTTGCTCCCCAAGCAGGTTTGCAGGAAAGCGATTTTTAGGTTTTGGGAAGGGAATTGGGACTACGATGGGCAATTTTTAGTTGGAGCTCCCAGAGAGAGAAAGCTGATCCCGGGAGCTGCCGCAGGGGCTGGAGCGCGTGGCACAGGCAGGGTGGGCTTGGACATTCGGGGTGACCTGCTACTGTTTTCAAATGCTTGCTCGTTGGTTTTTGCGTCCAACAGGGCAAAAAACGGTGCCTGTCTCACTGGTTGCTGATTAAAGAAGAGAAAATGCTGTGTCTGGCTCCATGGTGCCAGAAGGCAATGCTCAGCATGCCCTGCAGGCCCACTTCTCCTGGGATTCACATTTTATTGCTAGTACCCACACACTGCTTAGTTTGTATTATTCACTGATTGTGGGGCATATAATGAATAGAAAAACCGAAAGCGAAACTGAAAAAAAATAAAAAAATCTCTGGCATGGAAACAATCCAGTTTGACTGTAGGACACTTTTCTTACTCTCATTCTACTAGTTTGCTTCCTGGTGTTTACCATGTAAACCAATCAAAATATTCTATCAGGCTGTACTAAGTATTGTAAAAAACTTCTTCACACGTGCACACAGCTGTGAGGTCTTTCTCTGATTTGGCATTCAATATGGAAGATGCTGGCTAAGGACTTTGGCACTTAGTTGACTCCAGTGTTTTAACAAAATGTCCCCTCTGCTGAATAAGTAACCTGGCCCTCATGGTAGCTGTTGGGCTTCAAAGCGGCTGCAGCACAGATTAAGCTGGTATTAATTGCACGCTCCCAACTTCTGAAGTTAAGGATGTGATCCCTTTGCCGCTGGTGGCACGGTGTCTATGGGAGGGAAATGGTTTTGGTCCCATCCAGAGGATGCTGGTGATGCCCTCTTTTTTTACAGAAATATTGAGCTTTTCCCTGTTTTCTTTTGTACCTGAAGCCAGGTAAAATATTCCCATTTAACCAAAATGTCTATTCATGGCTCTGGCAGTGTGTAGGAGTCCATAAGAAAATGAGTTATTCCTGACTAGGTTGCCTGACTCACTCCACAATGAATGCTGTTGGACTGAATGCAATTTGATGTATTTCACGTAGTACTATGAGATCTTGGGCATTGGAGACAATTTCAGGGAACTTGCTTTCTGGGTAATCGTGTTGATTTCCCAATAGCTTCTAGGAACATAGTTGCTTTAATTGCCTACTGTTGCTTTAGCTACAAGTTGTGCTGATGTTTGCACAGCTCACTACGGGTGAGGTTAGCAGCAATATTCGGTGTCTTGCAGACTCTTAATGAGCAATATAAGGAACCACATTCCCTGCAACAGCCTAGGGTTTGACATAAGATTTTCTGGAGAAAACAATGGGGAATATGATTTCCTATTCAGCTTGTACCTGCCCAGTTACTCACAGGTGTAAAAGCAGGGGTAATTAAAATGTTTGTTTTCTTTGAGGCTGGATTAAAAAAAGGTCTGAATGGCATTTTGCAGCAGGTTTATAAAATGAACTGTGGAGTGCAAAAGCATTGTTAAGAGCAAAGGGGTATATTAAGACAGCCCGGGCCCCATCGGAAGATTTATGTCAGTTCATTGCAGTTTTCAGATATATGTAACTTATATCACTCTGTAGCTGAAGGAGGGAAACAGGTGGCTCCTAACCCCTGCAACGAGGCTTTGAGGACATAAATAGGGCACCTATCTCTGTCCACTAGTGATATTTTAGGATGAAGTGCCTCTGAATGGTGAGGAGGTGTTGCAAGCCAAGGGGAGACCAGCAAGCAACCTGTAGGAAACAGTAAATAACGTGGGGTATGTGAGAAGCTGTCTGCCTCAGCAGCTGCTTCTTCCAGGGGAAGTTCAGAAATGTTTTGTGCTAAGCCCTCTACGTTTGCTCAGGATGGACCAAGTTAAAGGTGGGGATTCAAAGGAGAAATGTCAGTCTTAGCGTGAGCACTTGTATTAACTCATGCACGTGAAGCTGTTTGTCGGGTTAGTTTGACCGCGGCAATCTGGAAACTGGGTCAATGGCTTGAGCTGCTTGTGTAAAAGCTAAACCCAGCCATCTCAGAAAGAAACGGTGGGAAGGGTCGGATGCTCTGTGGTGGGAAAAGCAGACATTTCACCTCAGTCAGAGAGGGAAAAGGAGGCTGACGTTGATGGCACGCAGCCATTGCTTCATGCCATCAGCGAGCTTCCCCCGAGAGGAGGTACAGACCCTCCTTTTGGGAATAAACAGCTAGGTAATAATTTGTGGGTAGACAATCTGTTACTCAGGACAGGGTAACTTTCCCAAGCCTTAAGATAAACGTGCCAGGAGAGGCGCATGCTGTATGTAAAGATGAATAAATTCTGTGAACACTTTCCATTTGAGCATGTGGAACTTGAAACATCCACTTCAAAGTGTCCCAGAGAGCTGTGGCCAAGCGAGTGTCCTTTTATGTTTAATTTTGCTTCTGCTGGGTGATAAACACCTTCTGCTTCATTGTTAGTAATGGAACAAGGTCTCCATCTCATTTTATGTAGCAAAATTAGGACAGCGTATTGATTTCCAAAGCTATTTATCGTTATACGATGATGCATTGGGTTTAGAACTTGGCTCACCAGGCGGGCAGGGGGATTTAGGCTCCACCTGACATAACCCCTTTCAGCTTTGCTTTGCTGATGAAGGCGGCAGCTCTGCAGCACTGCGAATTGCCCCCCAGCACCTCCGTGTCCAGAGGGTATGGAGGTATCAGTGGTGTCTCCTGTGTAGCTGGAAAGAGCAGCTCTTCACAGGCTTTAGTGGTTGGGAGAGCAGTTAGCACAGCAATATTTTTTTTTTTACCCTGGATTTTACTAAATGTCTGAAATGAGCAGCTGGAGCCAATGTTGCTGCCTGCAAACACTAGCCTAAGACTGTTATCTAACCCAGGTGTGGAACAGGAGGTTACTTGAGATCGCTTCCAGCTTCGTATCTCCCACGCTCTCCTGAAAACCATCTTTATCACCCAGGTTCAGCACAAGCTTTCACGCGTTCGCAGTCAGTGATGATTTAATTAACTAAAACCATTCTCCAGGTGGTTTTTTGGGTGTTTTTTTCTTTTTTTCAGGATGCTACTGCACAGCACAATATACCATGGAAATATTGACAGGATTGCTACCAGAGCACTGAGACCAAACGCCATGGGAGGAAACCGCGACCCTGAGCTCACCCTGGAGGCCCAGCCAAAATACCTGGGCTGGGTGTCAGCGGGCTGGCCCTATAGCAGGTCCCCTTCCTGGGGGACCAAGCTGCTGGGGGGGTGTGTGGAAACCAGGAGCTGTAACCCCCGGGAGCCCTCAGCACCTTGCAGGCATGTTAATGGAAAACCAAGCAGGTTTCCACTCAGGTGTGCCTGGGCTCTGCCAGAATTTTGTTGCGATAGCACGTTTTCAGAAAAACTTTCATTGAAATTTAAAGTCAAATAAATGGAAATTTTCCACCTATAGCACCAACTAGACCTCTCAGTGAGTAATTGCTGACTAGCTCTAATTACTATTATGTCAGCCATTGAGAACTAGCCAAGCATGCCAGGGTTTACTGAAAATTAACACCAGAGCCAGCTGCTTTGTGGCTTATCTAGGCCTGCTGCCCTTCTTTCAGATGGATGTTGTTTAACATCATCTTTGATTATTTATGGACTAGAGAGAACTTTGCCCTCTAATGAGTGTCCCTTGTTCTGCCTCCTTCCAAATCCAGGCTGAAATATTTATTCATTACTTTTGTATTTTTCTATATCACTTCTGGCATTCTTGTCACATCCATTTAATGACACACCTCTGTGAGCGCTAAAACTTCTAACACATTTTCATTGCTTTCTTTTTTGTCCTTGAACACATACCTTTTCCTTTTCTTTAACTCCCCTCATTCACTTGCCACAATTTTAATTGTTTAATTAAAACAAGCTTCTGCCACAAAAAAGTTATAGCTCAAGAACCATCGAGACAGAGCAAAGGAGATGCTGCAGGGAATTAAGGATACCTAACCACAAGGGGAAGGAGAAAATCAGGGAGGATGTTCGTGTTGAGCAAGCGTGTGCATCTGCAGTGTCTCCCTAATTAGCGGGCAGGTGGCAAACGCTGGCTGGCCACGTGTGCGAGCGTGGTTCTCACATGAGCTCATCGGTGCTGGAGCGGTGCGAAGACCAGTATATTTTGGGCTACGATTATACACCAGACAAATATGTAACAGCAGGAAAACCTACAGCTGCAACGATAGGAAGTATTTATACAGAGCGGTACCATCTGGCGCGTGCTCCTAATAGTGACTATACTTAGCTGCTATACTGTGTATCCCAGCTAATCCCATGCTCCAAAGAACGACGCATTCAGTATCTCGCAGACAACCCCACTTTTAATGCCAGCCATTCTCTACCCAGTGATGTCTATGCAGCTCCATGCATAGATAGAAAACAGGATATGCAAAAGGGTTGTTATATGAAGGGGCTGCCATGTTGCTCATCTGCAGATACATGGATACACAAATTTCTCTCTTAAAAGGGAATGCAGTTTTAGTGATGCTTGCGCTAAGGCTACCAGTTTGACTCCCCTTGATTTTCAAAAAAATTCCTTCTCCTGCTAGCCTAAAACAGAAGAAAAAAAGATCTACGGTCTTTGAAAAATTCATTTATTATACATCCATGGATGGTTTTGTAATAAAAATCCTCACAAGGCCTATTGTCAACGTTACAAAACGAACAAGAAACTCCAACATCCACCATTCCCAGCAGTGCCAATAAGTTAGTGTGTAATACTACCCCTGCTCCCAGTATGCGCAGCAGCTGCATATCGCTGTGACCAACATATTTTAACTTGAAAAACTGACATTTTACAGACTCTCTACCTCTATTTGGACACCAACAGTTTTGTGCTGTGAAAAGGCAATGAGTTATGCCATTGTTCCATAGTTTTTCTGTTACTTCCCTTGAGGTCATCCATATTTTAGGTGGGCTACATGAATTCCTGAGTCTCTACAGGTAGCTGCAGTCTCTATATGTGCTTTTGCTCTGAAGCAAAGATGTGGTTACAGTTCAGTTCTTCCATACATGTAACTCTCCGTAACGGTAACAGGAAAAGAGGTGTGTGGGTATGTTACTATTAACTCTAGTCGACGTTAAAGGCCTCTTCAGTAATAATGCAACATTATTTGTATTAGTCTGCTTAAAATAGAGCAAAAGTTTATTCTCACCTTTTTCTTAAAAAACTGCAAAGCCAGAATTAGCATTTGCGAGGAAGCGTGGCCCAGTATATTAAGGATACAGTACTGAAGTGAGCATAAAAGACTGCTCAGGAAGATAGCAGTTGGCATGGAATATGTATTTGATATGCTTTTCCAGTTAACCTGTAAGTATACACACATTTATCCACACACACACACACACAGAATTTTGTGCGAAGCTGAGGAGTGAGCAGAGACAACTTTTGTGTGCTTTATGGCTTTCTGAGTTCACAGGTGCGTACTCAACAGATTTCTAAGTTGGAAAATGAAAACTCCAATTACATGAGCCTGGATTTGTGTAAGCATGTTAAAACCAACAGTTGCACCTTCCCACTCATTCCCTCTGCTTTGGAGTTAACATGACTTCTCTGACTGTTTTTTCTTGGTGTGTACAGAGAGCATATGTAGTGGGTACTCCACAGCAAAGCCAAAATCACAAGCTGGAGGGTACTGGGTGTTAATTAAGCATCCATATAACACGGAACTTAACCTTTTTTTTTTCTGTCTTGCACAGCTGCATAGCATGATACGCTTGAGATCATCAGTAATGTTTTTTCCTTTGCATACCTTAATTAGGTATGTTGTTGAATGCTAGCATTCGCATAGACAAGGTAAGGTACAGTAATTGAGCAAGTTCTACCCAAATTTGTGGTGTGCAATGGTAATACAGAACTTTGAGGCATGTATTAAAAATTCTCAAGAGGAAAACATCTTGCAATTTATTGTAACCTAAGTAGTAAACATCTGAATGTGTTTTTACACAGGTAACAGTTAGGGCTTGCTACAGGTATATTTCAAACACCGCTGAATAAAAATGAACCTTTTACAAACACACCGATCCAATATGTTTTCTTCAAAACAATATTAAGTGTGTGGCTATGAAAACAGAGTGACACATAAAAAAATTTTCAAAAATCATTTACCACAGGGTAACATTTTTGTAACTAGAGGAAAACAAAAAATTATGTACATAAATACATATATTTTTATATATAGCAAATTACAGTTTCCTGCACTGAACATTTATCAAATACACAAGTACTGAACAATACTGGACAGGGTGCTTTGCCACACCTTGTTGTCTCCTTAAATTCCCATGAGAATGGAAGACAAGTTTCTATGGAGGATATAACTTGTTCAGTGATGCAAGCTCACACAAGAATTAAAAAAGTAAAGAAAACCAAAAAAACCCACAGCAGAAGTGCCTGACGTTTCCAGCACAGGCATCTTTAACAACAAAGCGCGAATGCTCAACTGTTCTTCAAGCACACGCCCCAGCACAGGGTCTGGGCCAGAGAGCTTTATTCGGTATGACAGCCGTCACCTGCCAAGGGCTATGAATTTGGGCAACAAATCTGACGCTCAGCTTTGTCCACTGGCTTGTCAAAGCCATCATCTTTCTGATGATGGACAGGTTGGTAGGGAGCAGTCACCTTTCAGATCCCCTACAGAAACTGTACCTTTTCTCTTGGACCTGGGCAGCCACTCCCATGAGCTTCAGATAGAAAACAAGGTACTAGCTGGTTTTCTGGCCATTAGCTTCCCAGGGCTCTGGGAACTGTGGTTATTAGTATAGTGGGAGAGTCTGAAAAGGGTGACACCAAGCTATTTTTGAGGACTATGTACACAGTTGTTTTGGTTTTGAAAATAGAAAGCATCCACACCACACATTTCATTTCACCTGGCCAGAAATGCTAAGCTCAGGTTCCTAATGGATAGATAATGATCCTTAGTGAAAAGGATGACGTAGACTCCACTGAGTTCTAGTGACCTTACCAGAAACTGTCTTCAAAATACTGCAGTTACTAGCTAGGAATAACAGTCCCGTTTAGGTGTCCTTCAGAGCACAAAATGCAAATGTTTATGGTATAAAAAGCACTCGCTTGTCTCCACAGGTTAGTGATGTCTGGAACTTGGGGGATTGTAAATCCAGTCCATTACAATAAGAGTCATACTCACAATCATGAAGATTATGCCAAGTATGAGAAAAATTAGAGCCTGCAATTGGAAAATGAGATTTTGTTAATAAAGCAAGCGACTGAACAGACTGTAGTTCACAGACTGTCCCACTGGAACCACATTTATCTAACACCCAGGGCCTGAGTTTGAGTCATTCTCTGTGAGCTACGTGAATCAAAGTTAGTCCTGTGTGAATTTCAGTCAAAGCAAGCCACGCTTTACAAGACTAGAGCTGAAAAAACCCCAGTTTGTTACTATGAAAAATAATACAAAATATAGCAAAGGAACAGTTTTTTCCTTTAAAATCTGACCAATTTTCAGTGAACAATCATTTTCTCTGATATTGAGAACAGCTTCATTTAATCCTTTTCATCCTTATTAGACAAAGAGGTAAGCCCATCTCTCTTCTCTGAAGGCACTTCTGTATATATTCAAGTGATTCAGATGTTTATAGTCACCCTTTGCTTTAGCAGGGCTTTAGTTTACCGTAATCTGTCCACACTTAACAATATTCTGCCTTGCAACACAAAGATGAATATTGTATGTGATCTCAGTGCAGGGTGTGAAATTCTAGATGTGCCTAACACACAGCAACATGAAGAATGAACAAAGAGACACGAACAAATATTCACAGTCTCTCTATAATAACAGCTCCAAAGTAATCATCAGAAATCCTTTTATGATAACCTTTTTGTTTATTATACTTGCAGTATGTATCGGTTGAAGTTCCACTTCCATGGTTTTTGTGAACTTGTGTATAGATGTATATCTGTTTACATTATGTGCCTTCATCAGTAACTTTTCTGATTAAACTTGCAAAGGACATCTCCTTGGTGATATTGTTAAATGTACAGATAGCTATTGATGTTCAGGATGAAAGGTACTGCTGGGGCAGTCTGGCACGACGTATAAATTCACATTGTGTATAAATGATAGACCTTCATATAAGTCTCCTGCAGGTGTATGGATCTGTCTCAGTGGGGAACTCACTATGAGTTAATTATGTCTGCAATACAACTTCCTTCTCAACCTTGACCTCACGTCTTCCTGTTAATCCACAGCTGGCCTTCTAGCATGAACCAACGGCTCCTTATACACTTTCTCGGAATTATTTATGCAAGTGCAGGTGTTAACTAGAGCTTAGATTCGATTAAATAAATGCCTTTTTCTAGTGATTTAAGACACACTTTAACCTAAGACACCCGCTGCTGTGTATCAGTAGGGCGCTAAAGGCTTTGACTTGTGAAGCCTGGCTCTCCACGCTAAGGTGAATCACACCGCCCGACCTGTGTTTGGCGTGAGACGCTACCATTTATAAGCAACTGTTGGCTGTTGCAAGTCAAAGGCCTGAGTATTTGTGACCAGCGGAAAGCACACACCCTCCCGTCCTTCCTTCTGCAATTGCTGCCACCTCCCTTACCCCGATCTTCTGGGGAGACCTCAGGGGCTCCTTCTCAACGAGCCGCAGGTAGAAGGCAGCAGGGAGGATGAAAATCAGCATAGTAGCAGAAGAGGCACCTGGAAGAGAAAGCAGAGCTGAGTACCGTGCCGTCTGACACATCAGCAACGTGGTGCACCTACAAAAGAGAGCGTGTGGGGAGGCAGCTGCTCTTCCAAGCCCAGCTGCACAAAGGGCTCTCTCTGTCGACAGCATTCGTGCAGATGTCCAAACACTTCTTTGAGTGCTCGGGGCCCAACGAGGCGCTCGTTACCGAAAGCCCAACGTGGTGGCCCAGGTGTGAAAGGCAGGGAGGAGCAAACCAGCTGCCTGCGTGGAGTATGAAACCTGAAAAAGGCAGAACCCCCATGGAGGTGTCTTTCTTAAGGGTATCTGCATCCCTGAGTCCTCAGGCAGCTCAGAGCATGGAGGCTTTTCATGGTCCTCTTGGTCAGAGGGCAAAACTGACCAGAAGAAAGAGGTAGGGGGAGAGCAGTGAATGTCAAAAGAAATGCATCACTTTTCTCCATTTTCTAACAACATCATTGTTTGGAAGTCAATACATTTTGTCTAGGCTATAGGTGCTTGAAAACCAAAGGTGATTTCCCTCTCCTCCACATGCACTAAATGCCCTTGCTGTCAAAATGGGAATTCCTTACCAGATTTTATACTGGGATTATTCAGTTCCTTGTGCCTCATGCAAGGTAGCAACAAAGCTGGGTAACGTTTAGCTTTGTCTGTCAGCTCTTTGGGAATTTTTGTGTCCCTTTTCACTTTAATCTGTGTTTATATTACTCCACTGTAGGACCCAAACTGAGACTGTCATTCAGTCCATGAATGTAAATATGTTGTGGAAAGGATTAACAGAGTAAACAAAAAGTCTTTATGAAACCTACCAATAAATCCAAAGATGTCTTTAATAGTCGGGACAAAAATTACAAGCAGGTTATTAAAAGCAAGAATTACTGCTGCAATCAGGAAATGTCTTATCCAGCTGAACGGCCTTTTGGGAAACAGCAACGCACTGATAGATGAACGGATCTGTAAGGTGAGAACCAGCAGGGAAAGTAAAACAGCAATTAATTTATCTTTGCTTTTCACTTTTTTAAATGGACTATGCTAGTTACTTTTGCTGTGAGAAATTCTGACTGAAGAAATGTGTTTTCAGTCTTTGATTCCCTTAATGTAATCTCACTCTGATGTAGGTTTTTGAGAACTGGGTTCACAGTTTAATGCAGAAACTCAAATATTTGCAGTGTAGAAGAAAGTCAAGTAAATAGGGTGTAAAATCAGGGACATGAAATCTGTTCAACTGAGAGATGCTTATATCAGCAAAAAAAATCCCAAAGAAACCCCCACTACGAATACTAATCAACGGGCAAAAAATGCACTGGTGAAATATGAGTTGCTGTATTCCTGAACCTGATCCCTCCGAAAATCCCTCAGGAGTTCTGTCATTTACTTTTGTGAGAGAAAGAGCAAGCTGTTGTTTTACTTTCATTAAATATATATATATGTCAAAATAAAAGCGTATTTCTCAATGCCACTTGGAAATTATGATCCTAAAAGCTTTTGCAGAGGATCCTTTTTGGTCCGCTGACTTTCTCACACAACACAGAGAGAGTTTTTTTGCTTTTTCATCAGCAAAGATGGTAAGTAGGAAAAAGGTCAAGAGCAAATCCCTTTGGTGGCTGGAGACAGTGTTACTCCGAAGTACCGTGATTAACTTAAAAGATTTGAAAAGTACAAGTTGAACAAAAATGTTTTTACACTGTAAAAAGCTCAAACCCCACTTCTGTTTGGCTGTTTTAAAACAACAGACAACTGTTTCTGGATGAGTTTGGCAATTCAATAAATGTTTGGGGTTCTGTCAGACTTGGAGCCCATCATTTGAAAACACAGCATGAATTTTGCAATTTATGTTTTTCAGGTTGATGTGAACCAATATTAGGAAGAGGAGGCAGATTGCAAAAATTTTGTCCAGCCCCTGAGTTGATGTAAAACAGCTTTATTCCACCAAGGAACTGCTGCCTGCATTCTTGTTCACTTATTGTCAGCATCTTGTGCGTTATTCCTGCTGTGACATAGTCCTTAAAATGAAGCTATCAAACTGAAGTTTTACAGTGACTAATGGTACATAGATCTATATAATTTTTTTTTCAGCAATGCAATGATTTCTTTTTTTTTTAAAAAGTATAAAGTCTAACTACTTTAAGAAAATACATATGTGGTAGTTCATAAAAAAATAGTTGATACAACTATGCTGCTAATTTTGAGTAACTAGATCTGCTAAGCTGGCTGTCCTCATAGGCCATGTAAAATTGTTTGTTATGCTGGCTTACAAGGAAATGATATTTTCTCAGGAGTTCTTTTAACAGAGCAGTTAGTGCTGTGGTATGTAACTGCTAAGCCTTTGCACACTATTCAGATATAAAAATGATCATACAGAAAGTTAAAATGCAAAATGCTACATCTGACAGATAAGACCCTTTTGCAATGCCCTTAGCTTGTTTTCCCATGAAGAGTGACCAGTTCTTCAAGACTCACTTAAGCATTTAGTCACTGGTTTAAACATGACATTTAAGGCAGAGCACCGGAGAGCTCTAAGCTAGATGGACTGATCACTCTGGGTGCTTTATACCGGAACTTTTTATTTTTTTGTAGACAACCTTGAATGGTGATTGCTTCTCTTAGGTATTTGTCAGCAAGCCTGGAAACAGTACCTATGCAGAACTCGTGTTTGCGTCCAGGACAACGGAGCAACAGGACCCCAGGGTCACTGCTCTCATCAGATGGGAACACTACGGTGTGACGCGGATTTCTGGGAGCCCACCGGCAGCATGATGCTGGGCTTCCACGTGCCGTACAAATGGCACGCCGGCCTCCCCAAACTTAATGACCGGGATCAACTCTTTCCTGCCCTGCTGCGTAGCAGCTCAGGGAAGGCACGAGGGATGGTCCTGAGCATTCAGGAGCCTGGAGGTCTGCTCTTCAGGTGGGGATTGATCCCTGAGGAGGGTCAGTCCCTCTGCAGAGCGATTTGTTTAGCTGTGTCTTTCTGCCCCCGCTACTGTGGATATTGCGTTTTTTTTCCCTGTGAACAGCACCTAGAAGCTCCAAACTTTGCTCAGACATCTGACTACGTGGCTGAGTCCTGACTGCCTCTGTTTTCTGGTACTTAGCTTCCTGCTCTGTCCATAGAGTCGAGCATGTAAGATGTGCCTCTGCCCCTCTACCTTGGCAGCCAGGTCTGGCAGCCCTGCACCGCACGTGGCCTGAGCTGCACGTGTCTGTCCTGCGTTTGGATGCTATAGTAGGTGCCTATAGTAGGAAATCTCATAAGCGGTTTCAGTATATCCCCAAGTCTTTGATACTTACACTGCTGCTCTGGTAAATATAGTACAGAGAGAGACAGGGCAGTTGTTCCTGATTTATTTCTGATTTATTTATAAAGACTGATTTATTTCAGTCTTTCAAAGTTTGCAACCCTAACTGCCTAAGGTCCTTGCTCTGGTCAAACTGCATATGAGAAAACAGACCCTCCCAAATAAAAACTCAGGCTTACTTTTCTTCGATGTTAAAGTCTGTGTGTGCTGAGTACATCCAGTCAGTGTATATGGGCTAGCCCTGATTTCAGCTTCAGCAGCTGGGTTACTTACGGGGAAAAGGACAAGGGGCACAGTCAGGGTTACAGCCACCAGCACTGCCAGGCGAACTGACAGCAATAGGGTGTCGAAGGTGTACACTCTGGTGTATGTATGAAGTAGCTCATCTTCAACTTCTCCTATGAAAAGGAAACAGAAAGGAGTTAAGTCCTTCAGCAATATCTGCACATGCAAAAGGATCTTTATACTGCAGCCAGATAAGATTAGCTTTGGCCCAGCTGCTGTCATCAGATACATGTTATGGGCTAGGCACAAAAGAGGAGTTTCCCCAGCACAACCGGTACAAGTCCATCATTCAAAGATGATGAGGGTAATACAGCGCTGAGGTGATGCTTTGTATTCCAGTATCTCAAATGACTTTCTCAAAGTCATTAAGTGGATGCGGAACCTAAGGTAAAAGTAATTTCTGCCATACGAAATAGGAAACAACTCACTGAACTGGGAACAGCTCCCTTCGACCTCCACCCAGGTGTCCCAGCTCTCAGACAGAGCCCTCTTGCCCCAGCGATAGAGAGCAGATTGTGCTGTGTCATTCACTTCTCTGCTGTAACAGAGGAACTAACGAGGTAAAAAGAGGTGGCGTTTGCATAAAACGGTGTGCTAATACAGGGACTGCTCTGTTTACCTACGGGTTAGTCTAGCTCATCCATATTTTTTTTACACTAGAATGATTTGCACCTGTTTTTCAGCATAGGTGAAGCTGAATTAGTGGCATCAGAGCTAGAGTGGGTAGCACTTAATAGTGTCCTGTAAAACTGTTGAACACTAGAGTATTTTTAGCATGGTCACTCTTGGCCTTTGCCAAGAGCCAAGTTTACAGCAGCTTGTTGTCCGAGTTCACAAACCCAAGAGATACGCAACTGGCCCCCCTAGTAGGTGTCTCTGAGCCTCTCACGGGTGAGGAACTTGTGGCCTGACAGCTGGATAAGTCCCACCGCTTATTCAGGAGGTTACACATTGGGTATTATGTTTGAGTAATGCTTACATCTGGATTCGGACCCACAGAAAATTCATGAACACTTGTGCCTCAGTGTGATCGAACCACCTTCCCTGCTTTAAAATGAGAGGGAAAATTCTGCAGAGAACAGGGCTTTGACCTACCGTAGAAGGTAAGGTATCCAAAGAGGGCAGCCAGAAGATACATGATAAGCATGCCAGTGATGGAGATATTTGAGACATTCTGCATCCGCTTTCGGGAGCGACTGAAGTAGGAGAGAAAGATAGTAACAGTGCTATTCTTGTAAAGCCTCTATTTGTTCAAGAAGTACTCTGAAGAGTCATAACTCTACTGACATCCCCTCACTGGCTAGTAAGTGCAGAGCAACTATATCGGTCATACAGAGCTCTTCACTTGAAGCTTCGCAGCTCTGTGCAGACCAACACCACAGACTTATAAAAGAAGTGTGTCGAAACTCCATTTCTACTGCTTACTTAATGACAACATATAAATGTGCCATATTATTTTGTATATCATTATTTATATATTGTCAATCTCAAATGGTGTATTTTAACTAAAAAATAGAGTGGCTAAAATTACAGGGCAGGTAATAATAATAGACAAGAGCTTTCAGTCAGCTCTATAAGAACATACCCTTATATCTAAATAGGGCTGTTCTACAGGTTCAAGAACCTCCTGCATGTCAAATCCTTTCTTTAGAAATCCTTTGGTTAAAGATTTGGTGTAAGAAAATCTTCAGCTTATAAGACCTGGAAGCATGTTCCCAAATCATCTGAGAATTTTTATTTCTTCTGAGGTTAAACCTGCTGAAATAGGAGGTAATGGGTCTTGGCCTCCTTGAGTTTTGCAGCACAACCTCCTGTAATGTAATTCTTGCTGTTGAACAAATGCATTTTCTTAGCCCTTCCGAACTGTCCACTCTGTGCTGATTTAAGCAAATGTATTTGATTTTTGATATTTGATAAGCAAAATGGGCTGGGTGAAGAGCCTATGTAAGACACCCAAACCAATGGCATCCCAAGAAACCTTAAGAGTAAGCAGCAGCTGACCCAGACACAGAACTCATTAAGATATTATTAGAAACCAGAATTATCTGTTTCAGTGCAACCAAGTTCCCCAGTATATTTCACATCATTTGAAGGACTGTCCAGATTTCTCCTTTCCTAAGTAAATATGGATCAATACGGCTTTCTGAACAGTGGTTCTCTGTCACCAATACCTGACTATTAGGTCAAAGCAAAGCCAGTATCTGCTTACTATGAAAAGCAATAAATCATTAGCAGGTGGGTGCCTACACACCAGCAATCAAGGCAGAACATGTAGAAAGTGATCTCTAGCTATGGTTAACTGGAAGTATGGGACAAAATTTAAGAACCTTACTCTTTCAGTTCACTGTATATTGGTAGCACCTCAGGGTGGCATACGAATGCAAATGCCAGGATGGGTATTGCATAGGCAGTCTGTAAAATAAAGCTCCCATTAGTAAGAATGGTCACTGCTGTACCTCTGACTTTTGGCAGGCAGCAGTTTAGCTGTGGTACGAATGGCTAAAGACAAATTCTACAGAATCTCCCTTACCCGTGAGTTGAACACAAAGTATTTTGGTTGACACATGTCACTACTGTCACTGTGTGCTTCATATTCTACACCACTTTTGGGCGAGGCGTCTCTTGGATCCTCAAGGCCCGGCAAGTGCCCAGCTGTGTTGTCCATCATGAAATTCACACCAGAACCGAGAGACTCGTTTGGTAACATCACCAGGTGCATTGGCACTGTGTTGTTGGTGGCCGTCCAGTTTTCAACCCCATGGTCCATGACGGGGAGAGGACAGGGTACTTGGAATTTCTTGAAGATTACCTACAGAAGAGTAGACAATGTCATCAGAAGAGTACCACCATAGGAGATTACACTTACATCCAGGGTATGGCAACAGAAATATAAGCAGGCACACAGAAGAGAGAGGGGAAAGAGGGGGAGTAAGAAACCAAGTGCTACCACTTCTGCTTCTCCTGCAAATATTTCTTGTTACTCTGCCTCTGCTGTTGTCCTGCTCTATGTTTTATTCTTGAGTGTTGTTTTTTAAGGTGATCTTTTTTATTCTGGCTTCATTCGGCAATGGGCTTGTTGATTTGGTTCACTTGCAGGTGCTATTCTAGCATCCACATTAAATTGTCATGGTAAGAAATATAACAGTGTTGCGCAGTTTACAGGCTCTGTATTTGCTTAGAGACAATACCCAAACAGTCACCTACCACACTGACAAAGAAAACCATACAGGTCAGCGAAAAACCACTCGTATAACCAAGATAACCTGTGCAGCAAGAAAAAAAAAACAAGAGTTCAGCTACATATAAATTCACAATCCTAACAGAAAAAAGAAATGAGGCTAAAAGTGGGGCATTAAGCTTACCTAAGCTCTTTAGAAGGGAGAGGGGAAGAATAATCCCAACTGTTACGAGTATTACGAGGTAGTTCCCATTTACATACCACTCCCTAAAAAGGAGGAATAAAAAAATAACAATCATTATCATTGGCATCAAAGTGAAAAATTTTCATCTGAGGTTCAGGTTGGGCAAAGGTACCTACCCAGAACTCTCCTCAAGTTTCATAAATGCTCTGATCACTTCAGGAAGTTCATATTTAATAATAAAGAGGTAGCTTGACATTGCTGAAAAAACCAAACACACACCTTCAGAGAAAACAATGTAGTTCCAACAAATATAATTTGTTTTAAAAAACATTAATGCTTTATGAAAAACATATTGTTTTGGGAAACCAGTTTTTGCTAAAATAGAGAAATGAGTTTTGTTTGAATAACAGTGTGACTAAACAGATGGTATGTTCCCTTGATATTGTTATGAGCATGTCCTGAATGACATCTAGCATTCAGTGTTAGAATACAATACAGTTATTACTGAATTAACAACATGCTCAAATCACTCTTCTGATGAAATTTACACTCTTAACTTTTCCTTTTGCTTTTTGGTTGTAAATGTTGTTTTTCCAATAGATAGTGTCCATCGACATTCTGTAGTAGCTTTAGTTGTTACTGCCTCTAAATCTCTTCATCTACCTTATCCCGTCTATTTTCAGCTTCTTCCTTCCAATGCTCTAGTCCATATATAAAAAACCAAAACTAGTTGTCAAGATTCCTGATGGAAGAGTGGACTTCTATACCTCTCATTTAAATGTACTGCCAGAAGGCATGCTTTTTACAGTTATTTTACGCTGGCCACAGAGAGGTCTCTGGAGACCTATGGATCGACCTAGACAAGAGGATTAGAGGAACAGCTATTCTTCTCTAACAAGGAAGCATACTTCCTTCCTGAATTCAACCACTTTTGATATCCAGGCTTGAGGAAGGAATGGAAGACCATGGAAAAGGACCTTTTATGAACAAAATCAAAAAATCTCTTGCAGTAGAGAAGTGAAACACCTCTGTCTGGGTAGCAAAGTTGCTGTAAAAGGACAGTAATGATCTGTCGATGGAGATTTACAAAACACACCAAGTTCCAAGAGAGAGATCACAAAAAAATCTACATACATTTAATTGACCAGTGATGCATTTAATTTTTATTTCAACTACTTCTCCTTAAGAAAGCTGGAAAAAATTACAAACTCCCCTGAGCTTTCAGATATGGCGTTCTCCAGTCTCCTAAAAGTCTTCTTCCAGGGTAGTAAAAGGAAATAAGCTTCACTGCGTGAATGCACAGTCCTACCCTTACTACTTACATCGGTAAGTAAACAGTGTCCTGTTCCAAGGAGATGGAGGTTACTCGATAGATATTTCACAGGAAGTATCTTTGTGGATGAATACTTTCAACAATCACTCTGCAACACTCAACATCTTAGAGAGATCACAGCCCAGCTGTCATTTCAAGGAGAGGATTCAGCTGGAAAATGAACTCCTGAAGAGCCATTCTTTTATGGAGAAATCAGAACTACGTGCTGTTCCTTTTAGGTCAGATTAATCTTTTCTAAGTTGAAGCAGATGGTATCTAGTCTGAGCTGTACTCAGTGAAGAGAAATGGCCAACTCCTTGAGGACAGTCAGCCAAGCCATTTTAGCCATCACTGAAGGCTCTGCACTGGTCATGGAGAGATCCCAGGCAACTAGCTTTCACCAAACACTGAAGTGTCAGGTAGCTGAAACTAGGCAAGATGAATTCCTCCTGTCCTTCCTTATTACAATATAGTGTATACTGTACCTGGATCATCTCTGATGCCATTTAGCCAGACAGAGGAGAGAAAGCATTTGTGTTCTGTAGAAAAGCATCAGAAGTTGGAAAACTTTTGCTCCTTACCTCCAATATTCTGCATTGTAACTGAAATGAAAACACCACACTTCCCAGGCCAGCCAAATGCCTTTTCTCCCAGCTTTTCATATATTAGTGATCCTGAAAAAAAACCAAACCAAAAGAGAAACATGGGCCACTACATTGGACACTCTTGATGAATTGCATGCCAGGGTAAAATACATGCAAGCATGCAGTAGGGAATATTAGTCAGTCACAGCCTGATCCTCATACCTCCTTCTTTTGATATCTTCAGTAAGAGGTGGACCGAGTAGAGCGACAGTATTGCTACGCTGAGCAGCAAAACTCTGCAAGACAAAGCAGAAATCAGAATCCTAAGCAGGACATGAGAGACACTCAGTTGATTTAAACGCACACTTCCTCACTCTCATGAAGTTAAATGTGTAAATAGTTTTCAGCAAGTTTGTGCTTTGGATTCCCAGTGCTAAATGCAGACATAAGTGTCAACTGTAGCTTACTTGTGAGTGCAGTTGCACCTTATACACTCCAAAAGCCCCTCAAGGCTTGTTTAAATCTGCGTAAATGCCAGTTCTGTGTTATTCCACAAGGACAGAATCTTACATCTTAACAAGACCCTAATAAAGTAAATGGATTTCTGTGCAAGAGTCAGGTCTTTGCTCTCTTAGCTGCTCGCTGACCTCTCGTTTTAACCTCTCTCCTTCCTCAGAGCTATCAAAAAACCCCAAACCCCAAACTATGATTGCGACAACTTCACTGCCAGCTCTGGGCTAGTCACTACTTTCGAATTCTGCCATGCTATTGTGAAGTCGTGGAGTTTACCTTGAGATATACGCTTTGCAAAGTACATTAGAAATTTTGCATGGTGCTAATGCGTGGCATGACACTGGAAAAACCTGCTCTTGGTGCACTTGCAGCATACTCTTCTAGCCTAGTCTGCTTGAAGGTACCGGTGCCTGAATTCATTAATTCTGATTACTGCCATGTCACTTCCATGTGACATTTGCATCCTATGTGATTTCAGTTATCTGCCTCTTGTGAACTGCTGGTGAAAAATGTAGCTTTGTATGACGTTTTCAGGGCACAACACTGTGGGCAGCATATCTTATTACCATAACTGTCTTGTCATCAGCCTGCAAAAGTGTTGGTGCCAAAGGGGATGCGATGATAACATGACAGAGCTAGGAAACAGGGATGTGCCTTACTCCGTGGCTGAACAGGAGGTTGTGCCCACACCTTCCACTCCACTGAACACACGGTTTGGTACAGATACCGGAGACGCTGACAGGCAAGTTCGTAAATGAGTTAGTCTAAGAGGAGACACAGGTCCTGGGGCCAGGTGATGGCCACCAGGCCGTCACAATTTTCTCTGATGTTTCTTTCTCCAAGAGAGACAGACAGCGCTGCAGACTTCGTGTGAGCAGGGTCGTCTCTCATGCTGTGGGCTCATGCAGTATGGTAAGGGGGGATCGCTTCTGAGGTCGCAGTGTATCCTGCCAAGATGCCGTCCTTCTTGAGCAGGGGCACCTATGCAGCTGCTTTTCAGAGACGTGGTCTCTGTGTCCTCACACATGAGGTACGGTAAACCAAAGCCATCCTGGCTGCACTTGCTATATCACGCCAGGCAGCAGAAGTGATGCTCCCATGCCATTGCAAACATCCCCTGTGGGAGAGGAGGATGTAATGGGAACTTCAGAACCCTCCTTTTGCCTTCACCCTGTGGAACATCTTCCAGCATGAGAGCACTTGGGCAACATGAGAACAGTAAATTACAAAAATTTAGACAATGCTGCCAGCATCGTCTAAATTAGAATTAATGTCCAGCAGTTTCCATTTAGTAGATGGGATTCTTCTGTCCCGCTAACACTAACGTCATGATCTGTGAAAACAGAGGAATCTCCAGCAAGTGGATGCATGCCATGGGGGTAACAATATCCCCACACAGTTTTATACTTTTAAATAAAACTCCTTCCTCTACCAGAAGGGAGAATGTTCTCATGCAGAAAGTATGGAAGTAGGACAGAAAAGAAAATGAGCTGTGGGTGGAGACAACCTTTGTTTTTGCTGCTTAAGACTCCATAGGGTTGCTTTAGCATTATGCCCTGCTTTAGCACTGCCAACAGAGCTAATGTCATTAGGCTTATATCAGATTTTTTTAGCCACCTGTGTGAATGAACTTTAAAAATAAAGATATTACAAAGGTTGGTTTTTTTTCCCCCAAGTGAGGCTTGATGTATCACAGTTTTCTTTCCAGTGATAATTTATGGCCATACTAGTTAGTGCAAGTGCTCAGAGAAAGTTGGAGAAAAAAGAATCCTACATTTTTCAGACTCTAATGTAGTCAATTTTAGAACCAGCTTCCATTTCTGTTTCTGCAAATACTATGTCTAAACCATTTGAGTGCAGGTGCTGGGAAGTACTTATCCAGGACAGCATTTGCATCTACAATTAATTTTCAGTTAAAAATTCTACTGGCAAAACAGGAGGTGTTTCTTAGCAACTAGAAGCTACATGTAGCATTTCAAATGCTGTTGCTGTCGTAGTTACACAATCTCCAGAAGAAAGAAGCCATATAAAGATAGCCATGCAACGCGATTTAAAGGCTTGTTAGATTTCGGTAATGTAAAAAACCAGCCTATTGTCATACAGTACTGTTGTGTTTTATACCAGTGTCACGGGGGATTAAAATTAAGGCTTCAGTTAAAATTAAAAATTAAAAAAAGAAAACCAACCTTTTTTTTTTTGGTACAGTCTGTCTTATTTTACAAGGTTAGCTATAGATTAAAAACCCTCACATGGCTATCTGTTACTGCCTATCAAAACCCATTTTGTATACTTACTGTATGTCAGCCACATACCATTGCTGTCATCTGTGCACATTGAGTACAAATAGACTTGAGGGAGCAACATTAAATCTGAATAAATCTGTGAATGCCTTTGCATTCAAAGCATGCTGCTATTTCAGACTTATAGCGAATATTGTTCTTCCATTTCTACACAGTGATTAGATAGTTGGGATGACGTAAATATATACTTTAAGGGTGATTTATTTCCCTTGTTGAACTCCCATACTGAACCACCAAGATTGCTGTTGTTATTTTAGGACCCGTATACTGTTCTTCCCCTCTGGTTTTTGACTGCACAGTATCAATTCACAGTTGTGTTCCTGATACAAAATAGGGCTAAAATAAAAAAAAAAAGGTTTTGTCAGCAGCGGAAGGTTCCTTGCGGTGCAGCTAAAATATTTTCATTACAGATGATCTTACAAAACTTTTCAGCTAACAAAACAAGCTTAACGTACCTCTCTAACCACAAAAAACTTTGGCTCCAGCTCACTGCTTATATTCTATTTGCTTTTGTTTCTATGTACTTACACGAAAAGGATAATTCCTGTGTTGGCCATGGCATAGGAGAGCCCTAAGATGCCGCTGCCCATAATGGCATTGCTGAGGTTGAACGATGACATTCCAAAGGAAGCTCTGCCCCGGTGCTGTTGGGAGCAAGCACAGACAATGGCAATTAATTTGCCTTTTACTGAGCAGAACAGACTAATTATCCTAATTGCTGGTTTTCCCTGTATTGCTCCCTTGATCCTTAAGAGGTGGAGCTTCATCAAGGATCCTGAGCCCACAGGCGCTTGCCACCATAAGGAGTGTTTTTTCCTCCCAAAGCCAGCTGTGCTGGTAGGGGTTTGCCTCTTCCCACTCGCTCCGCGTCTCGGCGGGGAGGAGGGCTACGGGCGACTGAGGTGACATAGCCACAACTGGCTGGGCTGGCTAGCCTCTATAGAAATACATGCTGCTATCTGACAGATTTCCCACTTATTGTTTTAAAAAAAATTCAGGTGATTTTTAAAAATTAATCTAACCAATTACTGAATTTTTCTCCAGGCAGGACGTGCTTCTTTCCTTGGAGAATTAAAAGTGTGACTGGGGGAGAAGACGGAAGCGCTGTGCGGCTTGGGCTGGAGGCAGGAGAGTGGAAGAGGACAAAAAACTGGGAAAGGGGGGGATGGTGTGTGAGGGAGTCACATCTGCCACCAAGTGGAAAAGAAAGGGGGGGGGAATATGGCTCTTAATTTTAGCTTGCAACCACAAATAATATTTTTTTGTTTGTATTGGATCAAGCCTAATAAAACCTGTAACATGAGCAATAAAATAATGCCTTTCTTTGCACCAAGTTCATGAAAACTTTGAATAAAGTGAAATCCTGAGCAGAGGTACCAACACGCACACCCCAGGAACCGGTGCTGTGCTTCCGTTTGCACATGGAGTTGTCTAAAGAGTTGGAGGCGTGCTGAGCGTGTAATGTTCAGCATTGTAAAGCCGAACATGAATGTCCTTTCTTGAAAGCAATGCGGCTGGATGTGGATTCATTGACGCCGATGCTGGAAACAATACAAGCACGCATGCACTAAGGCCCAGCTCTACCTTGATATAGGAGCAACAAAGTTCCCCTGGACCAAATCTGCTGTCAGAAAAATGGGTGCAGACCCACCCCGGCTGAACATCTCGGGTGAGATGACATGGGTGCTACTGACGTCCAACTATGATCTGAGGAATTTTTCTGATGGCTTGTGAAGGAAAGACCCAGTTTTACTTGCAAGGCAACAGAAAGGGTTTGCTGTGCTAACTATTAGAAAAAATGTGTTTACTCTTCCAAAGCCAAGATTATGCTGATCAAGCTCCAGAGGAACTTTGTTTACTGAGACTTTTGGAAAAAGATTTGGGTCAATAAGATTTGCTTTGTAATTACTCT
The DNA here is from genome assembly GCF_026419915.1 of Harpia harpyja. Classification (NCBI taxonomy): domain Eukaryota; kingdom Metazoa; phylum Chordata; class Aves; order Accipitriformes; family Accipitridae; genus Harpia; species Harpia harpyja. The sequence goes on along the minus strand of NC_068945.1, from coordinate 35,626,593 downwards.
TAAAAATGAATAAAACTTACATATTCTTCATTAAATTCTTCCAATTTCTTTTTACCCAGATATCCATTTGTAAGGAACTTCTGACTTTCTGCATCATCACTAGCAAATGGACTGAACACAAAGAAAAATAAGAAAATATTAGGTAAGGCTTATGACACACATCATGTTCAGGTAGTGCCTTTTGTTGTCAGTGGGAAACTTTCCTTTGACATTGCAATGAATATTTAAGCATCCTTCAGAAAAAAACCCTCTTTTATCCTGTAAGATTCTCACGTCCAATGGCATGCTTAACAGATCTTTGCTTGGCCTTGGAATTTAGTTTTAAACCCAGCAATCTTCGAATTGTATCTGATTGCAGATGTTGGAAAGCAACAATTCCTTACTGCCAGCAGCGTGCTAAAGCCGAGTGCGTTCTTCACATCCGAGGAACAAAGCGCTTTGCGACTGCCCTGTTGGAGATACGTGCTGGGGGCGTTCAGCAAGCTGAGAGCTGGAGGCAGATGGCTGGTTTTGAGATGTCTTTCTCAGGCTACCCAGGTGCTGGGGCTACGGTGGGTCCTGCTGGAGATGCCGGAGGGTGGGCTGTCCCCGTGGGAGCACCGAGCTGCTGCCCTCCGTACCTCACCCTGGAACGTGTTCCCCCGCTCGGCATGCTCAGGTTGCGCTGCCCTGAGAACGTATTAATTTACACATGTACTATCTGACCGGAGTGGTTAGAAATTGCCAAGTGGGGGCTGGGATCCTGCAGAGGTGACTCCAGGGGGTGGCCGGCAAGTTGGGGGGGGGTCTTGGGCTGGACCTGCTGAACTGGGCACACCATTCTCCAGGGCACAGAGCAGGGAGGGTTGGTGCTGTGGGAAAACGCTAGCTAAACAACCACACTAATTTCATTGTATTACCTAGGAAATGTTTTGAGTCCCAGATGCCATTAGTGAAGCTTGTTTTTTGATTACTGCTTTCTAGCCTTAACGGAACAGCCTTCCCATTTAAATGCTTACCTCCTAATTGCAGCCTTTTCTGAATCAACCAGCTCCGTGTAGTTGTCTTCGAGGCTTTCCCCACTGTTGCTCTGATCATCAAGTTCGATGTTGACTTTTTGCAGCTCCATGCGATCCATTAGAGTGGTCAGCGCTTTCCAGCACACACGCTCGTTTCTTCAGGGTAAACAGCACCGCGCCGTCTGCTTGTGGGTCCTCTCTACCATGCGGGGACTGCCAGAACACTCTGTTCTGCAAACAAACCACAACAGAACTCATTAGAGTTTTCCTCAAATTAGAGAAACCAGTGTGAATCATTGGGTTTGTGTTTGTTCTTTGTAATAGCATTAAGAGGGGAAACTGTTGCAGACTGGGAAAATTCTGGGCAAGCATAATGTCCCTTTATATGCCAGCACTTGGCCCTGCTGTCTCTCGTCAAATGGTAAAGAGCGCAGGGGCCAACAGATGCACAGTGGATGTCCAGCATCTGGCAAAATTACAAAGCTGGCAGAAAAGAATTTCTTGAACTGCTGCTTTTGAATTTCTAGGGGATGGTGATGCAGAAGTGCTTGCTGTTAGAAATGGAGTGTATCAGGGTTTTCCTACTACTGCTTCAAAACATGCATACTCTTAAGGGAAATGCTCAGTGTTTCGAATCATTTGTTGTAAGATTAATGTTGTCACAGATTTAAATGTTTTGAAGATTTGTCCCTTTCACTGGGGTCTGACAGAGGTAAGCATCTCTGTATGATCACTTCTTTGATAATTAGGATGTGCAATTCTGATACAGCAGTTTGTGGTTTTCAGTATATCTGTGTTTCATTCTTACTTGTCCCATGACTAGAAGCTCTGTCTCACGCGGGATTATTACATGGATGTAAGACTGACTATCTTTACCCTTGTTAGAAAAATTCCTGCCTTTTAAAAATCATATGAATAAATGCTCAACTCTCTATATGGACCAAAGGAAACTATACAAACCAAAAAGTTACAAAGACGACTTCACCTCCAGGATTTCAGCAGCTTTATGTTACAGTCTCATCTGCTGATACACATTTACATTCATTTGCTCATTCCCACATTCAAGAGGAAAACACTGTGCAAGAAATGTTACAGTTTTACAATACTTTTCACTTCCCAAAGATATTCCTTGATGCATTTTATATTTCCATTTCACAGCTGAGGAGATAAAGGGGCACACGGGTGAAGGGAGCGAGCACAGACCAGATAGCACACTGCTGGCACACCTGGGGCCAGAATTGCAGTCTCCTGGCACTCTGCCTCCTACCTTGCAATCAGGCAGACTGGCTGGATCCACTACATTTTTCATAAATATCACACGCTAAATGCAGCCCAGCACTGCATAATAACAATATCAGAAAACACCACAACAAATAATTTCTATGTCTGGCTCTTTGTAACACTAAACCTGCAATTATTTAAGAGCCTTTTTCCTGGTTTTGCATTTATGGATGTGTAGGTCCTCGCTCGATGACCAGACCTTCACTATCCTCTGCTAGTGATCACATGCAGTTCTTAAGAACGCCTACAAATGTATTTGTAGTGGCAAAATGTTAGAGCGCATGTGTTAAAAACGTAAATGCAAACTTTAAATACCAATCCTGGAGGCTAAAACTGACTCCGGGCCAGAAATCAAAGTCAGCCTCCTTGCTTCTTACTAAAATCATTCACCCAGACCAGACAACTGAAAAGGAAAAACAATATCAGAGTGCATTAGGAGATTTCCTACCAGAGAAAGCAGCTGGGTTTACTCCTTTCTGCTGCCATGCGGGGAGCGTGCGTGAGGGGACGAGTGATTCGGGCATCAGAGCAGAGCTGCCGGCACACACATTCCAGTGGCCGGGGGGTTCTGCCCGCTCGGGTTATGAATAACTCCGGGAGACAAAAAAAAAAAAATAATAATAAAAAAACCCAACGGAGCCCTCCCAACTGTGGTTTCATTCACAGAACCGTCTTCAAACGCAGATGCTGCCCTGCCTGAGAAACAAAGTCCTTCCAATTCCTATTGCTTATTTTTAATCTGTGGTGTAAAAGTCAGGCAGACAAATCTGACTGCGCTTAGCCCTGTTCTGGTAGAGGGTAAAATCTCCCCCGTGCGCACTGCCTAACTGCTTGTCGGAGAAACATCTTTTCCAGAAGTGGCCGTCCAAAAAATACAGATCTTCAAAGAGTTGGGAAACAGAGGAAAAGTAAGCAAAAAAGTTGCCAGGAGTTAAGTTACACAGAGATTAGGTTGAGGAGGAAAGTCTGTGCAGCACAGCAAACACACTTTGGAAAGGGGAGCAAAAATTGGCTGGAAATACATGTTACAGCATAAGAATCATCTGGGCATTGTCCTGTCAAACATTTACACAAGTAATCTGATTTATGGGCGTCATCTCAAGAGGCTGTGGAATTCCTGCATAGAGCAGTGATTTTTGATTTTTTTTTTTTTTTTTTTTTTCAATCTGTGAATTCCTAAAAGTCTTCTGGTGAAGGTGCAAAGCCTCGGGTGGCAAAATTAAATCTGTTGCGAACCCGGTTTCTTGCAGTTGTCACTTTTTGGGGAGCGGTTGGTAGAGCTCAAGGGGTCTGCAAACCACGAGCTGAAAGCCATTGGTATAAATGCGGGCAGGACGAGACCCACGAAACAGGCTTGGTGTTAGATTTGAATCCCGCAAACACTAATGACTGTAATGACAACCAACAGTGCCTTTGAACTTCAGTAGGACTTGGCAGAGCTGGTCCTTGGTGGCAAATCCATATCTTCAGGTTCCTAACACCGCCGGTACTGACGGGTTTGGAAGGACGTTGAGGTACCGGTTGCGCCCACTCCCCACCAGTACCGCAGAAGGGGCAGAGCTGCCGTCCCTTCACCTGGGGAGGAAACGGTGTAGCCTCGCGCCTCTCGGGTCGCTGCTCCACCTGCGAGATATTATTTAGCAAAAGGGGGGATGCGCTGGCTGGCTCTGTTTAAAACAAAACGGTGGCTACGGCTGCACGCCGTGCCGTGGCCAAGCCCGGTGCCAGGGCTGGTAGACGGCTGCTGGGTTGCAGCCCTGTTCGTGCTGGCTGGACCGCTGCTCCTGGGTGATGGCCAGGCACCAGGGCAGCGGTGGCGTGACAGAGGACGGCCACCAAGGTCGGGCAGGCCTGGGCCCTGCCAGAAGCCCAGCACGTGATATGGGAGGAGAAAAACCAAAGTTCATCTGCTTCAGCTTCCCTGGGATTTAGTGCTTTCTGCTTCAGAGTTCTGAATTTTGTGCCTAAACCCTGTTTTCGGCACCCAAACCCATCGTGACTTGCCCAGCTTCCTTTCCCTAGAGAGGAATTTTGTAAGTTTGGAAGTAACCAAAAAGCTCTCCACTTCTTTTTCTTTCCCTTTATTTAAAATCAATAATTTTCCCCCTTATGTTTACATACAAGAAAAATCTCTTAGCTCTACAGAGTTCCTTAAACTTGGCTTCAATACGGCGATAGTTTTGCTGTCTCCTGTGGCATTTGGCTGAACAGAAGATTTTTCTTGAAGTATGGCATTAAAATGGAAATGCTGGTTGAAAAGAGATTCACCTCTTATTAGCGGGAAGGTATTTATCCCTCTAAAACTGTTTTTCTCTTCAAGTATGGGGTACTGCTCTGTCTCATTTATTAAGTAATGGTTTTCAGCAACTATTCAGAAAACAATGAAATTTTTGGCATCTGATCTCACAACGTTATTGAACTCTGTCCAGTCTGCAGTTAGGACATTAAGAGAATGGACAACCATCGGGCAAATAATGCCAGGTCACAGATATGACTAACATTTTCATGGCTTTTGCAGTATCAAAATTTGTAAGCTCCACCATGGTATCTGGTTTAGCAGATTTTGCCAGATTCTTCATCTGCATGACAGTGAGTTTATAATATTACTGTCTGCGCAGCTATTTCAAAATGAAATAAGTGTTGTCACTGTGAAATGAACAATTAAAATGCAAAGCCTGCTTTCACAAATTCATTTATTTACAGAAGTGTTAGCCAAGTAAATCAAGATCCTTGAAAAAAATTCTCAGAAGTTAGCCAAGGGCTGCAAAGGAAAGCAGGCATTCATTTCTTAATCGCCTGGTCAGTTTTAAACACCTTTTGCTCTTTCTTTTGTTGCTTAAGGTTTGATTTGCTGTACAAATAAAAAAAAAAAAAAAAGACTAAATTTCATTCCTGAAGAAATACCAAAGACATTTGCCAACATAAATTACCATGTCAGTAAATCTTAAGGAGCCCATCCTTCACATTGCACTTATATTTACAGATTAATTACATTTCTAATTCTCAATTTTAAAAGATGTGGCCAGTGTCTAAAATACATTGATCAAACATTGTAAAGAAAAAAAGATTTAGGTTTACCTCTGAGTCAAGCAGGTTCTCTTGCTTGCTTGCTAAGCAGGTTATATCTTTTAGGAATTGCACCTGTAATGAAAAGTTTGCTCATGTGCAACCTAGAGCAGTTGGACAGTGATTTAAAGACAAATGGGAGTGTATCAGATGAACCAATCAACAGCTGCTACACCCCAACAACTCCCTTTGACAAACTTGCGTCAGCTCTTTTTAAAAAAAAGGGCAAAAAAAAAGAAGAAAGGTAAATCAGTTTATTGGAGCACACTGAGGGCAAACATCTCAGTTACCAGAGCTATTTGCTCTCTGAGCTTAGCACTATTACAAAATGCATATCCGCAGAACGCTTCACCCAGGCTCGATCATGCTTTCATTTGATAGTCTTGATTTGTGAACAATGCGTGTGCATTGAACTTGCAGTAGCACAGTAGTAATAAGCCTGGAAAATAGGATCTGGGAGAAATAACTAAGGGCTCCCACACTGCTCTTATCTGAGCGACTACAGAGCTACACCTTGCAACTGCAGTAGAGGTGTGCATGGCAGGACTTCGTCGGAAGCATGTGCTTTCAAATAGGCTGGTTGACCTGTGCCTTAGTTTCCCAGTTGAAATATTTACTGTAATTGCAATTGTGGAGCTATATGTCAAATGACAAATGTTTTTCATTTAACAGTAATATAGGCCTGGGGAGAAGTGTTTCATTACCTGTGATGTGCCTGTAATACTGTAGAATTTACAACCTTTTATCCAATGACATAATGACCATAATTAAAAAAAACCAGACAACCCTCCAGCCCTCCCTCCCGTGTAGGCTTTTTGATTAAAGCCCTCAGACAGGCCTGACTGCGAAGGCAGGAAGGCAAGCGATGGGATGTAATTTTTAATTCTTGGAGTTTCCTGTGGAGCACTTCAGACTTCTTTAGCTCAGGCTGGGTGAAAACTTGTGGGAACCCAACCCCTCTCCGCCGCGAGCAGGGCTTCTGCCCGCTTGCTGCCGGCACTGGCTGTGGTGTGCCGTTTCACGGTTCCCTCCCTCCAAAAAAATCCCAGTTCCGATATAGACTCAGACAAATAGTTCAACAAAAATAAGCTCTGTCTCCCTCAGTTCTGCATTCCCGTGAAAATGCGACTGATCGTAAGGCCCGTCATGCCATACGATGCCAAAAGTAGTACAGTCCAAAGATGAAGGAGTGCAAGGTTGGGAGCTAGAGGTCCTATCTTGCTTTAAACCTATCACGTGGTTGGAAAACTGAACAAATTTTTGGGCTTAGACTGGTTGAAGGGACTTTGAGTCTGAAAGCTGCCTCTCTTTTCCACCACATCAGCTGGTTTAGTGAGGGAGACAGGCTCTCCCTCTAAAGCATACGACAAAGAATAGGTGACCTTAATGAATTAAAGCAGTTCTCGGCTGCGGTTCGGCACCAAACTCTTCTATGTCATTGCTAGGGTGAGAGGACTAGAGCTGCAGGAGGGGCTGGGGAAGGCAGTCCTGCTCCGCTTGTGCCTGTTTGCTTTGCACACTTGACAGGGCTGTGGGTATAGGCAGTGTCCTCGTTGTGCTGTTGTTCATGTGGATGTCTCATGTAACGACAGGGGAGAGAAAAACATTTCTTTAAACAAATGAAAATAAGGTTGTAAACCATAAAGCAAACAGCAGGGAGATTCTGGGACAGATGTACTAACAAAACAGCAACAGCTGTGAAAATTACTTCTGATACATTTTTTGAACCTGATTAAAAAAATAACAATCAAGATTAGAGTTCATTTACTTTTCAAATGCCGCAGATATCGACGCCTATGTCTGATACCCATCGAGCCTAAGCAGCGTGGCACAGATCTCTCCGTAGCCGCATCAGGGTACTTGGGTGGGTCTTTCCTTAGTGCCTGGAGGGATGGAGTCGTCAGGACCGATGGTGCTCAGCAATGCTCCTGACCCAGCACCTGACGCCCCAAAGATGCCAGGCAGAGTAAAGTATGCGGGCAGGTGGAGCTGGCAGAAACTGTCCACATGCTTGTAGGAAATTTTGTCTGCAGAGGAGGAGCCAGCTGTATTAACATGGGTTTTCTTGACACTGCCAGTCCTTTCTGCCTATCCCTAACTAGAAAAGCACTGCTTAATTTTCACCAGGAAAGACTTCTCTCAGCAGAGCAGATGTCGGTGTCCAATCTTCAGACTGAAGGGAGACACATCGTAGCCCTAGGACTGCAGAGCCCTTTCTGTCTTGTCCACAGCATGGCTGTGTTTGATTTCACCATTTCTAAAGAAAACTTTGTATTTGCTAGGATTACTTGAGATTGTGCAAGAGTTTAAAGAAAAGAATATAGTTACTTGTTTTCTGGCAAAGAATAGGATTAAACTCTTGATTATAATGTTGGAAACAGTGAACAAAAGAAAGCACAACCTTGTGATATTCATTACACCGGTGCCTGTTTGTAGCTGACACTATCTTCCCGTGAGACACGTCTCTGCCACAGATACTCTGCAGCCAGAGTAACTTCTCTTATATTCAAAGAAGGGCCAAGTGTACTACTTTTGACCAACCAACCACTGCAAAATCTGCTAAATAAATCTCTTCTCTCTCTCTTAATTTGTGGGATCATACTACAAGCTCCGATAGTCACTTCAGTGCCTATGGAGCACCCTGCAGCTCACCGGGGAGTGTTTCCCCTGCACCCCTGTGTTTACTCTTTCTCTGAGGATGCCAGGTCAACTGCAGCTAGAACTATGATGTTTGGTAGATGTTATATTATACTTCCCTCTTCTGCTGCCTTTTGGCTATGTACTATCTCACAGAGACAACATGTGATGCAGTAATACCCGCCATCGTTTAAAGGAGAAATTTCCAGATGTGGCAGGACTGAGGGCACGTTTCCCGCACAGAGAAGACCTCCCCTAAAGAATCTTCTATAGCTAGCAGGGTGTTTCCAGAGCAGAGGTTTTCATCAGGGACTGGAGCTAGCGGTGGTGGCAGTGCCATTAGTAAGGACTCAGCAGTCCCTGCGCTCCAGGCACAATCTACCACATTCACCACGTCAGCAGGACCCGTTTTTGGAACACTGTTAAGTGCTCTTTAGGGAGTAAAACCTACCAGCTCTTGCTCAAAGCCCTTGTCTGAGGCAAAGAGCAATCAAGAGCTGCTCTGGCTGTGTGAACTGGAGGTGCTGGCCCAGAGCTTGGTACTTCAGGTCCCCCAAATGTGAGGAGCGCTGGGGGAGCGATGGGGGAAGTCCAGCATGTTCTGCTGCCTGCTTCTGTCCCACACGCTTGGGCTGCAGTGGTCAGCTTTGAGAATTTGGGTTTAGGCAAAGCAGGTCAGGGCTGCGCTGCTGCCCCTGTAGCTGCTTACTTTGCTGTGCCTGGAACCTAGGCTGGTGAAAAGGCTTTATAGGGTGAAATAAGGTTGGTACTGAAGGTGCAGGAGATGCTTTTACCAAAATACTAAGCACATTTTTTTTCTGCATTTTGGCCTTCCTTTTTAGAATGCGAGGTTGTGTTAAATGTTTCATTAACGTTTTCCTGTTTTCCACAAACAGGAAATCCCGCTCTCACCTACGAACTAAAAAAAATAATGGCAATACGCCTGTTTTGAAGTAACTGCTGCTCTCTGACTCATACTACCTTCCTCTTGGGACCAGAGCCTTATGTCTGTGTGTTTGCTTCTTGCTCAGATAGTATCTTCTGAAATTGCAGGAGATTTTGTTGGAGCTCTGAGTTTAGTTTTCACTCTGTACTCGTCATTGTCATTGAGGCAGCCAGTCTGTAGAGGAAAGCAAAGTGTATTTTGCTATTTTGTTGTGGCTGTCAGCTCTTTACCAGTACACAAGAAGTCAAAGTAATCCTGGTGATGATAAACCAGCTGCATTCAAAGCACCTGACCCTACACACACATCTACACACAGGTCCAAATCCACACTTCAAAAGGGTTAGGATGCTTTTGCAGGGATCATTTCAGTATTAGCTGACTCTTACTATGCTTCCTCCTTGGAAATACATATAAAAAAAAATTAGGTTTTATTTCACAGTTTTTTAAAGTTTAAGGCCAAGGGGGGTAATGTCATCTCCTGCATCTCAAACACCCTGAATTCTCACCCGGAACCTGCAAATCCAAGGAACCACATGACTTCAGCTGGATTAAAACATTTGGGTTTTTCAGAATAGAAAAGGTTGGGAAAGCGGGGCTTGTTTAAGCTGTCAGAGGGGAAGCTAAGGGGTGGCATGCAGGCAAGCTATAGCTACTTGAAGGGTAGTTGCAAAGACAACAGAGCCAGACTCTTCTCAGTACTGCCAGACAGCCCAGGCACGGGGCAGAAGCCACGTACCAGCGCGTGGGACATTCAGGTTGGACATTAGGAGAACCGTAGTGCAGCTCAGGAACACGTTGCTCAGGGAGCAGAGGCTGCAGAGTCACTGTCCTTGGAGGTTTTTGAGACTTTGCAAAGCAAAGCCATGTCTGAGCTGACCCGGTGTTTGTGGCAGCCCCACTTTGGACCAGCTGTCCTCCACATGTCCCTTCCAACCAGTGTTCTGATGAGTCTGTGAAAGTGCTTAGTGCCACAAGCATGAACACAAAGATATTAAAGATGCCCTCAAAACTACTGAGGGCAGGAATGCCATTAGGTGAGACATGGCCAGACGTTAGGCAAACAACACTCCATGTGTCAGAGGCAAGTTAAAAAAAAGGCTTAGTGAGGAATTCAATAGTCCGTTGATTTCTTGAGGAGATTTGCTGGAGAAAAAGCGGCAGGTTTTGGCTTAAGAAATCTTTTTGTCTTCACACATAAACTGTAAATACATAACTACCCACAAAAGAGCTCAAAGTGCTCTTTTAAAATATTCATATTCACAAATTTTGCAAAACAAAACTGAAGATACTTGGTAAATGTATTAAATTCTTTGTAGCAGAATAACTGCTATGTTCTGAAAAAAGGCTGCAATATCCTGTTTTTCCTTTCCAAAACCATAATTTCTTCTTATCCCCAAGTTTATTCCACTCTCCCTGGCAATAATGAGCTTCACAGGGCAAGTATGAAAAGCTGCATTTACAATTGGCTACAGTGAACTGAGGAAGAGCTAAAATAGACTATTAAATAAAACTCAGGTGATTATTTTTAAGAACTAAGATTCCTTATAATAAACACAAGTTTCAGAATCAGGGCTATAATTTACAATATATTAATTGCTTAACTACTGTGCTTTTTGACTTAGTGTGCTTATAACATTAAGTATGACCACAGATGGCACAGGATGTTTTCTTGGCGACACTACCACATCTCCCTGTTGTAATGATTCCTGCCAGCATAGAGTGTAAGTATTTCTTATTGCCCAATATTTTTAAGAAGAAGGGAAAGACAGACAGGTTCAGGTTCATAACACCTAACAAAAGGCACTTCACTGCAATGACTAAGAAAGGAGACAATTTGCCTTAGGGTCTGTATAATCTCAATGGAGGGAGACAGGAACATCTCAGAAGGTGATTCAGCCCACCTAGAAGGGGCTTATGGTCACCAGCCAGCTTCTCTAATACACTTCGATCAGGTGCTTAAAGCTTGATGGTGTGAGTCTGGGCATTGGGAAGGGTCTAGGTGTTATTTATACTATTTAGAAGAAGGACTGCTAATACAAAATTTGTTTTGCCTTCTTTCTATTTGAATGATGTCAGGAACGGACAAAAACATCCTCTCTAGATTTTTACCCCAGGCTTTCTGTTGTTCCACACCCTCACATCAAAAAGATTACTTCAGTGGTGCCAATCCCCCCTCCATTATTTTCAGAACACATTTAGGAACATCTTGCACTGTCAGGATAATTATTCCTGGCTTCAAGCCTTGCCCGAGTGAAGGCAGGGGCTACCTGGAGTTTTTCAGTGCAAGCCTGTGTCTATTGTTTGCTCTGAAAGTGCTCATGTGTGCTAGAAAGAACATACCGTCCATGCTCTACATGGAACGAGACTGAGAAAACAAAGCTGCAGGGCAGAGGAATGATGAATTCACTAGGTAGTGAATAGCCACTGCTGGATAACTTGCAATATAATACCATGGTTTTATATGTTTTTAAATATAATAACTCACTGAGGAATATTGCTGTGTTAGATCACTTTAGCTTAGCCCCCTTCTGTACCGACATATATAAGAAGTTTTAACATCCCTGATTGTTTGGAGCTATATGTTGCAATTTATCCAATCTCTTTACAATGTGCCACTTGCTAAATGTAGAGAACTGCCCTTTCAGGTGACTAGCAGAGTGCCTCTGATTTCTCATAGCTGCTGCCATGTTCTGCCCAAATGTGAGTGAGTGATTTCAGGCTTTTAAATGTGCTACTGGTTTGACACCTGTGACTTGGGCAGGGAATGGTGCTGAGTCTCAGGGGCCCTGGGAGCAGCCAGAGTTGCACATCAGGCATGTCTTTGGGACCTCTGCTTCTTTTAAGATCTGGAAAACTCACAGGTCCAGATTGCTGGGTGAAAGGGAGTTAAACCTAGTTTAATATTTTGGTCTCCATCCTCATTTGAGGAGGCTAATTTCTACAGCAGCAGGAAAGGTTGCCAGGAGTATTACTCACTACGCTAGCCTGCTTGAGCCTCCCTCTTCCCTGGGGCCCAATGCCTGTCCCATTGCATGACCAGTCGTGTGTCCACCATGGCATATGTCCACGGTTGTCTACCATGAGATAAATACACTTCCAGTCACACAGGCTGGGAAGAGCTCACCATTCATCATTTAATAGGGAACACATACATACATATTTGTTCATGTCAGAGAAGCCTATGTTTGTTTAGTAGTGTACAGCTCTCAAATGCCTCCAGATGTGCTGGCATGACGTGCTGGGACGGACAAGCTGGCCATGACTACCCCTCACCTCAGGGTCACAGAGTGAAGGCCTGGAAAAGCTGTCATGAAACTATCTATCTGGATTGCATTAGTTAGAGTACAGCCAGCAGGTCAAAGGCAGGGAAGAGATTATTCCCCTCCATCAGGCACTTTTGAGTTTTGCTCCCCCCACCCCAAGAAGGAGTACAGCAAGATGGTGGTGGGGTGCAAGGCATACAAAGAGACATTGAGGGAGCTGGGCTTGGCCAGCCTGCAGAAAAGAAGGCTAAGGAGAGATATTATTGCTGTCTACAACCACCTAATGGGGTATGGAGAAGAGAGAGCCAGGCTCTCCTTGGAGGCAGAGAGGCACTGAACACAGTTGACCCACAGTAGGGTTAGCAACACCTGGATCCTTCCTGACTGAGACCACAAACATAGCTGTAGCTCCCATGGTGGGCTAAGGAGAAGAGGCAGGCAAGGGGATAGGGCACCACTTTTATCGGACCACTGATCTAGCTGGAAAAAGTGGGGAAGCTCTTCCTAACAGGCGTTTGTCTAGTCTGTCCTTGGCCGTGTTTATGTTAACCATGATTTGGCCATTTGAATTTCAGTCATTGTTACATTAGGAGTCAATAAGTCTTTATAAAACATGTGAAAAAAGCCACTGATAACTTAGTTCCACCAGTAATCTTCAGCGTTCCATGACTACACTTCTGTTTGTAAAAATAATAACGTGTTCATATAAACTAGATGCGATTAAAATCAGCCTGTGAAAACAATCAGATTCCCCTTTCATTAGCAGACTCTGCAGGAGAGCAATACTGTTATTTGTGCTGTCTGAGCAGTGTATAATACTTTGCAGCACTTAGCAACATTACTTAGACCCCGAGAGCAGAGTCAGCTCTTTAGAAGGAATCAGGATGAGGCACCACTCAAGCTTCGGTTCTCCTCTGCTGCGCTCCTAAGGGTTCCATGGGTTGGACTGACTTTAAGCATGGGCATTGTCAGTGCATGTCTGCCCAAAACACACCCTGTAGACAAACTCACAGCAGCTCAGAAGATGTCTCAATGTCCTTAATGGATCTAAACCACTCTCTGCTCCCCAGTCCTCCATCTGCAAAACTGGGAATGTAGTACCTCCCTATTTCACTTGGACATCACAGGGATAAGTACATTCAAGGCGAAGCAACAAAGGAGCATGCAGGTCCTCAAGGAAAACTGGCTGCCATTTGTCGGCTATTTGATGAATGAACAATATAGAAAAGCCACGCAAAAAAAGACAAGATGCAAAAAGGGTTAAAAAGATCAAAAAGATACTCTACGTGAAACATTCTTGTTCTTATTTCTTTTCTGTTGAATCTTCATATCTAGAAAAGCTTTGTCTCTGTCAGTTCCACATACTTCTCTTGATAGTGTTCTTTACCCCATGGTAGTGACTTTTTGTAATGCTTTGTTAGTTTCTAAAAAAAATAAAAAAATCACCAGATGACTTATAACAATGATTCATGTTATTTTTGTTGCTCATTATTATCTTTTGTCATATGAGACAATGCCTGGTTGTTCATTTTTCCTCTTTTAAAAAAGAAATCTGGCTCAGGTCTGAAGGCTCCAAATTCTGTTTATTATACTAGCTGAAACATGTTTATTACACTGTCATGTTTTTATATCCCTCCTGCTACCTTGTGCAAAACATACTTTTGCTCTGAACAAACTGTGAAAATTCTGCAAGGTTTTGCCCTCTCTGATCAAGCCATTGATCCACCGAGTTTAACAGCCTCATGTGATGGTAGCCAGTATCTGACCCAGCAGATTGTCCTCCACGTCTCAGCACCACAGCTAATCCTGAGAGGAACTCCGTGGGGAAGATGCCTTCATGAATTCCAGTCCTAATTCGTGAGATTTCCTGAGTTTTAAGCTCTATTCTTTCCTAAAAAATGTTAGTTAGAAATGGTCATGTACTGCCTGCCTGTATGGTTGTTAGTATAACGGCATTTGATCAAGAGGAGAAGCCACATGAGACATATGTAATAGTTAAAAATAACAGTGATAAAGCAACGCTAATGACAACCCTATTTTCATGTTGCAGCTGCAATGAATTAGAGCAGAACCTTGGCCAAAAGGCTTTCCAGGCGCTTCACCGAGCCTTTTGGACCCCTGAGCCACACTGACTCCACAGCTTGATGGCAAGAAGTCTGCCAAGCAACTTTCTGAACACAAATAGCGATCAAAGAAAGTCACCTTATGGGAACTCAGTCAGCGTTGATGTCTCCTTGATTGTGGACCGTATCTGAAAGACTAATGAGCTCTACCTTTTGGACCTGGTGTCTGGAAATGTGAATGTTCCCTCCTGAATTCTACCGTTGGATCTAATGAATTACATTACCTTCCCCTACAAATCTTGCACCGTCAGGTTTGTCTGTGATTCGATAACCAATGGGATGTTGCTAGAAACATATTAAAGGTTCATTGTGGCATGAAAGCCTCCCAAACAGTTTGCTTGGCTTTGCAGCGATGTCAATATTTATTGTCACTGTCACAGACCCAGAAAGATTACACAGACGTGGCCAGGACGCTGTGCTTGCGGTTCATATAGGGTTACATACAGCACTCTCCCTCCGCTTTTGAATGTCAGAGATATTGTGTCAGTACTGGTGCCAATGAGACAGGTCTTTCAATCAGCCCAAATACTGTTGGGAAAGGAAGGGAACCAGTGACCGACGTATCTGGGCTCCTGCTTCTTGCTCCACAGACCCCGGCTGAGTTTGAACCCCGGAGGAGCGATGCTAACACTATAGTCCCACAACTCCCTTAAGTCAACATAAGCAAATGCTGATGCTGAAAGAGGCAGTGCCAACTTCCCACTGACCCAATCACTGTTTTCACTCTCCTTGCTTCCCCAGTGACTGCAAATAGCCATAAATACATATGGGAGGAAAAAAAAAAAAAAAGAGGCTAGTTTTAACCCAGAGCATTGCCCTGTTCCCACTCACCATGTGGCTGCACAAACATCTGGCAGAAGGGAGAGAGATGCAAATGGCAATAATCAGGCAGAGGACTGGAAGGTAAGCCAGGACTGCTTATTCCAGTTTAAACTGATTGTGGAGCTAGTGAGTAACCTGCAGCACTTGTACAGCGTTCCCTCAGGGCTAAAGAGGAATGGAGGGTGGGTGTGCAAAAGCGGAGGCAGACTTCCCATTATATCCAGATTAGGCAGATAAGATGAAACCAATTTTCTGACTCCGAGAAAATACCATCAGAAATGTTTAAGCTAGTCTAAGCATAGCTAAAGTACCCTTCACTTACAAAGTGCTTCACGTTATCCATGATGACATCCAAAATCAAGTACTGATAATTTCTAACGAAACATAACCTAGTCAAGTTGCTCTTTTAAATCAAAACTGTTGTCTCATCTTTTTTTGAAATGAAAATCACTTGCCTCATAAAAAGTTTTTGTTTCAGAAAATTATATTGAGAATAATGTTTCTTAATAGACTCTTAAAACAGCATTACTTAAAACAATTAAATCAATTAGTTCAATAAAATTCTTCAACTGAACTGCAATATTTTGGCACTGTGACTGATTGAGTTTACTGCCTTTCCAATTAATGAAAGATTGGTTCCTTTAGCAATTACACTCTGATTAGTCCGCAGCAAGAACATTTTCCATTACTCATCCCCCACTGCTATCAAAGGGCCTTTATTTCTGCCTTTTCATTCTCTCTTTAATCCTAAATTAACAGAGTTTATCACAATCCTTGCTCAGTAGAACTCTTGGAGAAAAATTGATTTTGAATTTTATCCATGCAAAAACTTCATCGACATAGGCAAATCCAAGAAGTAACATTACTAGACACTGAAGCGTCATGCCAGCCGCAACCACCTAATGTTTTTGGCTTAATTTTAAAAATTGTAGCTGTGGCTGTTCAGGAACAAGTAAGAGTCAATGTCAAAAACTAGGATAAAAAAGTAACTGTTTATTACAAAATAGCATAAAGAATCTTTTCATAGCCCAAGTAATCAAGCTTCTGTCAAGGTGAGATAATTGTCAATCAAGCTCTCAATTCAAACACAGCTGCTAAAAATCAGAGACAAATGAAGCCAGACACTTCACTGCAGTTTGAGCACCTAACTCAGAAGTGAGTACAGTCTTGGCAGTAGCTGAGACCCTGTTGTAACTCTGTACAGTTGTAAAAGCACTTAGAAAAGAAGTCCAAGTTGGAGAGTTTTGTCTTTCTGAAGCTGAAAACAAATGTATTTACCATGCCGGTTAAAATGGTGCATAATGCGAAAAATCTGTTAGATTTTTTAAGTATTAAAGAAAAAGTGGCTCTTGACTTCCAATAGGCAATTAGTATTTCTTTTAATCAAATCCTATTAGGAAAAGCTTTTTCCTGGCTCAGCAGACTGAAAGAACATGCCAGAGAAGACTGTGAGCACACTGCAATGAGCAGTCACCATTCCTGCAAAGGCTCATGCTTCTTTACTTTGCTCTTGCCTGTTGAAAGTCATCAGGAATTACATATACAAGCATTGCTAAAACAGAGGTGTATTCGTATTTATATTTTGTCACCATTAGTTTCCATGTCTTTTTTTTTTCTCTTCTCAAATGTTAAAAATTATTTAACATGTTACCAGTTTTGTCACATACTTACTCTACTTGACTCTGCTAAGTACAGTTTGAAGTAAAATCTGGAAATCAACAGTTCTCACAGGAAATTAATGTTTTACTTTTATGTGCTGCACATTCATACACCACTATTGTTTATTATACTATTGTGTAATTTTGCACAAATATCGATTAGTAATTTTGTAAATCTGAAAACCACAATTCCCAGGTGATGACCATGACCCTAGAAAAAGTCTAGAGAAAACAACCTCATTACGAGACATACCTTGCAATAGATGTTTGTTTAACTGGAAATCCGCAAGAGCAGCTGCCCAGTGCAACAGTACATATTTGCTTCTGAATCCTTTCTCAAAGGCACTATTTAAACATGTTGATGAACTGAGCTGGATTTCTCCCCACCTCCATTCCAGCAAAACAAGGAGACTCAGAAGATAAAATTTGTGTTGTTATTGCAAGTAGTGCTATGTGGTAAGTGAGAAATTTACTTTCTATAGTCCTATTTAAATGTGAGTGTAGGAAACTTCCATATTCCTGTACAGATGCAATGTCTGTGTGTACTGCTCTGACACAGTGACATTTCTATTTGAAAATGAATATACTTCTATTTCTAGAAGTGTTGTGTATAGAGCTCCTTCTTGTCCATATTTGGTTTGATATTAAAGATCTGGCTACTCTAGCTTCACCACTTTGGCAAGAGGGAAACAAGAATTACTGTATAGAGAATATCAGTCCAATTCAAGATGTATGACTTGTTTTAGATCTGGTTCTGATTTATGTTAAACAGTAAACAACTGAGAATGATAACAAGAGTTTTATGATGTGTGCAGCTGGACTAGCTATCACTAAATTTCACACAGCATCCTGAAGAGCAACAGTGATAACAGAGATTTTTCAATCACCCTTGTTCCGGGCTAAGTTCGATGCTTTGACCTAGAGGGGAAAGTTTGCGTCTCCTGAGCCAGTCACACGTTACACTTCCTTTCTGGGCTCTCTTTTAGCCTTTCTTCTGCCAATGTCTGGATGGGAATCCCTTCAGCCTGTCAACACCTAACTTTAATTAGCTGAAGAAATTTCTCAAAGTGCTCCTTCTCTCGTTGAGCTGTTTCTGCAACCATTTTAGTGCCAAAAACCCCATGGAATCAGGAGTGACAAAAGGCAGGTCATCAATGGACCATGGCTGAGGTGGTGTCACGTGTCTTCTCCACCACCATTGGCCAACGAGGTAAATGGTCAGAAAGGACTTGATCCAATGTCCCTTCTACTCCTGTGGGCAGCATTTATGCATGTGACCAACTTCACTCTCGGATGGAGGAAGATCTGAGCTAATTTAGCAGTATGCTAAGTGCCACAAAACCAAACTTTCTCAGAGCAGAAATGGTGTTTTCCATAGTAAAATAGAAACAAAAAAGTACAAGATGAGTCACACTTTTAAGATGTGTGAGAGTTCTGTGACACCTATTTCAAACAAAACTCAAAATGTCCATCAGCCACTTACTTACTTACTCTTTTGTTCATTTTGTGTCTTCACTTGCATTGGTGTCTGTAGGCAATAAACCATAAAGTAGAAACATGGACTGTATCCTGAGACACTTATTCAAGCTAAACTCTTATTACTGGCAAAGGAAGATCTGTCTGAGGAATCTTATCATCCCCTAATTTTTTCACTGTAAAAAGGAAAAATACTAAAAAAATCATATTCCTGCAGCATCCAGCAATTTTGTTCCTCTCAGTTTCAATAATCAGAATATTACCCACTAATCTGGTTTAAAAGCAGGAGGGTAAAACCATGCTTCCTAATAACACTTGTGGAGGGCTTGGGGAGCAAAGGTTCGTTCCTTAAATTTCAGTCTTTGGTTCATAGTGGAATTTTCTGATTCTTGTTAACTTGCTTTGTCTTTTCTCTTTCTCTGCAATGTCTTTAACAATAATTTCTGAAATATGACTTTTAAATTTTCAGATCTAATTGCTGGATAAATTAAAGAAAAGAGGAGAAATATTAGGAATTAAAAGTGTTCTGTAATTAAGGTCATGAATTTCTAGAAAAACAGGAACTTGTTATACTTTTTGTTGCAATGTTATGAAATTTTCTTTTTACTTTGAAGCAAACTTTACCTTTAAGCAAAATGGGCTAACTCTACAATTTTTAATAGTGTATAGAGAAACTGTCCATGGTGGTTATGAAATCCAAATCATAAATGAATCATCAAGACCAGATGGTAATCTTGACTACTACTACTTGCAAAACTCATCGGTGGTAGTGACATATGAGACATTTTTCAAGTCCTAATATTCAGTTCTGATGAGAGGAAAAATGTGATAATTTCCTCCCTATTTCACAATGATTTTATGAAAATCAGTTAGTGCTTGTAGAATGTTTTGATTGCCTAAAATGCTGCATGAGTGCTCACCTTCTAATTGGACTTTTGGCCTTAGTGTAGTATTCTTAAACATTCTTAATGTATTTCATAGAATCACAGAATCATCGGGTGGTTTGGGTTGGAAGGGACCTTAAAGATCATCTGGTTCGAAACCCCCTGCCATGGGCAGGGACAC
The DNA here is from genome assembly GCF_026419915.1 of Harpia harpyja. NCBI lineage: Eukaryota > Metazoa > Chordata > Aves > Accipitriformes > Accipitridae > Harpia > Harpia harpyja. The sequence continues at coordinate 35,607,258 of NC_068945.1, read as the reverse complement.
CTTCTGCTAGACCAGGTTGCTCAAAGCCCCATCCAACCTGGCCTTGAACACTTCCAGGGATGGGGCAGACACAGCCTCTCTGGGCAACCTCTTCCAGTACCTCAGCACCCTCACAGTGAAGAACTTCTTCCTTACATCTAATCTAAATCTATCCTCTTTCAGTTTAAAGTGTTACCCCTTGTCCTTTTACTACATGCCCTTTTAAAAAGTCCCTCTCCATCTTTCCTGTAGGCCCCCTTTAGGTACTAGAAGGCTGCTGTAAGGTCTCCCCGGAGCCTTCTCTTCTCCAGGCTGAACAACCCCAACTGTCTCAGCCTGTCCTCATAGGAGAGGTGCTCCAGCCCTCTGATCATCTTTGTGGCCCTCTTCTGGACTCGCTCCAACAGGTCGATGTCCTTCTTATGTTGGGGGCCCCAGATCTGGATGCAGTACTGGGGTCTCACCAGAGCAGAGTAGAGGGGGAGAATCACCTCCCTCGACCTGTTGGTCATACTTCTTTTGATGCTTCTCATCAACCAGCAGCCCCAAGTCCTTCTCCTCCGGGCTGCTTTCAATCCATTCTCCACCCAGCCTGTATTTGTGCTTGGGATTGCCCCAACCCATGTGCAGGACTAGGCTTTGTTTAACTTCTTGAGGTTTGCACAGGCCCACCTCCCAAGCCTGTCACGGTCCCTCTGGATGGCATCTCTTCCCTCCAGCGTGTCAACCACACCACACAGCTGAGGGTGCACTCAATCCCACTGTCCACGTGGCCAACAAAGTTGTTAAACAGCACAGGTCCCAATACCGATCCCTGCGAAATGTCACTCGTCCTTGGTCTCCACTTGGACATCAAGCCATTGACCACAACTCTTTGAGTACGACCATCCAGCCAATTCCTTATCCACCGAATGGTCCATCTGTCAAATCCATGTCTCTCCAATTTAGAGACAAGGGTGTTGTGCACAAGTCCAGGTAGGTGACCGTTGCTCTTCCCTTATCCACCAATGCTGTAACCCCATCGTGAAAGGCCACCAAATTTGTCAGGCATGACTTGCCCTTAGTGAAGACATGTTGGCTGTCACCAATCACCTCCTTATTTTCCAAGTGCCTTAGCATAGTTTCCAGGATGGTCCGCTCCATGATCTTGCCAGATACAGAGGTGAGATTGACTGGCCTGTAGTTCCCCAGGTCTTCCTTTTTTCCCTTTTTAGAAATGGGGGTTATGTTTCCCCTTTTCCAGTCAGTGGGAACTTCACCGGACTGCCACAACTTCTCAAATATGATGGATAGTGGCTTAGCCACTTCATCTGCCAGTTCCCTCAGGATCTGTGAATGCATTTCATCAGGTCCTATGGACTTCTGCACCTTCAGCTTCTTTAGATGGTCTTGAACCTGATCTTCTCCTACAGTGGGTGGTTCTTCATTCTCCCAGTCCCTGCCTTTGCCTTCTGCAAGTTGGGCAGTGTGGCTGGAGCACTTGCCAGTGAAGACTGAGGCAAAAAAGTTGTTAAGTACCTCAGCCTTCTCCATATCCTGGGTAACAAGGTCTCCCGTTTCCTTCTGGAGAGGGCCCATATTTTCCCTGGTCTTCCTTTTATCACCAATGTAACTATAGAAGCTTTTCTTGTTGCCCTTGACATCCCTGGCCAGATTTAATTCTATCAGGGCTTTGGCTTTCCTAATCTGATTTCTGTCTGCTCTGTATTCCTCCCAGGCTACCTGTCCTTGCTTCACCCTCTGTAGGCTTCCTTTTTTGTGTTTGAGTTTGTCCAGGAGCTCCTTGTTCATCCACAGAGGTCTCCTGGCGTTTTTGCCTGACTTCTTTGTTGGCATGCATTGCTCCTGAGCTTGGAGGAGGTGACCCTTGAATATGAACCAGCTTTCTTGGGCCCCTCTTCCCTCCAGGGCTGTATCCCATGGTACTCTACCAAGCAGATCCCCAAAGAGGCCAAATTCTGCTCTCCTGAAGTCCAGGGTAGCGAGCTTGCTGTGTGCCCTCCTCGCTGCCCTAAGGCTCTTGAACTCTGCATTTCATGGTGACTGCAGCCAAGGCTGCCTTTGAGCTTCACATTCCCCACCAGCCCCTCCTTGTTGGTGAGAATGTAACTTCTTAATAACATAATTCTTTAATGTTTTATTACTTCCTTTATACTCTGAACTCTTTAGCTATGATATGATCTAGCATCTGACATTTTACACAAGGCTGTGCCTTCTATGATTTGAAAGTGAGATTCAAAATATTGACAAGATGATGAATCTTCCCCTTCTCTGAACTTTACACACTTGGATAATACTATCGGGTTTTTGTAGTGATGAAAATTATCATACTGTGGTTCTGAATTTTTGCTTTCTGGTGCTAATAGGTTACAGCCACAGACTAAAATCATGTCAAATTATGTACCAAGGGTGTCTGTTGCATAACTTTCAAGATCTGGAATCTGTGGCTCACTGGTGGTCCATAAGACTTTTGGTAAAGATGTAACATACAAGATTGTATTTCCAGATTTACCTGATAAATTTTCTATCATAAGAATAAAGTAGGTAACAACAAGAAGTCTTAGCCACCAGTGAGTTTCACTAAGAATTGCTAGATTTATCACAAAACTAAAGCAATGAAAACGTATAGCTTCAAAACAATCCACTTTGCCTCACAAAAGTGGTACATAGAGTAAATGGTATCACACTGGTACAACATTTTAAGCATGGACCAAGATTTTTTCCATCTCTTGTAGGTCTTTTGATCTATACATTTGTCATCTCAAGGTTATACTTTGAATGCATTCTGGTTTGTGCTGTCCATAAGGAAACCAGAGAAGTGTCAACTATTTCAACGTGTAGACACTGACGCCCTAAGGGATGGTGGGAGGTTGCTCTTAGCATATTGCCCTGGTGTATCACAGTATTTTCTGCTGCTCTTTTCGAGGTAGCTCAGATGTTACTTTCTGGGATCCACTTATTTGAAAAACTCATTTGTGTCTTATCATGAATGAGACTGACAGACCTGCCATGCTTTACCCTGCTGATATTACATGGGTATTCACCCTTGGGGTCTGAAAACTGTTTTCCAATGAAGACCCTTAAATGCAGAACTTAGCCCTCTCCTTCCAGTCCTCCTTGCTCCAGTTTTTTATGCACAAGTGAAGGAAAGAGATAGAAAGAGAAAGAAAGAATACACTGACTC